>NW_006399759.1:493233-522806 GCF_000299155.1 Elephantulus edwardii | reverse complement strand
TCTGTACAGCAAATGGACAGACCAGTGCTATACCACTTAGAAGAATATTTGACCAAAACCAATTAAAATCGGGCCTGAGGGCCACAGATTAAAATCATTCACCTTTGGCTTGGTAGCATAACTTTCTATCCAGTAGGCCAACAGAGCTCTCTCTATGAACAATTCTATGAGCAACACGTCTAACCCTTGCTCTACCCTCGCCATCCCCACAATCTGAGACAAGCTCGAGCCCATTGTTATAGTCACTGTATCAATCCATCATTTTTGTTGTCATGTACCCTCGAGTCAGAACGGACTCATAACTGACCTTCCAGTAGGTTTTTAGAGGTAGTTAATTATATGGAAGCTCTGGTGGCTTAGTGGCAACAAGCTGTGCAACAATTCTGAAGGCGTGTGGTTCGAGGTCACCAGCTCTTCTGCTGGAGAAGGATGTGCATTCTCCTTCCGTGCAATTAACTGCCTCTGAAAACTCGCTAGAGGGCCAGCTATGGGTCAGTTCTGACTCTATGGTATACACAACCAATCATATGGGAAGTGATTGCCCATCTTTCTCCTGCAGAGCAGCTGGAGGAATATATATATAGAGGTGTATATGAGAGTCCTGAGAATTGCAGTAGTTAAGTACTTGACTGCTAATCACAAGGCTTCAGGTAACACCCACAGATTCCTTCTGTAGGAGAAATTTGTGGCAGGAAAAATCTTTTCCATTAAGATTTACAGACACGGAAACTCTATGGGATGCTTGCCTCTGGAAACTATGAACTTGGATAAATGTCGAGAATTGTAGAAGGGCTTCAGGCTTTTTGTTCATAGGGTCACTGTGAATTGTGCTCGACTTGAAGGCAATCAACAACAACAAGTACACCCAGAGTTTTTGTAAATTGGAATTAACTGAATGGCAACACATTTGGTTTGATATTTGGGAGGATGTGTGTGTGTGTTTGTATATGCCTCTAGCATCTACAAAAGAGTCTAATTATGTTTATTCTCTGTTTAAATAAAGTTGTAATATTTTGACATAGATAATTTATTTTTTCTGTTTCTTTTTAAGAATATACTTTTGATTAAAGGAGATATGGCTATAATCCGAGATTATTATTCAATTGAATAACCTTTCAAATAGCTTTTCTGCTAGATCTTTCTCTTTTTGAGCTCTATATTTTTATCTCAGAGCTTATATCTTAGGCATGGTCTAGTTTCAAGGAGCTACTTCTTTATGCCTTCTGTATACTTCTTTTTGTTTCTCTGTATGCCTACATGTTTGTAATTCTTTAATTATGTTTTATTGGCTAGCTTTGTAAGTAAAAAAGCAAAACATAATGTTTTTGAATGGCCTCTATCAAGCTAACAATCCTTGTTGATACTAATGTAGTTTTAGTTTAGCATGAGACTTACTCTTATCTCTACTTTTGTTTTCATTTGTCTGTAAAAATTCACTTAGAGCTCTATGTATGGCAGAGAATATTTTGACTAAGAAGTAGAGAATATTTTTTCTTCTATATTTAATAGTTTTTGTTTTGATTATGGATTCATGGGAAAAATAGGCATTACTGACACTTGGTTTTGGCTATTCTTGGGCTTCTCCATCCTCCCTCTCCATCCCTTCCTCCCTTCTTTGCTTCCTTCCCCTTCCAAAAGTAATGAATGAAAGTGTTCTCTTTTTAAAATGTAACACAAAGGTTCAATTTCTCTTTGACTATACTCCACGGTCACAGCCTTTTCCCTTTTTTATAGAGGTAACTACATATAATGCTGATGCACATCTTTCCAAATAGATTTCTGTACATTTACATATATTTATCTATACAGATACACTATGTAACATTGGGTTTTCTTTTGTGGGAGAGTTGTGATTCTCCTTTCAAAAATGAGAGCATACTGTTTTTCTTTTAGCAGTATGTGTTGAAGAGCAATTTGTTTCAAAACAAAGCACTTGACTCCATACTTAACTCACTGCTGCAGTGTTTCATAGTCTGTACGCATCATAGTTTATTTAGTCCTTCCTTTCATAGCACGCATTCATGCGTGGTTGTGATTTTTCTGTGATAGAAGTGCAATGAAACTTCCTTAGTCTGCAGTTGACTCTTTCTCTAGGGTCTATACGGAGAAGGAATTCCTTAAAGTATGCATAGTTAAACTTAATTATTAGTTGTGTGTGTTGAGCTGAAACGGTAAGGGATAGGTAGTTTCCTAGGGAAACTACGAAAAGAGATAGTTTCCTTTTATAAATATTTATAACCTCAGAAGCTTGTAATGAGTCAGAATCAATCCAGGGCATTGATTTTGAGTGGGCTTTATTTTTTTCCCCTAGGGGCCACCCTGTGGGTGGTCAGATATGTTGTACTTATTTGCAAATCATTTATTAAATGAACTTCAAATCAGTTTCTACTATTAGCTTAATATTATTTTCTACTGTTAATCCTGCATGTTTTAAAATAAAGAAAGCATTTTATCTTTTCACTAAACTTAACTCAGTTTCTATATGTTAGGCAAATAATGGGAGAAGTTAGAGTATATAATGAAGAATATGGCACTAAGATTGGTGAAAGACTTATTAATAACTGACAATAAGCAGATGATACAACCTTGCTTGTCCACTACGCCACCAGAGCTCTCTCTGTTGAAAGTAAAGAAGACTTGAAGCACTTACTGAAGAAGATCAAATGCCTTCAATATGTGTTACACCTCAACATCAAGAAAAGGAAGCTATCCTCACAACTGGCCAAATAGGTAACACTATGATCCATGGAGGAAAGATTGAAATTGTCATGGATTTAATTTTGCTTGAATCCATAAGCAACACTTTTGGAAACAGTGGTCAAGAAGTTAAAAGACACATTGTACTGGCAAAATCTATTGCCAAGTATTACTTTAAAGCGCTAAAGATGTCACATTAAGGGTAGCATGTGCTTGACACAAACCATGATCATTTAATTGGCTTCATATGCATATGAAAGTTGAATAACGAACAAGAAAGACTGAAGAATGGATGCCTTTGAATTGTGGTGCCAGCATTGACTGTAACATGGACTGCAAAAGAACAAATTAATTTGTTTTGTAAGTGCTTCTTGGAGACAAGGACTTCTCACATGTTGGTAAGGAGAGGCCCAGCCCTGGAAAAGGACATCTTGTTTGGAAAAGGAGACAGTTGGTGCACAACAGGCTTAAGCACAGAAAGATTGTGAAGATGGCACAGGATTGGACAGGGCTTCTTTCTGTTGTGCATAAAGTCTCTCTGAAGAGTTAGAGTCAACTTGATGGCATCTAACAATGACAACAACAACTACTACTACTCTACTGAAACATCCTGACTTTTCAAAACCCAATGTATTAGTGCAATGGATTAAGTGTTGGGTAACTAACCAATTGGGTTAACAGTTTGACCCCACAGCTGCTCTGTGAGCAAAAGATAAGGCAGTCTGCTTCCATAAAAACTTCTAGCCTTGGAAACTGGGTGGAAAACTTCAGCTCTGTCTTTCATTTTCTCTATTAGTTGAAATTGAGTCAGCCCAGACTTGGCATTGAGTTTATTCTGACTTTAAAGATTAGTTCAAATTTTTTAACCTCATATAAATGAAATCGCAGAGTATGTGAAAACTCCTTTTTTTATGTGTAGCGCAGGAGAGGAAGGCCCTCTATGAGGTGGATTGATTCAGTGACTGGGATAATTGGGATGGGAGTGTCAGAGACAGTGCAGTTGTCACAGGACAGAGCGGAGTTTAGGGCTGTTGTACATAGGGTCGCTATGAGTCGCAGGCAACTCGACGGCACATAACAATAACAACAACAACAACAACAACAACAGTGATTTCAGAAAGCATTTTTAATAAAAATAATTGCATCAGTGTTTATAATATGATGGATATTTGTACTAATTTCTTCTTTCACTAGAATTAGATAAACATAAGAGAGTCATTGCTGATGTCAGATAGCTCATGACTGAAAGTAACAATGTGTTTTTTCAGTTATGTGAACCCTTTGATTGTGTGGGTCATAGGTATTAAAGCAAAGAATAAGAATTCCATAACTCTTTTTTTTTAATTCCATAACTCTTAATTGTGCTCAGTCCCGTGAAATGAACATAACTAATTTTAATTTCTCATAAAACATTACTAAAATAATAGTGAAAGTTTTTGTTGTGTACTGTCAAGCCAGAACTGACTCATAGTGGACTTTGCAGTTAGTCACTTGGGAGGAGATTGTCCTTCTTTTCCCTAGGCGCAGCTGGTGGATTCGAACTGTGTGCCTTTGGGCTGGCAGTGCAAACCCTTATGATTAAACCACCAGAGCTCCCTCCTAATGAAAGCAACTTTGGTGGTTTTTTAATTTTTTTGTTTGTTTGCTTTTAAACCTTATTTCTACAAAGATACTTAATAAAAAGGGGAAATGACATCTATTTTTAAATCAACATTTTAAAAGCTGAAAGGCAGGAATTCAAGTATTTATTAACTGGATCAGTAAGCAACATCATCTTAAATGAAGAAAAAAGTGGAAGCTTCAAGGATTTCATTGAGCTTAGATCAACAATGTCCATAGAAGCAGCAGTGAGTGATGAAATCAAATGACATTGGACAAAGCTGCTTTAAAACTCACTCAACTCATTGCCATTAACTCAAAGCTGACCCTCCTGTGTTTTCTGAGAATATTAATTGAAAAGGGAGAAAATTGCCTTTCTTTCATGGAGCAGCTAGTTAATTTAAGTTGCCTAAGAAACACAGACTTTGCGCTAACTGGGCACCTCCCTGTAAACTAGACCACTACAAGTTCTGAGAAGCAAAAATGTCACCTTGATTACTAAGGTCGACCTGATCTAAGCCATAGTCTTTTCAGGTACCTCATATATACATGTGAAAGCCAGACAATGAAAAAATAAGAAGTGTTGTATTTGAATTGTGGCATTACTGAGTAACCCAATATACTATGAATTGCCAGAAGAGTTAATTTAATAGTGGTTTAAGAAATAAAATTGAAATGTACCTTTAAGGAAAAATTTTAAAAGTTTGTCATGCTTACTTGTATATATATATCATGAGGAAAGATCAAACAGTTGAAAAGGATATAACATTTGATAAAGTAGTAGGTCAACCAAAATGACAGGAATCTTTAGTGAAAGTATTGACAATGGATCTTGAAGAAGGTACAGGACTGGCAATATTTATTGTGATAGGTATGTCACTATGACTTGGAACCATTTTGATGGCAATTAACAACAGTACCCTAAGTCAGTCTTAAGAAAAATCAAGAGCCTGGACTTTCCTCTGACCCAGATTTCTCTGAGTTAATGTGCTTATGTCTAGAGAGCAGAAAATGGGACATAAGGGCTTTATGAAAGGGCCAGAGGAAATGAGAGTAGCACAAGCCCCCACTGCCCTAGAGCAGAAAGAAGATAAAGAGCCCATAGCCCATCGTCATGGTGCCTCTAGAGTCACACCAGCAGTAAGAGGTTTGTTGATTCGTTTGTTTTTGGTTTTTGGTGACTAGTGTTAAGTATTTTTTTTTTTTTACTCACAGAGTTTACTCACAGTTGTGGTAATGGGGAATTAGGTTTATTAGGGAAACAAGTTGGAGAGTGGGGGAGGAAGTTGAGGCTGCTCTGAAGGACTTGGGAAAAAAAAGCCCCAGGCATTGATGGAATACCAGTTGACATATTTTAACAAACAGGTACTGTACTGGATGTGCTCACAAAGTTGTGCCAAGAAATCTGGAGGAAACTAATTGGCCAACTGACTGGAAGAGATCTATATTTGTTCCTATCCCAAAGAAAGGTGACCCAACAGAGTGTGGAAACTACAGAACAATCTCACTGATTTCACATCCAAGCAAGATTTTACTGAAGATTATCCAAAAACGACTGGAACAGCACATCAGCAGAGAACTACCAGAAGTCCAGGCTGGGTTTAGAAGGGGTCGTGGTACTAGGGATATTGTAGCTAAATCCAAGTTTAGTCCAGCAGTCCCAAGACAGATTAACAGCAAAACACAATTCCTTAATTAGTGAAAGCCCTGGTTTCAGTTCAGCAACACAAATTCAAGAAGCTTCTTGTTTCTTCAATCATCTCAGAGCAGTTATTAATCAGCTTCTCTGTCCATCATTCAGCAAGAACAACAAAACCTTTAAACTGTGTCCTTTATCTCAGAGCTTCTCTGATTACACTTTTTGTTTGGGGGGGGTCAACTATCTTTTTTTTATTTTTAAATTTTTTTTTTTTTTAGTAATTTTAATGAACATTTACAGAGAATTTGGATTTTCATTCATTCATTGCTGCACTTCTATCCCCGCCCAGCCCTCTCCCTCCGCCCCCAGTTTGCTCCTCTCTTTCAAAAGCAAAAGAAAGACTCCCTCCCTGGTACACAATCCCCCCGCACCCCTCCCACCGCCCCAAGTACATTCCACCGTGCAACCTTAATTGTGGACTCTTGTGATAACCATAATACCCCATCATACATCGCTTTTAAATTATTCAGTCCCTCATCTGTTTCAGTGCAGTATACACAATTTATCCAGTTTTTCTCAGTCTTACCCCCACCCTGATATCAGTCCCATTTTACAGCAGTGGCGCCATGCAATATTTGTCCTTTGTGACTGAGCATAATGTGACTCAGCATAATGTCCTCCAGGCTCACCCATTTTAAATAATATTGAATGAGTTCCTTGTTTTTCAATGCAGCATAGTATTCCATTGTGTGAATATACTACAGCTTCTCTACCCACGTTTGTTGATAGGCATTTAGGTTGTTTCCAACTCCTTGCTATTGTGAACAGAGCTGCGATAAACATGGGTGTGCATATATCTGCTTGGATGTCAGTTATGGTCTCTTTGGGATATATTCCCAGTAGTGGAATTGCTGGGTCAAAATGGTATCTCTACTTGCAACTTTTTGAGAAAGCGCCATACCACCTTCCACAGTGGTTGCACCATGATTACACTTTTTCCACAGGTTCTTGACCACCATCACCAGAGTCTTGCTCTCTTTAGGGTGTTACTCCAGTCACTCTCAAATCTTGCTGCTCAGTGTGGGAACCGCTCTCTCTTATCTTAGTCCCATAACTGTTTATGATTTGCAGGACCATGTATCTGCAGTTAATGTAGATGAAGACCAGGGAAGGCTAAAGTAATGGCTAAGAAAGCCAATTTTTGGCTAACACCCCAGTTTGATTACTTCAATCCAGTTGATCTTCCTCACTTTACTGTGAGGAGATCTATCTGAGCTCTTTGATCTTATTCTGCTCTTAAACTCTCTTGGCAAACTGTGTTTTTTTCCTAAGTAAGTACTCTGTAATTAGCATATCTTATCTTGTACCTTACTTATCTCCAGTCTTCTTATTCCACCCCCATTATTGGAAAATATTGTTTGTAGAAGAATGAAAATTTGTAGCTTGTCCCTTTTTCACTACTCCAGAGCAAATTTTGTATATTACTATTTTTTATTCCTCTCCCTAAGCTTTTGAATGTTTAACTGATAAGAAACAATATTTTAAGTTCTGTCTTTTTGGTTTATTTTTCTAATTTGTTACTTTTGGAGATTTGGAGCTTAAAGGAATATGCCTTTTTTCTTCCAGGTATTTTAATACCTAAACAAAAACTTGTGGTGGTTTCTCACAACATGTTTTTATGGCAATTTGTGGGTTTTTGTTTTTGTTTTAAATGATGGAATAGGATTAATATTACTAATGATGATATGCTATTTAACTTCTTTTTAATTTATATTCTGCTTCCAAAAAGAATTTAAAGTGACTGACCATAAACGTTATGATAGTGTGTGTCATTAAGGAGAAAGAATAGAAATCAAGAGTGTAAGAGGAGACAAAGATCCACATCTAAAATCTTAGTTACTACAGTTGAATGTTAAATTTAGCTGTGAGCTTTCTGTCCTTCGAGGCTTGAAAGGAAAACAAAAATATAGTTCTCACTGAGGAATATAGGCAGCATACCATTTCATCAAGAGAAGCATATGTTTTCAAGTTGCTAAATTCTGAGGAAAATTTATGGGAATCTTGTGGGTGCATAGAAGGGCATACACAAAATCTTTGACAGCAATTATAAAGAAAGCACCGAGTTGTTCACTGGAACTCAGACATGCATGTTAGCATGAAGTTGTTGTGTATGCCGTGTAGTCAATGCTAACTTCTTTTGACTCTGAATGACAAAGGGGAGCTGCCCCATAGGATTTCCTAGGCTGTACTCTATGGAAGCAAATCACCAGGTCTTTCCACTGTGAAGCCATTGGCTAGGCTCAAGCTCCAGGCAGAGGTCCTTAAGATGCATCTGGAAATTTAAGGCGGAACTAGTCAATTTGAAAAAGTAATATGCTCAAAGATATTTTTTTACGTGAAAAAGAAAATTGAATGTGATTGTGTTTGGTATCAAGCAAGATCAAGCTTACAAGAAAAGTAGGGCACTAAATGCTTGCCTTAAATTATTTAAGCAATGAATATAGTTATGTTCCTTTAGATCACAGAGGAGTAATCTCCTTGATAACCAAGCGATGGTCTTGCTAATTGGTTAGAACTTTTTAAAATTTTACACTAATTTACTTACAAAGTTTGAATACATTGTTTTAGAGACCAGATTCTTTCAATTTCCCTCACCTCCCCACCCATCGAATTGTACAACCCCATGATTAACCCCTCCTTCCCCCTGTGCATCCCCATCCCTCTGCTTCCACCCTCTCCCTCCCCTCTTGGATCCTTATACTCATTCTATAATAATGGTTTTGTGCAATATTTATTCTTGTGGGACTGAGTTAGCACACTCAACATAATGCTCTCCAGTCCCTCCCAAGTTAGGTAGTACTTTACAGAGTTATTGCTCCTGCATGCTGTGTAGTATTCCATTGTGTACCATGATTTCTCAATCCAGTCATTTGTGGTTGGACATCTGGGCTGTTTCCATGTTCTTGTGATGGTGAATAATGCTGCTATGAACATAGGTGTACACAAATCTCTGTCTGTGCTTCAGTTCTAATTTTCTCAGGGTATAGCTGGGTCATATGGAATGTCAATGTTCTGCCTTCCAGAACGGTTGTACCATTTTACAATCCCACCAACAATGTGTAAGAGTTCCTTTCTCACCACATCTTCTCCAACATTTATTACTTGTTCCCTCTTAAACTCTATTGCTGTTAACTGGAGTGAGATAGTACCTCATTGTGGAGAGTTTGTAAACTCCTGGGCCTCAAAAAGAAAAAGACTGATAACCCAATTACAAAATGGGCAAAAGACATGGAAAGGATTTTCACAGAGGAAGATATTAGAAGGACCAACAGACACATGAAGAAATGTTCCAAATCACTGAAAATAAGAGAGATGCAAATCAAAACCATAATGAGCTACCATCTCATTATATTTGACGTTGTCATTTGAATCAATACCAGCAGGTTCCTTCTTTAATTTGGTATAGTCTTGGGAAAACCATAAAGCCATCTCTATTTGTGTCTTAACTGGCTTCTTAAGATTGTTTTTCTAATGATCATAACAAAGAAATACTTACTACCCGAAAAAAGGAATGTGTTTTTTAGAACTGTCTTATAATTGAGATGCCTTTAATTATAAAAATAGCTTGCATTTAAAAATTATTTTTAAAATTTTTATTCATTCATTGTTGCACATTTTCTTCTCTCTCCCTCCCTGTCTCCTTCCCAGTCTACTTTGCAATGCACCCCTTTTTCCAGATTGTTGTCCTACATTTAAATACCTAATCACATATTCCTTTTGCACTTTCCCCCTCTCATCTGTTCTAGTGCAGTGTTCATTGTCTGTCCGCTCTTTTCCTGTTCTTGCCTCAACCTCCCATGTCAGTCTTCTTTTAGAACAGTGGTGTTATGCAGTATTTGTCTTTTTGTGGCTGAGATATTTTACTCAGCATAATAGTTCCCCCATGTTGTGTAATGTTTTAAAAGTTCATTGTTTTTCAGTGCTGCATAATATTCCATTGTTGTACGTTTATTCTTAAGCATTATTAAGGCATAAAATATATGAATTAAAATTTAAAGTTCTGATCTTTCCCTATTTTTACCCAAGGTGATAATCATTAAAGATGTTGCTAATACACCACATAATTAGAACAGTGTTGGAATGTTCTTAGATTGACAAAAAACCCCTCTAAGTTTAGCTTAAGATATTCTAAAAATTATAGTTGGAAACAGATCCTTAAAAAGTTTAACATAGGGAGCTCTGGTAGCTTAGTGGCAATAATAATAAAAAAATTTTAAAAAGTTGAACATGTATTAAATACCTTTAAAATCCTTGTTTCTTTCCAGTCTTCTGGTGATGTGATGACCCTCTGTATGCAGAGAACTGCTGTTTAGGGTTTTCAAGTTCAGATCTCTAGGCCTGTCTTCCATGGTGCCTGTGAGGCAGCTTCAAACCACTAACCTTCTCCATCATAGTTGAGCATTTAATTATTTATGCCACCCAGGGAGATTTATGGTACTTCTCCCACTAGGGAGCTCTGGTGGCCTAGTGGTAAGAAGCTGTGCTACAATCCCAAAAGGCACACGGTTCAAATTGGCTGTCTGCTCCATGGGAGAAGGATGGGAAGTCTCTTCCCATGTGATCTACTGCCTCTCTCCCAAAACCCCGCTGTTTTATGAGTCAGTTGTGACTTGATGGCACACAATGGCAGCTATCCCACAAACTATCATTTTATTGATAGTCTTATAACTGTACCCCCTCTTGCAAGGAGGAGTGGCATCCACTTCCTAAACAACATGCTTCCGGAAACTCTATGAACTTTGATAAATGTCAATAGTTATAGAAGGGCTTCAGGCCGTTTGTTTAAAGGGTCGCTATGAGTCGTAATCAACTCGAAGGCAATCAACAACATACCACCTATGTATATATCCTTAATATCGTATATGTTTGGATTCTTCCTTTAAAGAACAAGGAAAGTATAACAAGCACTGTCACTATTAGATGAAAGCATCGAGGGATATAGAGTAGTCTTTGACCTCCACTGTCCAGAGGGTTGACCAGATCCTTTTCTGAGAAAGGCATTGAGAATGTTCATACTTGAAGTCCTGGAAAATAGGACTTACCACACTTGAAGCCTTACCACAGGATTCTGAAGGTGGTGTTGACTGTCAAATAGAAGTATATTTTCTGCTTCTAAGTTTGCCGTGCCCAGGTCTCTCAAGAATAAGCCAAAGCAGGGTACTTAGGAAGTACAATGTACCATCACCTGCAGGGTATGGAATGAATAGCAAGACTTTTATCAGCATACAGATAAGATAAGCCAAGTATTAAGAATTTGTGCCAGGCTCAGCTAGGCATTGTGTTCTAAGTTTAAGAAGGCAGTATGCTGGCAACAAAATCTTTAGTGATGACACCTTTCAAAGGGTTGTATTTCTTGAACCACGCCCCTACATTTGGACAGGACATCTTTTCTTTTCTCTGCCTTGTTCAGGGTGTCATTCAGACATCTCCATAAGATCCTCTGAGAATTCCTCCTCACCTGTCACCTAGGTGGAATCTCTTGATAGGGAATCAAGACTATTTCTAGTCTCTGATTGTTCTTTTGTTTTGGTTAAAAGGTATGTGAAAAGTAAGCTTGCATGTCTAGAAATGTTTTGATACTGTCCTTATATGAGATTGATAGAGTGAATGACTAGAGAATTCTTTAAGAATTTGAAAGGCATTGTTCTGTATTCTTGATTTCATTATTGCTGTTGAGAAGTCCCAAAGCAGTGTAATTTTGATCCTTTGTATGTGACATGTGTATAAGTTTATAAAACTGTTGTTGTCTCCATTGTTCTGAGATTCGCAGCCGTGTTTCCATCCATTAGCCTAACTTTTAGTTGATCCCACCAATGTTGACCATCATGGTCTCTACTTCTGAGCCTTTCTTTTCTGCTAATTTGTTCTCCTTCAGTTTACTCAGTTCTTTCATTTTAGAATTTATATTTTTTGCATAGAGGACCTCCTTCTGGGTTCCCTAGTTGTCTTTTCCACTTTCTATTCCTTTTTATTTTGCTTTACTTTTTAAGTGATTTCCTGTTTTAACTTTTATTGAGTTTCTTCAGTTTGAAAATCATGTTTTTAATTTCCTATAGCTCTCTTGTTCATGGTTTATTTTGAGAGCAGAATTCAATATCTTAGCTCACTATGCCATCTTGCCATAGAACCTTTGTAGACCTTTTTGTCCGTTGTATTTTAAAAAATATTTCTTTCTGTAAATGCATTCTATATAACAAATATAAAATATATAAAAACCATCTATAATATAGTATTACAGCCTAGTTATCACTATATTGTACATATAAATTAAAAATGGTCATCAAAGATGTTGCTTTGTTACCTACTTTTTTGCTTAACTCTATATTGTTTGGTTAGATGTCTCCTGTTTGCCCTCTGGATCTATTTTCTATCCTTTTCTGTCTAATTTCCTTCCAGAGGAGAATAACCCGTAGATCAATAGTTTCTTACGATTTCCAGTTGGGTTTGGTCAAGGGGATACTCTTCTAAGAGATAAGATTATGAGAGGAGGAGATTTATCTCTAGGCAGCCTCCTCATGAGTTAACCTTGCCCTGTTCTTGAAGCAATCGTTTCATTATAAATACTGCTGGGACTTACATCCATGTGTCACACAGTAAACTACACACAGATCTTTTTATATTATACAGTGTGTCTTGCCCCTTTCATTTGAGTGGCTACTTGGTTTTCCACCATACAGAAGTACTACAGTAATTTACTAGGGAGCTCTGGTGGCTTGATCAGGACAGAGTGACTCTAACCCAGAAGCCACACCCCTCTGACGTTTTGAATCTACTTGTTAGATTCTGACTATGGCAATGAGAGATGGATGGAAATGTTTACTACTTATTGATAGAATGTAGTATCATTCCTTGTTAGTATCACAGTTATACTTCATTGAACAGTATTGTATCTCTATCTCTCTGTACCTGAATTGAATTATTATTATTATTATAATACTGTAATCTTTATGGAAACAAATCACCAAGCCTGTTTTCTCTAGAGCTACTAGGTGTGTTTTAATTTCTAACCTTTTGATTGACATCTGTGTGCTTAAACATTATGCTACCCGAACTCTTTATTTCTGAATGATAGAGTTCTTTACTATTAAAATGAGTGAAATATCTCAGTCACAAAAACACAAATATTTCATAATGCCACTGTTGCACAATGGGACTGACATCAAGGTTGGGGTAAGACTGAAAAAAAATGGATAAATTATGTATACTGCATTGAAACAGAAGAGGGAGAGAACAATTTAACAATTTAAAAGCAAATATGATTGGGTATTATGGTTATAACAAGAGTCCAGAATGAAAAGGTTGCATAGTGGAGTGTACTCGGGGTGAGGGGATTGTACACCAATGAAGGAGTTTTTATTTTACTTTTCGAGAGAAGAGTGAACTGCTGGGGTGGGCAGGGTGAAAAATGCAACAATGAATGAATGGAATGCCAAAATCTCTGTAAATGTTCATTAAAGTAAAAAACAAATTAAAAATGTAATTGTTAAGGAAATACTATATATGTTCTTATTTTGATTAGCACTACTATGCTGCTTTCCAAACAATTGTGTTAATTCAGTCTTATCTGCGGAACAAAAAGTACCTTTACATCCTACAGCCTTGCTAATAATGTTATCAATATTTTCATTTTTTATGCGTGGCATCTACTTCCTAAATAAAATGCCTCTGGAAACTCTGTGAACTTTGATAAATGTCGATAGTTGAAGAGGGGCTTCAGGTCTTTTGTTCATAGGGTCGCTATGAGTCGTAGTCGACTCAGAGATAATCAACAACAACAACCTGATGGAAGGAAAATTATTTCAATTTTAATTTTTATTTCACTGAACACTGTTGTTGGTTAAGTGCAGCCTAGTCGCAGGCGACTCATAGCGACCCTATGAAGGGGAGTTCTCGATGTTTGGGTGCCTTTCATCCTCTCTCCAGGTTCATAGGGTTTCCAGAGGCAAGCTATTATGGAAGTGGATGCCACTCTTCCTTCCAAGCTTGTTTTCATAGGGGAGCCCCACCCCACTCTCTGTCCACATTGGGTAACCAGCCATTAACGCATTTGACACGTCAGTGTCACAGTACTGAACACTAGTAAGCCTATTTTACAAAGTATTTAAAATTTTCTTGTTGAAACAATGTACGATTTGAGTTTGGATTTTTTTTTTTTAATTTTTATTTTTTTGTTGTTGTTGTTCTGTATCTTTTTGAGTTTGGATTTATACTGATAATTTAGTATGCAGACACACATTTTAACTTTTATTTACCTACCTTGATGAAGCATTGCAGTGCAAATTGAAAGGCTTTTGCTTGGAGTCCCCCAGCTGCTTCGAGGGAGAAAGTTGTGCAGTCTGTTCCCTCCTGTGTTTGACTGCTTCTGAAAACCTGTGGAAGGCTCTTCAGCTCTGACCGGGTTCCAACTCAATGGCACACAACAATAACCATCTTTTCTGGAAATGGGAAAAAAAAGAAGGAAGGGGCAGAATTCCCGAGACTCCTTCATTCTGTGGAATACTAGAAATAGAACTTCAAAGTAATGTAGTTTGGTTTTGTAAAGAGTTTATTCATCTTCAGTCTTATGACTGGAGGCGAGGTCCTACAAGGTGCAGACAGTTAAAAACAAGTCCCATGCACAATCACTCTTAAAGTGCAGAGAAACTCTTTGCTAAAGCTACTAAGAAGATTAGATTGTAATGATCAAATAAATTCATGCTTGTATGCACTGTTTCACTTTAACATCCTGAAACATTCTTATACTTTATCAGTTTTTCTGCTTGTGATGATAACATAATAAAGGTGGCACTTTCTACTTTTGTTTTTTCTACTTGGTTTTCTACACTTTGTCCCTTGAACCTGTGCTCCTGTAGTCTGACATATCACCTAAATTTCAGTAATAACTAATGGGCTATGTTGTTATATGCCGTCAAGTCGTTTGCAATTCATAGCGACCCTATGTACAACAGCCCTAAACCCTGCTCTATCCTGTGCCAATCGCACTGCCTCTGACACACCATCCTGATTACCCCAGTCACTGAATCAGTCCACCTCATAGAGGGTCTTCCAAGCATGGTGTTCCTCTCCAAGGACTGATCCCTCCTTACAACATGTCCAGAGTATGTCATATGAAGCCCCAGAATCCTTGCCTCCAAGAAGCAGCCCAGCCCGGTTTAACCCTCTCCAGGATGAATCTGTTTTCTTATTATTTCTTATTATGGCAGTCCGTAATACATTTAATACTCTCCAGCACCACAGCTCAAAGGCATCAATTCTCCTTCTGTCCTCCCTAGTTATTGTCCAACTCTCTGATGCATAACAAGTGATTGCAAAGACCATGGCCTGTATCAGACACACCTTAGTCTCCATAGTGACACTGTTGCTCTTCAGTACTTTGGAGAGGTCCCTAACAGCAGGCTTTCTCATCGCAATACGTCTTTTAATTTCCTGGCTGTTGGTGCCAAGAGTGTTGATTGTGGGGCCAAGCAGACTAAAGTTGTTAACAATCTCAATCCCTTCACCATCCATCCTGATGCTGCCAATTGGTCCAGTGGTGAAAATCTTTGTCTTTTTTATATTGAGCCTCAATCCATACTGAAGGCTGCAGTCCTTGACCCTCTGCAGCAAGCGCTTCAGGTCAGTTTCAGCAAGCAGGGTTGTATCATCTGCATAACGCAGATTGTTGATAGATCTTCCACCCATCATGACGCCACACTTCTCCTCATAGAGCCCAGCATCCCGGATAATTTGTTCTGCATACAGGTTGAAAAGGGATGGAGACAGGACACATCCCTGGTGTACACCCTTCCCAATTTTGAACCATGCAATGTTTCCTTGCTCTGTTCTGACAGCTGCCTTTTGGTCCAAGTATAGATTTCACATTAGCACGATCAAGTGTCCTGGGATTCCCATTTTTCTCAGAGTCAGCCAGAGTTTGTTATGATCCACACAACACAGTTAAGTGCCTTTGTATAATCAATGAAACACAGATAGACATTCTTCTGATATTCTCTGCTTTCAGCTAAGATCCATCTAATATCAGCTACAATATCCCTAGTACCACGACCCCTTCTAAATCCAGCCTGGACTTCTGGCAGTTCTCTGTTGATGTGCTGTTCCAGTTGTTTTTGGATAATCTTTAGTAGATGGTTTCTTGATTAAACCACACTATTTCAATGGTCTGTCAGTTTGCAGTACCTGGACTGACCTTCTCCTTTCTCCTAACTCGCTACTGCTGTCTTTAATCCCTTTTAGCAGAGCCGATCTTGTCCTACTTTGATCTACCTTTAGTAAGGTTCATGTATCTGTTACTTTTCTATTACAGCAGGCATTCCATTGTCTTGGAATCATTTGTTTGCCCACTTAGTGTCCCTGTAAGCCTGAAAGCTATCTGAGTTATCGTTTAAATTGTGATCGGAATTAAGGAGATCCTGTAAATTAAAATATCTTTTTCTCCTGGTCAAGGTTTTCCGAACAGGCCACATTCATATTTATCAGGGAATTCTTTGCCCATATTGTTATACTCCACGAATAATGTATGGAACAAAATGTTTCAATAGGTCATGTTTTGGGACATGTATTTTGATTTTTGTTTGGTATTGCAAATGTTTTAACCATGGCATAGACAAACATCAGAACAGGGCTGCATTGCAAATTAAAAAAATCAGTGAAGTAAGAAACTATTTTTTTTTTTGAAGTAAGAAACTAATATCAACTCAGTGAAGAGGAAATGATTTTACTGAAAAAAGACGTTGGATTATACTGAAATAGTAGTTTTTAAAGATGATTTATAGTTTAATTTTAAAATTTTGTTTGTCAATTAAACAAACATGCCATTTTAAAACTTTGCTGATTTCTTTATAAATGGCTTTGTAACTTTTTTTTTCTATTTTTTTTAAGAAAGCTGTCAGAATTGTACAAAGAATACACGAAATTGGTATAAAATGGCATTGTTGTAATTAGTGTTCATTGATAAGGCTTTTATTTTTTATTTAAAATTATATTTAACTAGATTTTTTTCCCCAAAGTAGCTTTTGTTTTTGATTGATTATGTGACATTTATTTTAAAAAGCACCATGACTTTTAAAATTTTCTTATTGTGATTATTTTTACATAACTAGAAGCTTTAATTGCTAGAACACTTACGTAATATGTACAATTTTTAAGATTATTGCTAATTTTTATTGTTTTTAAGATGTTTCCAACAGTTTTACTCTCATAAAGCAAAATGCATTTGTGTGCCAATTTAACTTAGTGTGTAAAATCAAATATTTGATGATTTGTGTAGATTGTTCATCCAATAGTTTATTTAAAAATATCAATATTACGTTCTTCTGGTTATGAAGCCCTCTTAAAGTGATCCTCTGGCAAATAATTTAGTAAAAGTTAAGGCATGTGACTTCTACTTAACCTTTCAGCTCATAAAACGTCAGTGTAAGACTAAGTGCCATAAGATGTTATTCTTAGGTTTGAATGTAAAGACTTCACATTTCTAGATTTTTAAAAAAATTAAATTGCCTCAACTTCTAGGCATAGTCATTTGTATAAAGCTGTTTTGTAGTCTTTGGTCCATTAAGTCTACTTTTGGATATAAAAAAACCACTCTGGGCTATTTTAATGTATGTCAGATGACATTCTGGAAAATAGCCAGTTTTATATTAAATACTACCAGGTGGCCAACTTCCCACTGCTGTGATGCCGATTTGGACTCAAAGTAATCCTGCATGAGGACTGTGAGGCTGTAAATCTTTATGGGAGAAGAGTCTCCTCTTTCTCTGTTGTAGCAGCTCGTGGATTCCAACTCCTAACCTGTTGATTACCAACACAATACATAACACTAGTCACCAAAAACTAGACCTTTCTCCTACTGTGCTGCTTTTTCTATAGGTCAGCCATTTGCTGTGTTATGTTGAGAATATATTGACAACTTGTTACATGTGTAGGACATCTAAGAGGGTCACTCTTATAATGCTCGTATCCTTATATCTTTTATCAGAGCCTTTTCTGTAGCCTTGTTTCCTTTAATAGGAGTAATACTTTCTAAGAAGAAAGCAAAAAAAAAAAAAAACCACACAAATTTACAGAGATTTTGTAATATTTTTCATATGCTGAATTTGAAGGCGTACATATATAATTTATATATTTGATTATATATGAAGATAAGTATGTGATGTGATCTATGTGATTGTAAAGATATAGTTTCTAAATATATATATATATATATAGTCAATATTGTTGTTACCATTGAATCTGAACTCACCCATAGCTGACCCTCTGGCAGCTTTTCAGAGGCAGTTAATCACAAGGGAGGAGATTGCCCATCTTTCTCCACAGAGCAGCTAGTGGCCTTGAACTTCATGCCTTCAGGATTGCAGCACAGCTTCTTGTCACTAGACCACCTAGTCAGTGCTGCAAATATTGATGATTTCCTTTGAGATACAAAGGACATATTGTTGTTAGGTACTTTTATGTTTGTTTTGATTCGTAGTGAACCTGTGCACAACAGAATGAAACCCTGCCTGGTCCTGTTCCATCCTCACAACTGCAGACACTATCAGTCCATCTTACTGAAAATCTTATCCTTTTGCACTAAGAGTAGGGCCTGGTCACGTTTAATATAATGTCTGATGTATATGAGTTGAAACTTTGCCATCCTTGTTCCTAAGGAATATTCTGGCTGTACTCTTTCTAAGACAAAGCTATGTATAATGTTGTTGTTGTTGTGTATCTCCATTCGGAACTGACCCATAGCATACCCTCTTGTGGATTTTCAGAGGCAGTAAATCACATGGGAGGAAATTGTCCATCCTTCTCCTGCATGCATAACATAATACTAAGTATTTATGAGGGAACTCTGATCACTTAATGATAAGGAGCTGGACTGCCAACCCAAAGGCATATGTTCAAATCCTTCACCTGCTCCATGGGAGAAAGAAATGCAGTCTCCTTCGTAAAAAGGTGATTTCTTGCCTCTGAAAACCCACTGGAGGATCATCTGTGAGCTGGTTCCAACTTGACAGCATTCAATAACAATACAACAACAATAACAAAGTATTTGCGTAGAAGATGGACATACTGACTAGCCTTGCCTTTTTGGAGAACAAGAAACGTAAAGTTGATGAGCTTACTCCCTCTCAAACCAAAAAATTGAGACCATTAGGTAAGCTTCATCTCAAATGATACCTACTTTATTTCTCCTCTACCCCTCTCTGACATGCTATACCTAGCTTCTCTTTATGTTCTCCTGTCTCAGGGATGTGTCCTATCTGTCTAGAGCTAGTATTACATATATTGTTAATCCCATCTTACTTAGAAATTACCCTGTACCCCATTTTCCTTGGTCATTCATTTGCTATTTGGGATCCTCAAACTTCATCCTCAGCTAGCTGCGCTCTCACTTTTGTTGTTGGGTGCCATTGAGTCATAGTGTCCCTGTGAACAACGGCTCTCAGCTTCACCCAGTCCTCGCCGTGATCACAGTGGGTGCTCAGCCTAAGCCTGCTGTATAGAGTCACCATACCAAGAAATCTCCTTCATGGCCTTCCTCCTCCTCTCAGACTGTCCACCTTTACATACAGGATGTAAATTCCTCTTTATTTTAGATATATTCATGATAATAATAACATCCATAATGCTTTCAAGCGTACTATATACCAGGTATTATATAAACACTTTGCTTGTAAAAGCTTGTTTACATGTATAGCTAGTAATTGTGGAGCTTGTAAGACACATTATTCTATGTCGTCTCTCAGTATCAGAAACATCCCTTGAAGCTTCTTGCTTCTCCCTAGTTTTTCCTTTCCAAAGGTTTTAGCTTTGAACTCAAGTCATACACTTTAAGGATATAACTTTAGTTTTTACACACACACACACACACACACACACACACACACACACACACACCCCACTTTATACAACTTGCTATGAAGAATATAATAATTTGATGTGAGAATTAGAGAAGAATTTTGAAGACCCAGGTAAATTTAGAGAACACGAATTGGAGGTTGTAAAAGGTGCTTAATGGAGGCAGCTGATTTCTAGGATTCTCAGCAACCTAGAAATGAAGTATCAAGATATCTTGAACATGTTATTGTTGTTGTTATGTGCCATCAAGTTGCCTGAGACTCATAGCGACCTTATGTACAAAACTCCTGCCCTATCCTATGCCAATCTCACCGTCTCTGACACACCTACCTCCACTACCCCAGTCACTGAATCAGTCCATCTCATCAAGGTCTTCCTCTCCTGTGCTATCCCTCCACCCTTCCAAGCATGACATCCCTCTCCAAGGACTGGTCCCTCCTTGCAACATGTCCAAAGTATGTCAAACGAAGCTTTAGAATCCTTGCCTCCAAGGAGCAGCTCAATTTCACCCTCTCCAGGACAAACCTGTTTTCTCTAGCAGTCCATGGTATATTCAATACTCTTCTCCACACCACAGCTCAAAGGCATCAATTCTCCTTCTGTTATCCCTAGTCATTATCCAGCTCTCAGATACATAGCAAGTAATTGCAAAGACCATGGCCTGAATCAGGTGCACCTTAGTCTCCAGACTGACATCATTGCTCTTCAGCACTTTAGAGAGGTCTTTAACCACAAACTTTGCCATCGCAATGTCTTTTAATCTCCTGGCTGCTGGTGCCAAAAGTGTTGACTGTGGAGCCAAGCAAACTGAAACTGTGCACAATCTCAATTTCTTCACCATCCACCAGATGCTGCCAGTCAGACCAGTGGTGAGAATCTTTGTTTCCTTGATATTGAGCCTCAATTCATACTGAAGACTGCAGACCCTGACCTTCTACAGCAAGCCTTTCAGGTCCTCCTCGGTTTCAGCAAGCAGGTCATCTGCATAACGCAGATTGTTGATGAGTCTTCCTCTAATCTTGACCCCACATTTCTCCTTATAGAGCCCAGCCTCCCGGATAATGTGTTCTGCATAGAGTTTGAAAAGGCTTGGAGATGGGATACATCCCTGGCGTAAACCGTTCCCAATTTTGAACCATGCAGTGTTTCCCTGCTCTGTTTTGACAACTTTGCATTAGTACAATCAAGTGCTCTGGGATTCCCATTATTCTTAGAGTCAGCCACAGTTTGTTATGATCCACACAGTCAAACGCCTTTGTGTAATCAATGAAACATAGATAGACATTCTTCTGGTATTCTCTGCTTTCCGCTAAGATCCATCTAAGATTACATGAGATATATGTAGGCAGTCTCCAAATTATGAATGAGTTCTGTTTGTTACTAACTGTCTTTAAGTCAAGTTTGTATATAAGTTAGAGGGTGGAGGGACAGCGCAGGAGAGGAAGACTCTCGATGAGATGGATTGATTCAGTGACTGGGGTAGTGGGGGTAGGTGTGTTGGAGATGGTGAGATTGGCACAAGCTAGGGCAGAGTTTAGGGCTGTTGTACATAGGGTCGCTTTGAGTCGCAGACGACTCGTTGGCACATAACAACAAACAATATCAAGTAGATATTTTTCATAGTGTACAGTCGGTACAAAGAAATAAAGATTTCCATGAAAGCATTTTTAGCCTAATGCAACAAGAGTAATAATAACAACAACAACAGCAGCAGCAGCAGTGTTCTGATGTGCATGCAAAGTAGTGCCTGTTTGTTTTAAGGAATCATTGGATGTTGCTGGAGGTGTAGTGGGAAAACTTCCTGATCTGCTCTGGATTGCCTTTGGCTTTGCCCAGCAGAAGCTGGGATTTAGTCCCTCCTACACTCCCATTCTCCTCCTCTGTCATCCGGGGAGCCTGATGCCCAGTCTGGGTTGTAGAGTGCAGAGTCAGGGGTGTGACCTTGGTAAGGCTGGGCTGGGGCTATGGACAGCTGGGATCTGGGTTAGGACCGAAATTACAGCCTCCTACCTGGGCCAGCGACCTGTCATGTTCACCTGGAGGCCCAGCTGTCACCATGCTGATGACCTCCCTGTGTACCCCAGGTGCCGCCATCACCTCCTGGACACAGCTCCAAGTGGTCACTGTGGGTGTTTTAGTTTGGGTGAGTTTGAATAATACCTATCCAGTGCTTCAGGGGGAGTCGATTGGGTGAGTGTGAGGTGTGCCTATTGGGTGCTTCAGAGTGAAGTAAATGCCGTTCTGCCCCTTTCTATGCCCAGTCTCAGGGTTTACGCTAAAGGAAAGACTTATAAGGAGGTTGGCTTTTAACTAGTTATTGTAACTTAGTTGGCATTTGTAGTCTGTGGAGGACTAGTCTTACAACTATTTTTGATTGATAGGACATGAGTTTACCTAATCTAGATCATTCAACAACAATTTAGAATAGAATTGACAAACTATAGCCAGCAGGCCAAATCCCACCTACTGCATTTTTATAAACAAGAATTTATTAAGATAGCTATGCCAGTTGGCTGATATATTGTCCAGCATATCAGAGATTGTGAGGATGAGTGCTGGATAGGGCAAAGTTCACATCTGTTGCTCAACTATCAGTTGTCATGGATTGGATAGCATTTAGCAATAATAGTATGTCTATTTTACCTTATGGTGACAGCTTATTGCCAGCAAAGCTGAAAATCTATACCCTTAAGAAAAAATTTGCAGACCACTGACCTAGAAATAGAAAAAAAAAATATTATTCTGAGGGGATGAAACAATTTTTTTTCCTTTTGGATTAACTACAATATCATGGGTCATCTTGGTCGGATATCCAGTTCACATATGCAGCGTATTTACATTTGTGCTGATTCTCTGGATGGAAGGGCACAGAGGATGAGGTTATATTTCAGAGGTACTTTAAGGAAAGCTTTATTTTAGTCTGGTGCGGGGAGTATAGAGGAGGGACACAGACTTCACTATTTTGTAAGAATCTAATCAATTTAAGGGAGTTGCCCAGTGTTCGTAGCTGTTAATAGGAGGGCAGGAACCAGAACCCCTGATCTCTTGGTCCCCTTACACTAACATGTTTTTCAGACTTTTTTGGATCATAAGATTTACTTGAAATACTCATTACATGTACAAGAGTCTGTCTTTCTCTAGATCAACTGAATGGACTCTTTTGGGATTAGGTTAAGAATAGTTCTTTTACATGAGTATCAAGTGATTCTTACAGTTGTGTAAATTTAGAAAACATTACATAACTGTGTTGCCTCATACTTCAGGCATGGACTTTGGAGTTAGACAGGCCTGGTTTAAGAAACTAATTTCTTTTACTTATTAGCCTTCTTGCCTAGGAAAGTTACAAATTCATGTGTTATTTCTTCATCTCTACACTGGTACTATTAATATCTAATTCATAAGGTTGTAATTTTAAATGATAAATTATATTAAATGAAAAACATATTGCACAATACTTGGCTCCTAGCCATCTATTCATCTACTTCACTGATCATTTCCTTCTTTTTCATTTTATCCTCTGATCCTTACGTTTCTGTCTTCCTTCCCTCCCACTCCAAAAGCCTGTAACATAAGTTTGGTTTCTAATTTTTAAAAATCTAGGGAGGTTTGGTTGCACAGTCTGTAGGGAATTGTACTGCTAGCCCAAAGGCTTCCCTTTTCTAGGGTTTCAGATCCATTCGTGGCTCCAGGGATAAAGATTGGCAATCACTTACATGAATTATGGGTTCAGAAACTCAGTGGAGAGTCAGCGTGGAGATGATTCCAACGTGATGATAAAAAGACAAAGAACTAAAAGGGGGGAAAACAAAGAAAGTAAATGTATAGTAACAAAATATTTCCTTTTCCCCCCCATATCTTTCAGAATCATGGTGTCATGGAAAGGGATTTACTTTATACTCACACTGTTTTGGGGAAGCTTTTTTGGAAGCATTTTCATGCTGGGTCCCTTTTTACCTTTGATGTTTCTAAAGCCATCTTGGTATCGATGGATCAACAACCGCCTTGTAGCAACCTGGCTCACATTACCTGTGGTAAGTTCTACATCAGAGGAGACTGCTTGTATTGAAGTGTTTTATCCTGTTTTTATTTTATTAGTCAGATTTGAGTTATGGAAGAATCGTAAGTACTACATGTTATACAAGAGCCACTTAAGGATTTAGAGGGAACAACTACAAAATCTAGAGAGAAATAAAAATGATTCATATCCTTGAAATAAAATACATAATTGAGAACCATATTACAGATTTAACAAATTTTTTTATGTTCTCCATGAATTTCCTTTTTATTTTCCTTCATTGATGTATGTTGTTATGTGCCATCAAGTCACTTGCGATTCATAGCAACCATCTAGTAAAATTTATAAATCCTGAAGGCACATAATGAAAAGTTTTATAACAGTATTTTTGTTTTGTATTACCATTGTTTTATTTTATAAAATGATGAAAGTAAGATGCCGTAATAAACTTGTATGTAAGTGTGTGTGCATGTGAGTGATGCAATTTATTTAACTCTTTCTAGTAACCACAAAATGTCACAGTGAAAATGATTGCCTGTGGGTTGAGCTAGGTTAACAACACCTCTAAGATAAAAAGTACGTACAGTGCTCTATGCAGATTTTTGGAATGCTGAGATTCCTCTGTTAAGTTAGTGCACACAGTTCTGACCATGTAGATTTCTGATCCTGAGCTGATGGCTACCTGTGGGATTCTAGTGCAGATTCCTCCTTCCACAGGGATTGGAGGAGTTCCAACTCCTCCCTACTGCTGCCCATTTTCAGGGCTTTCTCCAAAATCTGGTGATTTGTGCACATTTATATATGTTTATCTTAGATTCCATTTCCTAAGAAAGTTCTGTGCCTTCTTTTTCATGAGCAACACCTAGAACTTAGTGTTAAAGGGTTTATTGACCTGTAAGGATAGAGGATGAATATCATGCCAAAAAGGGAAAACAAAATTTGCCTCTGTTGTAAATGGATTTACGATGCCAATTATTTTGAATTGATTTGTCTGTCTCCATTACCTCTGCCCTCCCATAACCAGCAGACCAACTGTCAGTGTTTTATTTGTAGAAAGCAGAGTGTCATGTTAAGAGTCTTCTCCTGTGGAAGTTGACAAGGAAATATTTCTGAAAACAGTGGTTAGAGTGGTTATACTTAATCAATTAAATGAATGTTTCTGAAAAGTTTCTGTTGGTTTATAGCATACTTTCCCTTTCACATTTTAAAAAGAAATACTTTGGTGAATAATTTTGCGAATTATACTCATTTCCTTGTTATGAACTTAATTTCTTTTAAAATTTTTATATAGATTTCTTCCCTTTTTTATTATTACTAATTTTAATGAAAATTTACAGAGACTTTAGATTTCTGTTCATTCATTGTTACACTTTTCTCCCTGCCCACTCCTCCCCTCCCAGTTCGCTCTTCTCTTTGAAAAGTAAAATTCTTTCATTGTTATACAATCCCTCCCCACAAGTCCACTCCACTATACAGCCTTCATTCTAGACTCCTGTCATGACAAAAATACTTAATCATAAAGGAAGGGAGAAGAGAGGGAGGGAGTGACCTACTTTTAGTTCAACAATATCACGCGTCATAAAAAAAAATTTAAATATCTACAACCAAGAGAGGATAAAATAGATGAATGGGACTTTCAAAGTATCAAATCCCTATGCACATCCAAAAACTTCTCCAACAGGGTAAAAAATGGAAGCCACAGACTGGGAAAAAACATTTGGTAATTACATAAGAGACTTATATCTAGAATTTATAAAACACTCGAGCACCACAACAAGATAAAGACAAACAACTTAATTGAAAAATGGGCACAGGATAGGAACAGACACTTCACCAAAGAAGACATTCAGATGGCAAACACATGAAGAAATGTTCGAAATCCCTAGCTCTAAGAGAGATACAAATCAAAACAACTATGAGATATCATCTTACTCCAGTAAGAATAATAAAATTTAAGATAACAGCAAACAGCAAATGCTGGCAAAGTTGTGGAGAAACTGGAGCCCTTACTCACTGTTGGTGGGAGTGTAAAATGGTGCAACCCCTGTGGAAAGCGGTATGTTGTGGTCCTCTCTTGTGCTTCCCTCCACTCTTCCAAGCACGATGTCCTTCTCCAAAGACTGGTTCTTCATAGCAACATGTCCAAAGTATGTGAGACTGAGCTTCAAAATCCATGCCCCCAGAGAGCAACTTGGCTTCACCCTCTCCACGACAAAGATTCAGGGTTAATGATACTAGTTGCTGTGCACTGATGGGAGATACTGTGCCAAGTGCTTTAAGAACATGATCTCACTTTGGTGCCAACATTTTCTCCATTTAGTAGAAGAAAGAAATAGAAACTCGGAGAGAGTAATTAACTTGTTAATCATAGAACAAAATGCCAATGAATGAGTGAATGGAAAACCAATTACTCCGTAAACTTAAACTTAAATCACGATTAAAAAAAGAAGGTAGTAACTTGCTGAACATAAGAATGTCAGCAAGCGGTTTAAGAAAAGCTGAAATGATTATCAGTATATTTGACTTCAGAGCTTTGTTGCTGTTAACAGATGGATCTCCAGCACTTTGTGGATCACTCATAGTGATCCTTTGTGTAGCACTGCAAAGGAACAGGGCCGTGCTCTGCACCATCCTCACATGATTCATTCATTTGTTGCTGTTTGAATCCATCATTGCAGTCATTGGGCCAGTTCATCTCTTTGTATGTTTTCCATTGACTCCTCTATTTTACCAAGTATGAAATCCCTAGACCTTTAGGTTATAGAAAAACTTTCAAGTATTTGTTAGAGTCACCTGGCTCTTGATAGCTCCTAGCAATAAAAATTTGACTCTTAATTCATGAGTGGTTTCTTGTTTGTTTTTTTAAATAAAATAAAAGTCTATGGTTCTTTCAAGCCAGAGAAAGCCTGACTTGAGAGCAATATATGTAATTGAAACCAGCTAGGCAACCATCGAGTCAGTCTATCTGATGCTAACTTCATGTGTGTTTGAGTTAAAATTGTGTCCTGTGGGATTTTAAGTGGTTAATTCTTTTGGATGTAGCTCACCAGGCCTTTTTTTCTGAGGCATCTTTGGGTGAACATGAATCTCTAACCTTTTTATTAATAATTTGCACCATCCAGTAATGCTAAGAAATTTGTAATTTATAATAAACTCAATGTTAATGATGTAGTGATTCTCTAAAAAAATTTGACAAAATGAAGTCATAGAAAGACAAATAAATGAACATAATGCAATCTAAATATTAGTATTGGGTTAGTGCTTGCTTTTTTTTTAATTTATTTTTTTTTTTATTTTTATGTGTACCGTCAAATCAGATCTGACTGGTACGGGAGGAGATTGCCCCCTCCTCCAGCCGAGCATCTGGTGGAATTGAACCGTGTACCTCTGGGATTGCAGTGCAGCGTCTTGCCACTAGGCCACTAGAGCTCCCTTAGTGCTTGCTTTTTAACAATAAGTTGTATAGTCTTCCTCCAGTCATTTTGATAGAATGTTAGTAAGCTTGATATCCTTTCCCTTAGATTTGTTGGAATTTACCAATTGAACATTGTATGTGAAAATTTCCTTTTAGGAAGACTTTTTAAATAATAACTTTACATTTTTTAAAAAAATGGAACTATTCAAATAATTTGTTTCATATTTTGCTTGTTTTGTTATGTTCTTCAAGAAAGTAATCCATATTCTTTTATTTGTTAGATTTCTTGACAGAAATTTCTGTAACATTACAATATTAACATTTTATTGTCTAAGATCTGTAGTGATGCTTTCTTATTTATTTTTGTTATTGCTAATTCTTGCTAATTTGTGTCTTTGTGATCAGTGTTATTAGGAATTTTTCAATTTTGTTAACTTTTTCGAAGTATCAACTTTTGATTACGTGAATTTCTACTCTTGTTCATCTGAGTTATTATTTTGATTTCTATTATTCCTCTGATGCTAAGCTCTGATAACTTGGTGGTAAAGAATTGTGCTACCAATCCACAGGTATGTAGTTCAAATCTGCCAGGTGCTCCATGGGAGAAAGATGGGCAGTCTCCTCTCATGTAATTAATTGCCTCTGAAAACCTGCAGGAGGGTCAGCTAAGGGTTAGTCCCATCTCATAAGTACGTTATAATACAACTTAATTTAATTTAGTCTTAAGGGTGCAAATTTAGATAATTATTTTAAGTACTTATTCTTTTCTGATATGAATTTTAGGAAGCGCTGCTAGCTTAGTGGTAAGGAGCGGGGCTGCCAACCCAAAGACACACAGTTTGAAACCACCAGCCGCTCCATGGGAGAAAGATGGGCACTTTGTTCCTGTGTAATTTTCTACCTCTGATAACCCTTTGGAAGGTCAACAATGACTCAGTTCCAGTACAACAACAATATAAATTTTAAAATATTTCTTTCCCTTCAAGTATTGTATTTGCTGCATCCCACAAATTTTAATATTTTGTAGTATTATCATTGTAACTGAATATTTTCTAATTACTCTTGTTCTTATTAGAGTTTAATTTCAAAAAATTTGGGGGTATTTCTCGCCATTAACTCCAGTCTTTTGAGTCATCTACATGATAATTCCCTATCACTGGTTTTCTGAGAATATACATCTTTCTGGTAGGAGCCTGCCCACCTTTCTCCCATGCTGCTGGGCTTGAGCCCCTGGCCTTAAGATTGTGCTCTACGTCTTACACACTGTGCCACTTTAAGTTAGGAATCACTGACAATTTCCATGTTTAATATACTCTAAGGACATGGTCTTTAGAAATGTTAGGAGATTTGTGTAGAATGTGTATGTTGAGTCCACCAAACCAAACCCAATGCCACTGAGTCAGTTCTGATTAATAATGACTCCGAGAGGCAGATTTAGAACCACCTCATAGGGTATCCAAGTCTAAATCTTTATGGAAGCAAATCGGCACATCTCTTTCCTGTGGAGCAGCTGGTGGCACCTCTCACCTTGCAGTTAACACCCAAGGGTTCAACTACTAGGCTGCTGGGATTTTCCCTCTTGCATCCTGCTCTCTTATACTCTCTTTCTCTCTCTCTCTCTCTGATAGGTGTGTGTGTGTGTGTGTGTGTGTGTGTGTGTGTGTGTGCGCGCGCGCGCGCGCTAGGTACTGTGTAGATGACTATGGCTCATGGTAACCCCAAGGACAACAAATCTAAAACTTGCTCTGCCCTGTTCCATCTTCACCGTCTACATCACACTCAAGCACATTGTTAAAGTCACTGGGTCAGTTGTCACATTAAGGATCTTTCTTTTTGTGTGTGAAATAAACGTCATTGAACACAGGAATATCGATAATGGAATTCACATCATCTGTGACCTTATTAATCCCCTCTATGCACGCTTTTATTGTCATATATTTGTACTAATTTGAGTATACTAAAACAATGTAGTAAGAAACTGTCCTAGTGTCATCCATCTTAATTATGTTTGTCTTTTACTTCCTTTGCTTCAGTCATTTTAGCTTGGGTAATTTCAAACTCAGTGTTTAGTCTTGATTACATTTATGATTCTTAGATCACCTAATAAATAGAACCTTTTTCCTTGTAAAATATTTTTTTTTGTTCTTTAATGGTATTCCTTTCTGAAAACATTTACCTCTAAGTTAATATAACTACCTTTGTTATATTTTCTGTTCAAATGGCATAACATTTTATCTATTTGCTTTCAGATTACCTGGCCTTTATATTTAAAATGTATTTTTCTACATTCATGCTAAGAGAGCAAA
>NW_006399759.1:485531-493130 GCF_000299155.1 Elephantulus edwardii | reverse complement strand
ATAATCTCAGAACATTTGCTATTTCACCTGTTTTTAAGTGACATTTATTGGCATTCACCTTCTTGTACAACCATTACCACTATTTCTTTCCAGATTTTTTCCATAACAGAAATTTAGTTTAAGCAATGTTGTTGTTATTATGTGCCGTCAAGTCCACTATGACTCATAGCAACCACAAGAGCACTGGATCCGAACCCTTCTCTACCCTGTGCCATCCGACCATTGCTGATGTTCTTGAGTGCATTGTTACAGTCACTGTGTCAGCCCACCTTGTTGAAGGTCTTCCTGTATTTTGATAACTCTCCTCCTTTCCAAGCCTGCTGTCCCTTTCCCAGAGGCTGGCCCCTCCTAATAGCGTGCCAAAAGGATGTGAGGCAAAGTTTCACCATCGTTGCCTCCAGGGAACACCCTGGTTGTGCTTTCTTTAAGACAGACTTGTTTGTTCTTATGACATTCTATGGGATACTTAATACTTACTCTTCTCCAACAATACTCGAAGGCATCAATTTTTCTTTTGTTATCCTTAATCATTGTTCAACTTTTAGTTACATAACAAGTAATTGGAAAGACCATGGCTTGGATCAAGCTCACTTTAATATTTAAACTGACATCATTGTTCCTCAGCACTTTGAAGGTGTTTTTAACAGCAGATTTTCACAGTGCCACACATATTTTGGTTTCTTTTTTTCTTTTTTTATTTTGTGTGTGTGTACCGTCAAATCAGATCTGACTGGTACAGGAGGATATTGCGCCTCCTTCTCCGGCAGAGCATCTGGTGGATTCGAACCGTGTTCCTATGGGATTGCAGTGCAGCTTCTTGCCACTAGGCCACCAGAGCTCCCCTCATATTTTGGTTTCTTGACTGCTGGTACCAAGGATGCTGATAGTGGATCAAAGTAAAATGAAATAGTTTACAATTTCAGTTTTTTCTCCATCTACCATGGTGATGCCTATTGACCCAGTGGTAAGGATTTTTGTTTTCTTGATGTTGAGATTTAATCCATTCTGAAGGCTGTGTTGTTGCTATGTACCATCAAGTTGCCTGCGGCTCATAGTGACTATGTACAACAGCTCTGAACCCAGTCCTATCCTGAGCCAGTCTCATTGACTCCAATATACCTATCTCCATTACCCTAGGTACTGTGTCAGTCTATCTCATCTGGAGTCTTCCTTTCTGTGCCATCCCTCCACCCTTCCAAGCATGAAGACTTTGGAATTTTCTGCAGCAAGCTTTTTAAGTCTTCCTCACTTTTAGCAAGCAAGGTTGTACCATCTGTATAACACAGATTGTTGATGAGTCGTACTCTGATCCTAATGCCACATTCTTGAATACCTTCTTCATTTTCTCTTTTAATTCCCCCTAGTAATATCTAAGAATCTTTAGTTTCTGTATATTTGCTTATTCTAATTATTTCACATAAGTGAGTTCATAAAACATTTGCCCTTTGGAAATGGCCTTACTTTAGTCAGGAGTAATACATATAATATCTCATTTTTCTTTTTTTAAAATTTATTAAAAAATTTATTATTAATTTCAGTAAAAATTTACAGAGACTTTGAATTTCCATTCATTCAGTGTTGTACTTTTCTCCCCTCCCAGCCTTCCTCCCCTAGTACACTATGCTCTTGGAAAAGTAAAAGACAAATTCTTTCATTGTTTTACAAACCCTCCCCTAGGATCACTCTACCATGTAGCCTTCACTGTAGACTCCTATCATGACAAAAATACCTAATCACATAGCCCCTTTAAACAGTTTTTTCCCTCATCTGTTTCAGTGAAGTATACATTATTGAACCCATTTTTCTCAGTCTCTCCCCAGTCCCAAGGTCAGTCCTGTTTTACAACAGTGGCATCATGCAATATTTGTCCTTTTTTGATTGAGATACTTCACTCAGTATAATGTCCCCCAGAGTCACCCATTTTGAATAATATTGCATGAGTTCCTTGTTTTTCAATGCAGCATAGTATTCCATTGTGTGAATATACCACAGCTTCTCTATCTATTCGTTTGTTGATGGGCACTTAGGTTGTTTCCAACTTCTTGCTATTGTGAACAAAGCCACAGTAAACATGGGCGTGCATATCTCTGCTTGGATGTCAGTTATGGTCTCTTTCGGGTATTATTCCCAGTAGTGGAATTGCTGGGTTGAATGGTATCTCTATTTGTACTTTTTTAGAAAGTGCCATACTGCCTTCCACAGTGGTTGCACCATTTTACACTCCCAACCAACAGTGAATAAGGATCCCAGTTTCTCCACAACCTCAGTAGCATTTGTTGCTTGCTGTTCTGTTAAATTTTGCTATTCTGACTGGGGTGAGATGATATCTCATGGTTGTTTTAATTTGCACCTCTCTTAGAGCTAGGGATTTTGAACATTTCTTCATGTGCTTATTAGTCATCTGAATGTCTTCTTTGGTGAAGTGTCTGTTTATATCCTGTGCCCATTTTTCTATTGGATTATTTACATTTATCTTGTTGTGGTGCTCAAGTATTTTATAAATTCTGGATATAAGTTCCTTATCTGATATGTCATTACCAAATACTTTTTCCCAGTTGGTGGCTTCCCTTTTTACCCTGTTGGAGAAGTTTTTGGAATTGCATAATATCTTACTTTTCAATCACATATTAATGGCCATTTAAGTTGTTTGCAACTTTTGAATATTGCAAATAGTGCTACATTCAACACTGGTGTATAAATACATATTTGAATTCCTGCTTTCTATAATTTTGGGTATATCTATATATATATAGGAATGACACTATCATGTCATAAGTTAGTTCTCTGTTTATAAACTTTTTAAGGAACAACTAATACTATTTTTCACAGCAGCTGCACTATTTGACAGTTCAAGGAATTTATCATTTCTTACATGTGCAATTCAGTGTTGTACAACAGTCACCAATGTTTATTACTAAATTTCCAATCATCATTAACCTTCAGTGCTTCCTAAACAATGACTTCTTCTTTCCACTCCCTCTTGCCACTATTATCCCTAGAAAGCTTTAATATATATTTGCCACTCTTTATATTTTATATCATAGGATCAGACTGCACTTGAACTTTCATGATTGACTTCTGCATGTTTTCAAAGCTTGCCTAGCTTGAAGCATATATCAGAAATTCATTTCTCTTTATATCTGAATAATAGTCTTGCTATTTGTCCTAGTCAGAATGAAGTGGCATCTCCTTGTGGCTTTGATATGCATTTGGAGTAAGTGCAAGCAGGCTGCTCCTTAGAGACAAGAATGGTGAAACTTTAATTCACATACTTTGTTGTCTGAAAACACCAGTCTTTGCAAAGGACACCATGCTGGGAAAAATAGAGGGTCAGAAAAAGAGAGGAAGACTTTCAATGAAATGAATTGACACAGTGATTGCAATAGTGAACGTGAGCATGTAGTGTTGTGAGGATGGCTCAGAATAAGAGAAGATTTTGATCTGGTGCTGATAACCCTGATGGTATCAAACCTGTTTTTCTGGACTTGCATACCAGTTATATATCTTCTTTGGTGAAATGTCAGTTCTGTTCCTTTGCTCATTTTTTTTATTATATTGTTTTTCTTTTCATTGATAAAGTCTCACTCACTCAGTTGTTGCTGTCCATTTGGAATCATTCTCTAGACCCTCCAGTGAGTTTTTGGGAGGCTGTTAATCACTTGATAGGATTGTTCACTCATCTTTCTCCCACAGTGATGCTGATGGATTCAAACTGCTGAGAGGTGCTGCCTTTTGGCTGCATAACTGCCCTTGAATTAGGCTATGAAAGAACCCTATGCATTGTTGTTGTGAATTGTTGAGTTGGAATGACCCATAACTGACCCTACAGTGCATTTTCAGAAGCAGTAAATTACATGAGAGGAGATTGTTCATATTTCTCCTGCAAAGCAGCTGGTGGATTTGAATTGCTTGTATACTGTATGTTTCCACCAGTTTTTCTTCTGTTCTTAAAATTCTTCTTTAAAAAGTCATTTTAAATTTTGATGAAGTCTTTTTGTCCTCCCCCCTTTGTGTTTGGTGTCATATCTAAATATCCATTGCTAAAAACTAGGACCAGGAACAATACTTCTATATTTTCTTCTAACAGTTTTATGGCCTAATTTATGTGTAAGTCTTTGATCCATTTTTAATTAATTTTCATTTATAGCTTGATTTATTGATCTTCCTGCTATCTTTTTTTCTGTTGTTGAAAGTGGATCTTGAAGTCTCCGACTATGATCACAGAAATATTTTTCCCATTAGTTTTGCCAGTTGAGCCTCTGATGTTAGTTGTTATGTGCCATCAAGTTGACTATGATTCATAGCAACTCTATGAACAACAGATCTGAACCTTGCCCTGTCCTGCGCCATTCTCATGATCTCTGATATGCTTGAGCCTGTTGTTACCTCCACGTTTTCTTGCATGAAATCTTGTTAGTCTTTTCTCCATCTATTTGGCACCACTCTGCAGAAAGTGTTAAGGGAGGCAGGCCAAAGCAAGTACTTTATTATTACACTAGTGATTTACAAATCACTTATATAGTCACAAGTTACAAATGCCTCTTACTACTCTGCTTAGGGGAATAGCTGAGTAAAAGCTCTATTAGTCTGAGAAATGTCATCTTCTGTCTCTGCAGCCATGTATTTAATGAATCAATTTTATCCTCAAAGTGATAACTCTAGAGAAAATTCCAGGTTTTATTGGACTGGGTCCTTCACAATTATTTCTATAACTGTTCCTACTTACTCATTCATTTACTTACTCTCATTGCTGTCAAGCAAACTTTCAGAGGCATGGGAGGAGATACCCAGTTGTTCTCAGACAATGCAGATTGGGCATTTGAACTGCCAGAGAGGCACCACCTTTGAGTTAGCAGCACAACTCCCTGTGACTCACATGACCAGAGCTCCCTCTGTTACTATAATTAACTGTTACAGCAAAATTATATGCAAATTTTCTTCCACCACTTCAGTTATTTGCATTGGGATTGTTGTTAGGTGCTGTCAAGTAGACTGCACTCATACCGTATATCCCTATGAACAACAGATCTGAGCCAGGCCCTATCATCCACGATCCTCATGATCTCTCCCACTGTGTCATGCTCAGTCCCATTGTAGCTGACACAGTGGCTGTTGGTCCACCTTGTGGACAGTCTCCCTCTCTTTCACTGACCCTCATTCCTTCACAGCATGGTGTCCTTTTCAAAGTATGGATTCTTCCCTAAAAATATGCCTCAAGTAAGTGAGAAAACACCAAACTTCCTTCCACATTGTGCATTTCTGGCTGTATTTGACAGTCTCTTTATACCATAGACTAAGCCATCTAAGCTTAATCCCAGTTTGTCTCTTATGATCTTTATAGTTTTGGGGTTTACTCCCAGATCTCTGATCCACCTTGAGATGATATTTGTGTGTAGTGTGAGATAAGGATCCTCTTTATGTTCAGCTTTTTGAGGAAACGCCGAACTGCCTTCCAGAGTGATTGTACCATTTTACAATCCCAACAACAGTGGATGAGAGTTCCTATCTCTCCGAATCCTCTTCAAAATTTATTACTTGCTGTACTATTAAACTTCCCTACTGCTACTGAAGTAGGAGGGTATCTCATTGTGATTTTTATTTGAATCTCATTGCCAGTGGTTTTGAGCATTTCTTCATGTGTCTCAGCCATCTGAATGTCTTCCTTTGTCAAAAGTCTTCCCATGTCTTTTGCCCATTTTGTAATTGGGTTATCAATCTTTTTCTTGTGGAGGCCCTGTAGGACTCTATTTCTAAACTTTTCTTAAACTTTTGCTATGAAACCATCGTCTGAGATAGTATTGTCAAATATTTTTTTCCCTAGACAGTAGGCTTTCTTTTCACTCTGTTGGAAAAAGCATTTGATGCATTCTGGGATTTAATCTTTAACATATCTCATTCATCAAATTCATCCTCTCCTGGTTGTGTATTTCTGGCTGTCTCTTTATACCATGGGCTAAATGTTCTAAGTTTGATCCCACTTTGTCTTTTATGATCTTAATGGTTTGGGGCTTTACACCTGGGTCTCTGATCCACCTTGAGTTGATTTTTGTGTATGGTGAGGGGTGTACATCCTGCTTCAGCTTTCTGCAGGTAGTAGGCCATTTTTGCCAGTACTGTTTGTTGAAGAGGTTGTCGTGTCCCCATTTGATAGATTTTGTTTCCTTGTTGACCATAGATACATGGATTAATTTCTGGATTCTTGATTCTATTCTAGGTCTATGTGCCTGTCATTGTACCTGTACCATGCTGTTTTGGTTATTACAGCTGTGTAGTAGATTTTGAGGTCAGGGAGTGCTATGCCTCCCAATTCTTTCTTGTCTTTAGGAAGTGCTTTGCTTATTCAAGGTCTCTTTGCTCTCCAAATAAACTTGCCCGTTGCCTTTTCTATCTCATTGAAAAATGAATTTGATATCTGTATTGGGATTTCATTAAACATGTAGGATATTTTTGTTAGGATTGTTATTTTCACTATTTTGAGTCTTCCTATCCATCAACAGGAAACACTTTTCCATTTGTCTTTTATTGTTTCTTGCAGAAGTAGTTTGTTGTTTTCTTTGTGAAAGGTCTTTTGTGTCTCTAGTTAGGTTTATTTCTATGTATCTCAATTTGTTAAAAATAGTATTGCTTTCTTATTTTCCTTCTCTTTGTTTTCTTTATTAATGTAGAGGAAGTCCATTGAATTTTGTATAGTTATCATCCTGCCCCTCTATTAAATTGGTCTACTAGACCTCACCTTTTTTTTTATTGAGTCCTTGGGGGTTTTGTGTACACTATCATATCATCTGCCCATTATTCTTTTATCTATTTTTTTTCTCAAGTCTTTGATTTTATACACTTGTTTTTTATTTATATTCCAGCTAAATGAAAAACCACTAGTTATATCTTAAATTGCTGCTCAGAGGGGGTCTTTTTTATCTTTTCCTTGGTATGTGATTCTGAAACTCAAGTTTATTTTTTCAAATATAATACAATATGTTCATAGTTTAGTACTCATAAGCTTTTAAGACTATAATTATTCATCACCAAAGTAGAGTATAAAAAAAAATTGCCTTTATTATGCCTTTTGGTTGGATGTTCCCCAAGGCTGCCATCCTAACCTACATGTTCAGTGATTTATTTCCTCAAGGTGTTTGGTTGTGATGAAGTTTTCATAACTTTGCCCCTTGTATGCCCCATTATGTTCTTGGATGTATCTGCAGCACTTACAAACACATTTGAAGAGAAATCCTCTGCCAAATCTATAGACTCATGGAGGTAATCCTACTTGTTTTCCTACACCTGTTCAGTTTACCTACCTCCCTGTGTATTTCTTTTTAAGTCATATATTTTATTATTACAGTTCTCCCAGGGTTATGAATGTGATAGTGTTTAGTTTTGTTTTCTTTTAACTTTGATACACCTCTCTGTGTCTTCGTTTGCTTTAGTCATATTATGTTGACTTCCTGGGCATACTTGCATGGCTTTTTGTTGTTTGTTTGTTTGTTTCCCTTTTCTGTCTACATCAAGTGAGATGAAATAGGAAATGTGTTTTTATGGTGAGTGATGGTTGGTTTGGGGATTTTTTTATTTTGCTTGGGGTTTTTTTAAAGTTGGTTTTTT
>NW_006399759.1:482881-484741 GCF_000299155.1 Elephantulus edwardii | reverse complement strand
CAGCTTCTCTAGCCATTCGTTTGTTGATGGGCACTTAGGTTGTTTCCAACTCCTTGCTATTGTGAACAAAGCTGCAGTAAACATGGGTGTGCATAAGTTTTTTTTTTTTTTAACAACATACAAATTGACTGCTTTGTCTGGTAGTCAAATAGAAAAATAGCAGTTTATCCAACTTGGGGCAAAAAAAACCACAAACCTCAAACCTAAGCTGAAATTATTGATAGTGCACTTTCCTATGGGATTTCCCCAGGATAATTTCAGCTCTTTTTTTACTTTTGATTTTTTACCCAACTTTAGAAAAACATAGGTAAGTTTCATTACCAATATACTGTTATATATTTGAGAAAACATCTGTCAAATAGCTGTTTAACTTACTGCTTTAATTAATTAGTAGCAATATGTGAGGCAGAGGATTTTTCAGTTAAGGGATTTGTAGAAGTTAATTCCTTACAGCTAGGTTATGGAAAATTGATGCTTTCGTTTTGAAATAGTAAGCATCTGTTATAAAAATATAAAATGGAAAAAAATGTCAGTGTCTTTTTGTGACCTTTTATTCTTACTCTTACAAACTGTTAATGAATTTTTATTTTATAAATATAGTAAGATAGACCCTTTCTGTTCTGTAAGATATTCACCCAAATGTGGATTTTTCTCTTCTATAGATAGGCTTTGTTTTAAGCAATCACATTTTTTTTTTTGCACTAAAATTGCATTAAGATAAATATACTTAACTAATTGGTGATTCACAGATATAATCATAAAATAATATTTTTTATAAAGTGCTTTTGTACATGAAAATGACTTTACTGGTAGATATATTTTTTCCCCATGCCATACTCTTTCTAATGAGCACATTTTCTCTTTTAAATGATTTCCAGCCAGAAAAAATGTTGGAATTTTAATTAGATGAGACTTCAAGGTCCCCTAGTCTAGCCTACCTCTTTGAGCAGGAATCCCTTATAGAACAGCCATTCAATCTGTTTCAGAGTCTCTATAGTGGGAAGAGCATGTCTTTGTTACTTTCACTTTTGTGTGGTCCTATTAAAAAGAAATAATTAATTAAGACCAAGCTTAGTATGTACTAAAAGCAGTTTTTATTTATAAAAATTGTTAATCCTACCAGCAGTCTCCTGTGGCATCCTCATCATCTGATGCACTTGAGCCCATTGCTGTCTTATCAGCCGTTTGGCTGATGGCACAGGCTAGGACAGGATTTAGAGTCATACTCCACTGGATATACGTCACCCAAAATCACAAGGCTCTTCTTCCACATCCTGGTGATGTCATCTATTAGGTGACCATAGGGACTTGCACTACTACTAAGCCCAAGACCATACCTTTAAGGTTTTAATCCACCAGCATGTCAGTGGGAAAAAGAAGATTACCCTCTTCCCATGCTATTCAATGCCTGAGAAACCTAGTGGAAGGTAAGCTATGAGTCGCTTCAGATTTAACAACAATGAGATTCAGTGTTCAGAACAAAACAAGTGTTCAGTGAACACAGATTAGTGAATATGCTTTCTGTCTCAATTGCTTTTCTTAAGAAAGTGGTTACTTAGGGTTTGATAATTGAGCTGGGGCTGCATGACTTTAGGTAGAATTTTGAGAATTTAGGCCTAAAACAGCCTTGAAAGCTTTGATTTGGAGATCAACAACATCGTGAGGTTGTTAGTCATTCAAAGTATTCGTTCTTATGTAACAGTCTCTGGAATGAGGCATGAGGGCAAAACTACTTTTCCATAATAATGAGGGAAGTCTCTCCTCTTTGTAGGTGGTAAATAGTGGCCCATAAAGAATCTAATTACTTCTAGATTTCTAATTCCGGAAGCAGCAGAACCAGTTGTTGTTGTTGTTGTTATG
>NW_006399759.1:478349-482292 GCF_000299155.1 Elephantulus edwardii | reverse complement strand
GTGTTGACCATGGAGCTTAACAAACTGAGGCTGTGAACAATCTCAATCCCTTCACCATCCATCCTGATGCTACCAATTGGTCCAGTGGTGAGAATCTTTGTCTTCTTGACATTGAGCCTCAGTCCATACTGAAGGCTGCAGTCTTGACCCTCTGCTGTGGACCGGTTAGATTATGAAAATTGTAGCTTTTGGTTCACTGTAAGAAAAGATTCTAAAATGTTGCAGGGTCTAGTGCTTCTTAATGCTGAAACTGTCCTCTTCTATTAGAAAGAATAGAACAAATATGACAATTATGTTTTTCTTTTCTAGTCTTTTTATCTTGACTGTTTATTCTGGAGTTCTGTATAGACATCACGTCTTTATTTCTCTATGGTGTATTTGCTATTCTGTCATTGCAGGAGCTATAAAACATGTTCACTAGATATGTCTTGTCTGGTATTAAAAATTATTAGTGTGAGTTGGAGATCTAGGCTTCCCAAAAGGTTATAGAACTAATAGCACGTTCTGATAGAATCCTAATGGCAAGGGAGAAAATGCCACATGAAATGCTCCTGCCCCAACTATGAATTTTTTTAATATTTTTTTTATACTATAAAACAAGATTACTTTTTAACTCATAAACCAAAACCAAACTGATAGCTATCATGTCTATTCTGATTCATGGATACTCTAATAAAGTAGTTATAGATGTGCCCCATAGGAAACCAAGAGTTGTCATCTCTGTGGAAGGAAACTGCTGCATCTTTTTCCCACAAAGCAACTGGTGAACTCACACTACAGACCTTCCAACTGTGAATTCAGTTCTCGCCCATGGTGCAGTCAGCACTCTTCTTAGCCTGTTAACACCCCCTACTTCCCCACTCCCACACACTTTGTACCGTAGAGTTCGAACTGACCCAATAGCTGGCCTTCCAATAGGTTTTCAGAGGTATTTAATTTTGCGGGAGGAATTGCCAGTTCTTCTCCTATAGAGCGTCTGGTGGTCTCGAACCTTGTACCTTCAGGATCAAAATACAGCTTCTTGCCACTAGGCTGCCAGAACTCATCATACATACATTTTCATATGAGCGCTGGTAGGTAGGGAGGTAGGGAGATGATAGATAGATAGATAGATAGATAGATAGATAGATAGATAGATAGATATAGAATATATGGAACTCTCGTGACCTAGTGCTAAGGAGTTGTGGTGCCAACCCAAAGGTAGTTGTTGTTAATGTGCCATCAAGTTGCTGTGACTCATAGTGACCCTATGTACGACTCTGAACCCTGCTCTATCCTTTGCCACTCTTCTTATCTCTGACACACCTACTCCCGTTACCCCAGTCACTGGATCAATCTATCTCATCCATGGTCTTCCTCTCTTTCTCTGTCCCTCCAACCTCCTAAGATGGTGTTCCTCTCCAACGACTGGTCACTCCTTACAAGTCCAAAGTATGTCAGATGAAGCTTCAGAATCTTTGCCTCCAAGGAGCAGCCTGATTTCGCCCTCTTTAGGTTGAATATGTTTGTTCTCTTAGCAGTCCATTCAATACTCTTCTCTAGCACCACAGGTCAAATGCATCAATTCTCTTTCGTCCCTAGTCATTGACGTATAACAAGTAATTGTGAAGACTATGCCCTGGATCAGGCACACATTAGTCTCCAGACTGACTTTGTTGCTCTTCAGTACTCTGGAGAGGTCTCTGCCAACAGATTTTCACAAAACAATTATTTTCATTTTCTTGCTTCTGATACCAAGAGTGTTGATAGTAGAGCCAAGCAATCTGAAGCTGTTAACAATCTCAGTCTTTTCACTGTCTATCATGATGCTGCCAATTGGCCCAGTGGTGAGAATCTTTGTTTTCTTGATGTTGAGCTTCAATCCATATTGAAGACTGCAGTCCTTGACCTTCTCCAAAAAAATGCCTCAGGTCCTCCTTAGTTTCGGCAAGCAAGGTTGTGTCATCTGCATAATGCAGGTTATTGATGTGTCTTTCTCCAATCCTGATGCCACATTCTTCTGCCTAGAGCCCAGTATCCCAGATGATTAGTTATGCATATAGATTGAAAAAGTATGGAGACAGGACACGTCCCTGGTGTACACCCTTCTCGATTTTGAACCATGAAGCGTTTCCTTGCTCTGTTCTGATGATTGCCTCCTGGTTCCACACAGTCAAATACTTTTGCATAGTCAATGAAACACAGATAGACATTCCTCTGGTACTCTCTGCTTTCAGCCAACATCCATTTAACGTTAGCTATAATATGCCTAGTACCAAGGCCTCTTCTGAACCCAGCCTTCACATTTGGAAGTTCTCTGTTGATATGCTGTTCCAGTCATTTTCGATAATTTTCAGCTTGTTCGTTAATTTCCACACTCTGTCGAATCACCTTTTTTTTTTTTTTTTAAAATAATGGGAACAAATAAGGATCTCTTCCAGTCAGTTGGCCAGGTGGTTGTCCTCCAGATTTTTTGGCCCAACTTATTGAGCGCATCCAGGGCAGCATCTGTTTGTTGAAATATGTCATTTTGTATGCTGTCAGATCCTTGTGCATGGTTTTTTTGCCAATTCTTTCAGAGCAACTTGAACTTCTTCATCACCACAGGCTCTTGCTCATATGTCATTTCATGAAATTCTCCTGAGTCAGCCGATTGCTTTTGGTACAATGATGGTATACTCCTTCTATCTTCTTTTAATGCTAGCTGGATCATTTAATATTCTACCTAAAGCATACTTAAGTATTGCAATTCGAGGCTTGACTTTGTTCTTCAGTTCCTTCAGCTTAAGAAATGCCCAGCATGTTCTGCCGTTTTGATTTTCTGATTCCAGGTCTTTGCACATTTCATTTTAATACTTTGTCTTCCCATGCTGCCCTTTGAAATCTTGTTTTCAGCTCTTTAATTTCTTGATTTTCCCCCCCCTTTGCTTTGGATTCTTGGTGCTCTAGTGCACTATTCAGAGTCTCATCTGACATCAGTCTTAGTCTTAGTCTTATCTTCCCCCTCTGTATCTTCATTGTTAATTAGTGTTCAAGGCCACAAACTTGTTCCTGAGATGGTTTTGAAATTCATGTGGAATAGATTCAAGGTCAGATTTTGGTTCTTATGGATTTGATTTCATTTTCTTTAGCTTCAGCTTGAACTTGCATATGAGTAGTTGGTGGTCTGTTCCACAATCAGCACCTGGCCTAGTTTTCACAGCTGATAATTGAGCTTCTCCTGTGATTCTTTCTATGGATGTAATCGATCTGATTCCTCTGCATGGTTGAAATTCACTAGCTGCTCTGTGAGGGAAAGATAGGCAGCTTCCTCCAGTATGATTTACTGCCTGTGAAAACTCACTGGAAGTTCAGCTATGAGTTATTTCTGATTCGAGAACACGTTTCTGCATGTAACAAAAATATGTGTATATGCTTCCTACTATGGTGATATGTGTGTGTGGGTATACACACCAACTTATAAAAAAGTAAAAAGCATAAAATATATAAATTAATTTTTTATTAATTTTAATGAACATTTACAGAGATTTTGGATTTCCATTCATTCTTTGTTGCACTTTTCTCCCTGCCCATTCCTCCCCCCAGTTTGCGCCTCTCTTTGAAAAGTAAAAGAAAAACTCTTTCATTGGTATATAATTCTCCACTTTCACCCCCAGTACATTCTACTATGCAACCTTCTTTCTGGACTCTTGTCATAACCATAATAGCCAATCACGTATCACTTTTAAACTATTCTTTCCCTCGTCTGTTTTGATGCAGTATACATATTTTATCCAATTTTTTTCAGTCTGACCCCAACCCTGATGTCAGTCCTGTTCTACAACAGTGGCACTATGCAGTATTTGTCTTTTTGTGACTGAGACATTTAACTCAATATAATGTCCACCAGGGTCACACATTTTGAATAATATTGCATGAGTTCCTTGTTTTTCAATGCAGTGTAGTATTCCATTGTGTAAATATA
>NW_006399759.1:422191-478249 GCF_000299155.1 Elephantulus edwardii | reverse complement strand
TACTATGGTGATATGTGTGTGTGGGTATACACACTAAATTTATATAATTTATAAAGCATAAAAAGTATATAGCTTTGTGATGATATGTTTTGTTGTTTAGTGCCACTCTATACTATTTGTTTTTATGTACCATCAAGTTGACCACAGCTTATAGCAACCCGATGCACAGTCGCTCTGAATCCTACGCTATCCTGAGTCAATCTCACTGTCTCCGACACACGTACCCCAATTACTGCAATTACTGTGTCAGTCCATCACATCCAGCTTTTCCTCTCCTGTACTGTCCCTGCACCCTTCTAAGCATGATGTTCTTCTCCAAGGACTGGTCCCTCTTGGCAGTATGCCCAAAATATATGATGCAGAGTTTCAAAATTCTAGCCTCCAAGGAGCATCATGGTTTTATACTCTCTCCGACAGACCTGTTTATTCTCTTGGTAGTCCATTGTATGTTCATTACTCTTCTCTAGCTCCACAACTCAAAGGCATTGATTCTGCTTCTGTCATCTTTAGTCATTGTCCAGCTCCGTGATGCACACTAAATAATTGTGAAGACTGTGGCCTGGATCTGGCACACCTTAGTATGTAGATTGACACTGTTGTTCTTCTGCACTCTGGAGAAGCCCCTGATAGCATATTTTCCTAATGCAATTCATCTTTTGATTTCCTGACTGCTGGTCTGCAAGTGTTGATTTGTGGACCTGAGAAAGCTGAAATTGTAAATAATCTCAATCTCCATTTATTATGGTGGTACCAGCTGCCTTAGTGGTGAGAATCTTTGTTTTCTTGATGTTGAGCTTCAGTCCATATTGAAGGCTATAATCCTTGACCTTCTGCGGCAAATGCCTCATGTCCTCCTTAGTTTCAGCAAGCAAGGTTGTCATTTGCGTAAAACAGATACCAGTTGGCATATTTCAGCAAGTAGATGCAGCAGTGGCCGTGCTCACCATGTTGTGCCAAGAAATCTGGAGGACAACCCCCTGGCAAACTGACTTGTTGTTGATGGCCATCCAGTCAAGCATGATTCATAGTGACCCTATAAACAAAAGGCTGAAAGCCCCTCTACAACTGTCGACATTTATCAAAGTTCATAGAGTTTTTGGAAGCATGTTATTTAAGGAAATGGATGCCACTCCTGCTCCCAAATCTGTCATAATATGTTATTCCCATTCCAAATAAAGGTGATCTAAGAGATTGTGGAAATTATCAAACAAGATCACTTGCAAGCAAAAATCTGCAGTTTTCTTCTGTGTTTCTTGGAAGTTTTATTCTATTTTAACAGATTTTTTATACGAATTTTTTATTCTGATATAAAACAAATGTACTGAAATGTTAATGATACTTAAATACAATTTAATGAATATTTTTAAAAGTTTGCTCTCAACCAAATCAAGAAATAGAGCATTGCCAGTCTTCCATCAAGACCTCACTTCCAGGTTCTACTCTCTCTTCTTCCATTTTTATTTTTTTTTTCTAAACTAGAAGTCACTAACCTGACTTTCAAGCTAGATAATTTTACTGCCTTTGTATTCACTAAAGAAGTCCTGGCTATTAACCGTTTGTAACCCATTAGTTCCTCCAAGGAAGGAAAATAATTTAAAAACAGCTACAATAGTATGGATTACACCTGAACACAAAACAAATTACACAACTGTAACAGTAAATAATATTATGAGACATGGAGAAAAGATTGAAATTTCCAATTATTTCATTTTATGTAGATTCCTAGTTAATACTGGTGGAAAAGAGCAGCCAAGAAATCAACTGACATTTTTCAATGGAACAAAGGACCTCTTTCCAAAGAACCTCTTAAAAGTACTCAAAAGGAGCAGCTGGTCCCACAGCTGCTTCTGAGGGGTCCACATGTCCAATCAACCCCACCGAGCACTCCACTGGTCCTTGGTTTAATAAACACTGCAACAAGTCCTTCAAAAAATAAAAGAAAAAGTACTCAAAAGGAAGGAATTACTTTCAGGGTATTACCTGCCAGACCCAAACAGTTTCGTCATATATACATGTGAAAGTTGAGTGATGTATAACAAAGACTGATACCTGTTATTTGTGGTGATGGCAAATAATAGTGATTATTTCATAGACATTGAGAACAACAAAGAAAACTGTCTTAGTAAAAGAAGCGTAGCCAGGATGTTCCTTAGAATCAAAGATGGTGAAACTTTGTCTCACATACTTCACACATATTTTTTAGGAGAATCTGATCCCTAGAGAAAGACATGCCTGAAAAGTGAGGGTTAGTGAGGGATAGAGTGACTCTCAATGAGATGGATTGATACAATAGCTGTAACAATGAAGTGTAGGAATTTTGAGAATGTCACCAGATCAGGTAGAGTTTCTTGAGCATTGGCTTTGCTGTGAACAACCACAACAAATAGACTACATCTAATAACATATCCTCAGAACTTAAGAGTAGAATCTTACTGCACAACTTTTTCATGACTTATTTTTTAAATTTTATACTGATTTAGTTTTTAAATTTTATTCCGATTTATTTACAAAGTTTCAGAACTTTGTAAATAAATAAAACTTTTTTCTTTTTAACTTACTAATATACCTGGAAGATTCCAAGTACAGCAGCTCTATTCATCAGAAAACTACCAAAACTTATGGTTGTGGCTGTGTTGTTCCATTTAAATAGAAACTGACCTGTAAGTGTCATGCTAGTGAGTTTTCAGTGGCTGTAAATAGCACAGGAGGAGATTTCCTATATTTCTCCCCCAGAGCAGCTGGAAGATTAGAATTGCATGCTTTCAGGTTTGCAGTGCAACTCCTTACCACTTGGCTGCCGGAGGAACCAAAAATTGAAACAATGCTTCATATTTTCATTCTTCTAAATTAACCTTTTCTCATAAATTATAGATGTAAATATCTAGGGAAACACTATGCTTTTTCATATCTTTTGTTTTATGTTTTAAAGTTTTTAATTGGTTTTCATACAATAATTCATTTAAATTGTTTGATTCGTAACCATTGTGTTCTATACAATCCCTCATTTACATTGTGTTGCATACATTCATGTACACTGTCCCTGTTGAATGTTTCCTATTCTCTCCCCATTTCCCAAATCCACCCACTAAAATGCACCTATCCTGGTGATATCTTTATTGGAGACCAAATATTTTCTTTTTAAACAAGATAATATTTACCTGTGAATAACTAAATTTCAATTCAAAACACATATGGTTTTGTTTTTTTTCTCTCTTTAGGCCTTGCTGGAGACCATATTTGGTGTAAAAGTGATTATAACAGGTGACGCATTTATTCCTGGTGAAAGAAGTGTCATTATTATGAATCATCGAACAAGGATGGATTGGATGTTTCTATGGAATTGCCTGATGAGGTACAGCTACCTAAGATTGGAGAAAGTTTGTCTGAAAGCCAGTTTGAAAAGTGTTCCTGGATTTGGTATGTTATTTTAAAATAATTTTAAGTTGTTAATTTTTTTTATATGTAATCTACTCCTTTAACACTAAATAATTACTTATTAAGCTCTGCTTAAGTGCTAGTACCTTTTAGATTTGTTTTTTTAATTTCTTCTTTCTTGTGTGAAAATAAGCTCTAGTTTCTTTTTCCTTAGTGGATATAACAAGTGGTTTTATTTCAATCTCTCATTTTTCTTAAGTAAGTAAGTAGATGTTTTTTTGATGGACCAGCTTTTGGCAGAATTGAGTGAATTACTAGTTCAGTAACTTCTTTTGCATGTCATGGTTTTAGTAGTTTAGGCAGGCTACTTGGGCTAATGAGATGCAAATATGTGTTCTGTCAGCATTTATTAATGTCAATCAAAAAAGTTCATTTCAACTTCTTGATTGACATTAAGAAACATTGACTGAACACATATTTATTCCAAACACTATATTGTTGTTGTTGTAGTATATCATTAAGTCAGCACCAACTCATAGCTCACCCTCCAGAAAGTTTTCAGAAGCCACCAGAGCTCCAAACATTATATTAAATGCACATACTTTCTGAATTTCTGTAATCCATAGCTTTTAAAAAGTATTTTTATTATATTATATACTATATATTCCCTTTCCTACAAAGGTTGTAGTGATAACATCAACATACAAGACACTGTAGTACAAAACTGACAGTGAAATGGTGAAAATATGTTTACCTCTGTTTTATTGACTAAAGAAAGGCATTTAATTAATGTGGATCATAACTATTATTGATAACATTTTGAAGAATAGAAATTTCAGAACATTTATCTGTGCTCATACAGAACCTGTACATAGGCCAAGAAGTATTCATTTGAACAGAACAAAGGAATATTGTATACTTTAAAAATCAGGAAAAGTCTACATCAGATTGGATCTTTACACCATTCTTAATCAGTTTACATGTTGAATGAGTAATCTGAGAAGCTAAATAGTATGAAAAAGAACATGACATCAGAATTAGAGGAAGACTCAATAACAGCCTGTAGTATTGCTATAATGGAAGAATTCTTGAAGTACTTAATGATGAAAATCAAAGACTGCAGACTTTGGTATGAATTACAACTCATTGTCAAGAAAACAGAAATCCTTACAAGTATACCAGTAGCAATATCATAATAAACAGAATATGCTGAAGTCAAGATTTTGTTTTTGTTTGAATCTACAATTAATGTCGATACAAACAGCAAGCAAGAAATCAAATGGTAATAATTATATTAGGGAAAATCCATGCACATTCTACTGAATCACTTTTGGGGGGGGGTCTGGGAACAAATATGAATCTCTTCCAGTCAGTTGACTGTCGTCTGTATTTTTTTGCATAGACTGGTGAGCAGATCCAAGGATGCATATATTTATTGAAACACTTGGACTGGTGTCTTATTGACTCATGAAGCCTTTTTTTTTTGGTCTATGCTTTCAGTGTAGCTTGTACAGTCTATGTTCTATTTAATGTTTTTAGCCAAGAACATACTGAAAGTACATTAATTCTACTTCAGCTCTGTATTCACTGTTCATTGTTCACATGTATATGTAATGCATTTAATGATGCCATGGTTTGGGTCTTGGGTCAGGCTCACTTTTCAAGGTACTTCTTTCCTTTTTAACATTTTAAATAGGTCTTTTGCATGACTGAATGAGATCCATACTTGTTCCCAGTCCCTAAAAAAAGGTGATCCAACAGAATGTGCAGATTATTGAGCTATATTATTATTAGTACATGCAAGTAAAATCTTGCTGAAGATTTTCCAGAAATGCTCAGGACATCAATGGAGAACTGTGAGAAGTTCTTGCCACACTTAGAAGAGGCCAGTTGCATCATTGCTTGTGTTTGATGGATTTTGGTTGAAAGAAGAATATACCAAAAGGATGTCTATTTATGGATTATTTTTTTTTTTACTATGTGGGTCATAACAAATTATGGCTAACCTTGAGAAGAATGATGTTTTTATTATTTGTTCTGCTAAGATTAATAGTAGACTATAAGAAGTCTCAGTTTAAGGTCATTCCAGAAACTTAACCAGCTATATAAGGCCATGATTTCTAACATTAACAGCTCCATCTGTGGTTCAGTTCTCCAATTCTTCTATAGCCCTTGGGTTCAGTGATTCACTAGTAGGTACTCCAGAGATTCAGTCCTGTTCACATGACTGTAGGCAGGCAGGCTGGTTTTTGCAGAACTGGTGACCAGTAAGCCAGGATGGATGCATCAAACGCTTAGTCTGCTGTATACAATTTCTCAGTCCAGAAAACTTCTCCACTTGAAGGCTTTGGCTAAGTTAACACAGTTGTGCTGCTGCTCCTGTGTTGGTGTTTTCACACACCCCACAATGTGAAGAGTGCTACCTTATATTGATCCTATAGCTGTTGAGGATTTGTGAGACCATGTGTCCATGGTTAAAGTAGCTGGAAATCATTCCTCCGGTGGGGCTAAGAAAGCCAATTTTCAAAGTTTCTTACACCACAAATGGGAATCCTAGAAAACTTAACTAGGGCTTATGCATAATCTGTCCATAGACAGAGAAGATGTTATTTAAGGGATAGAAACACTCCATGATCAAAATCAAGAAAAACCTGTGTCAGAGCTGTATTATTTCTCCATACATGTTTAGTTTGTTGAAGAAATAATTTGAGAGGCAGGATTTTTATAAAAAAAGAATAAGGACTCAAGATTGGAGGAAGACCCATCAACAGCCTCCATTGTGTAGATGACACAGTTTTCCTTGCTGAAAGAAAAAAGCACTTGCAATGCTTGCTACAGAAGATCAAAGACTATAGCCTTCAGTATGGATTGCATTTCAACATCAAGAAAACAAAAATCCTCATTTTTGAGCTAATAGGGAACATTATGGTATTTTGAGAGATATTAAAGCTGTCAACGATTTAATCTTGCTTGGAACCACAATCAACTACCTTGGCACCAGCAGTCAAGATACCAGAAGACATATTGAAGTTTAAGGACCTAACATGTAATAAGAGCAAGAGTTGCATGAGGACAGCCATGCCTGACCTCTACCAACTGCTCAAAGGGAAACTGTCCCCATCAACAATATTCATAACATAAAATCAATGCTCATGAAGCTCCCCCCCCCACCCCAATGCTCCCACACCTCTTTCTACTCACCCAACACCAATCTTCTGCTCTACTGGGTCTGAAATCCATTTTAATGGCTCACTGACAGCATAGAACCATATTAGGAACTACAAAAAAAACCCCCAAAAACAAAAACCAAACAAAAAAACCCCAAACCCCTATAATTTGGGTTGGCAGATAGGTACAATCACTCAGGCACAACAACTTCTGAATTGTGCTTGCAGGCACCTCAGCCTTCAGCCGCATAGCTTTAGGCCAGTTTTACAAAGCTTTTGGTACTGCCAATTATGGCTTTTCCCTCAAGTTGTCCAGTATACATGGGCAAGTGCTCTTAGCTCTGGTTCCATGGGATAGCGGTCCCCAAGGTCAGCACTGTCCCATGACCTGTCTCTTGTTCTCTGCTGTGTCTGCTGCTACCCTCTTGTAAGTCTGGCTGGCGTAAGAATCTCAGACCTTGAAGGGCCTACCTCATTATCTTGCTCCTTCTTTGCTGATGGTAAAATTCTCAAAACCTGCTGCTGAATCTGCTCAGCTTAGTGGTGGGACAAACTAGTCCCCACATGGCTAGATTAACACTCCCTATTTGTATATTTCTGCCCATCCACATGACAAAGAACTAGGAAAGCCATTTTGAACAGTTAACTCTTAACACTACAGGAGCAGTGATACCAATTTAAAAATGAAGGTGCATCTGATTTAAGCCATGGTCTTCTCATTACTCGTTATTCATGTTGCAAGGAGGGACTGGTCCTTGGACATCATGTTTGGGAGTGTGGAGGGACAGTGCAGGAGAGGAAGACCCTTGATGAGATGGATCGATTCTGTGAGTGGAGTGGTGGGAATGAGTGTGTCTGAGACGGCGAGGTTGGCACAGGATAGAACGGTGTTTAGGGCTCTTGTACATAGGGTCGCTATGAATCTCAAGCGACTTGATGACACATAACAACTGCAACAACAAAAACAACTATATTTGAAGATATTTTCTCTTTTTTCATTCTATATATAGTTTGTTTATATTTGAAAATAACCAGTCTTCCCACATGTTGGCCGTTTTAAAAAAACCAGCTTTAGCTTTGTTGATCTTATTATGTGTTTGTTTTCTTTTTCATAATTTGTTTTCTTATTTTTCTTTCTACTCTCTTTGGGTTTGCTCTGTTCCTTTCTTGAACTGTACGCTAAGCTTACTGATTATTACTCTTAGCTTATAAGAAATAGCTATAACTTCTATAATTATTTCTTTTATGTTTCTCATTAGTTTTAATTTATAACTCTGCTAAGAAATTTAATTTACCTTTATTGAGTTTTCAGATTTATTGTAATATGTTGTGATCTCTGAGTCAAACTATTTAGGTATGCTTCTTAATTTCAAAGTGAGTTCATTTCTTGGCTATTAACACTTTTATTTATATACATTGATTTCTGATAAAATTAAATTATAGTCTGAGAACATAGTTTGTTTGTTATTTATATTTTAGAATTTACTACAGTTTCCTTGTGGCCTATTATATGATCATTTTTGTGAGTATTCCATATGTGTTTAAAAGAATGTATATTTGTAGTTGGGTGTGGACTTCTATACATACCTGTGCATATCATACTGCTTAGTTGTGCTCGTCATATGTATTTCACCATTGCATATTTTGCTAGCTTATTTGCTTGATTTATTACTCTGAAGAAACAGTGATTATAGTCTGACTTTCACTAGAATTTGTTGACTTCCCTTTTTAAGGCTGTCATACTCATTTTTTATCTTCATGGTTAAATCCACATATTAAAATGCAGGTGCTATTTTAGTACACTTAGAATTCTCTTCACATATATTTTACTTCCTGAAATTCTATTTTTTGGTTTTTTTCTCTCAGTGTTTTGGGACAATATACCAAATACTAGATATATATTTTTTATTTTTTATTTTTAAATTTTTTGTAATTAATATTAATGAGTTTATAGAGACTTAGCGTTTCCAGGCATTCATTGTTGCACTTTTCTCCCGACCCCCCTATTCACTCTTCTCCTTGAAAAGAAAGAAAAACTCTTTCATTGTTATGCAATCCCCGCCACCAAGTCAAAGAGAAAAAGAAAGATTAACTTTATCCCCTGTGTTCTCCATTATTTCAAAGATAAGACCAAATTATTACCTCTGTTATTATTAAAAGCCAGTTGGAGAACAATTCAGCAATAATGAGGAAGATTTTTTTATTATTATCACTTGGGTTTCCCCCCCCTTTTCTTCTTCTTCTTTTTTTTTTTTTTATAATTGGCATATACATCAGAGAGCTGGGCAATGACTAGGCTTGATAGAAGGAGAATTGATGCCTTTGATCTGTGGTACTGGAGAAGAGTATTGGATATACCATGGACTTATAGGAGAACAAACAAGTTTGTCCTAGAGAGGTGAGACCAGGCTGCTCCTTGGAGGCAGGGATTCTGAAACTTCATCTGACATACTTTGGACATGTTGCAAGGAGGAACCAGTTCTTGGAGAAGGACATCATTCTTGGGAGGGTAGAGGGACAGTGCAAGAGATGAAGACCCTATATAAGATGGATTGATTCAGTGACTGGGGTAATGAGGTAGGTGTGTCAGAGACAATAAAATTGGCACAGGATACAGTAGGATTTAGTGCTGTTGTACATAGAGTCTCTATGAGTCACAGGTGACTTGATGACACATAAAGACAAAGTTTATTTATATGTTTTTAGTATATGAATTTGTGTATATATTTGAAAAACAATATTTTGTATGTCCAGAAACTAACCATACTCCAAGTAGGATAAAAATACAAAGATATTTACAAAGATACACTTCTTAAAAATGCTGAAAGGTAAGGAAAACACGTTGATAGCACCAATAGAAGGGTGAATTTTGCTTATCAAAGCAAATCCCATCTGACGTCAGCAATGATGTCCCTAGTGCCACAGTTCATTTTAAATCCTTCTTGTGCTTCTGGAAATTCCCAATTTATGTACTGTTCTAGTCATTTTTGAAAGGTCTTTAGCAATATTTTACTCACATGTGTTATTAATGATACTGTTCGGTAGTTTCCATATTCTGTTGGTTCACCTTTCTTGGAAATGGGAACAAATAGAGATCTCTTCTAATTTGTTGGTCAGACAGCTGTCTTCCAAATTTTTTCACATAGACTAGTGAGTACCTCCAAGGCTGCATCTGTTAATTGTAACAAGTTGATTCGTATCCCTTTGATTCCTCGGGCCTTATTTTTTGTCAATGCCTTCAACTCACCTTCTACTTCCTCCTTCATTTACCATTGGCTCCTGTTCATATTGTACTTCCTGCAATTTTTCAGCTTCAATTTTTCTGGTGCAATGATTCTGTATATTCCCTCCACCTTCTTTTGAAGCTTTCTGGGTCATTCAATATATCACCTGTAGCATCTTTAAATATTGCGACGCAGGACTTAAATTTGTTTTTCCGTTCTTTTAGCTTCAGAAATGCAGAGTAAGTTTCCCCCCTTTTTATTATCCAGTTCAGGGGGACACTACATGGTTATAAACCAAGAAGGGAATGCATCAGGGTTTTTTTCTCTCTCCATACCTATTTATTCTGTATGCTGAGCAAATCATCTGAGAAGCTGTACTCTGTGAAGAAGAAGGTGACATCAGGACTAGAGGGATGCTCATCAATAATCTGCATTATGCAGATAACACAACCTTGCTTTCTGAAAGTGAGGTGGACTTGAAGCACTTGTTGCAAAGGTTCAAGGAATGAAGCATTCAGTATGGATTGCATCTCAATGTCAAGAAGACAAAGATTCTTACCACTCGACTGATAGGCAGCATCATGATGGATGGAGAAAAGATTGAAATTGTTTGGAACAACAATTAACACCTTTGGTATCAGGAGTCAGTAAATAGGAAGACACATTGCACTGGGAAAATCTGCAGTTAGGGACCTCTACAAATTATTGAGGAATAATGATGTTAGTTTTAGGACTAACGACTATTTGATTGAGGTCATGATCTTTCTGATTATTTGCTAGGCATCTGAGATCTAGACAATGAATAAGGATGGCAGAAAGTTTGAATCTATCAGTTGCTCTAAAGAAGAAAGGGAGGCCATGTCCTCTCATGCAATTAAGAACCTCTGAAAATTTGTGGAGAGTCACATATGAATTCATTTTGATTCCACAGTGCACAACAGCTAGCATAAATGTGTAAATCTTATACCTTGAAAATTATAGAAGATTATTGAACCAAATTTATATTTCTACTCCGATATGATGGTACACACACAAAAAATAAAATCAGGAAAGGTTTAAGTAAGGATTGTATCCTTTCTGTGAATGTATTCAATCTGTACACTGAGCAAATCATTCAAGAAGCTGGACACTAAATAGAAGAAAGTGGGATCAGAATCAAAGGAAGACTCCTCAACAACCTATGTTAGGCAGATGACACAACTTTGCTGGCTGAAAGTGAGAAGGACTTGAAATGCTTACTGCATAAGATCAAAGACTATAGCTTTCATATGGATTACATCTCATCATCAAGAAAACAAAAATCTTTTTCTCTGGACCAATAAGCAACATCATGATAGATGGAGAGAAAAAAATTGAAGTTTTCAATAATTTAATTTTAGTTGGATCCACAATCAACACTTTTGGGACCAGCAGTCAGAATATCAGGAGACAAATTGTATTGGACAAATCTGCTGTCAGGGACCTCTCAAAATTACTGTGGAGCAGTGATGTCAGTTTGAAGACTGAGATGTGTCTGGTTCATGCCATAGTCTTTTCAGTCATTTTTTGTGCATCTAAAACCTGGACCTTGAATAAGGATAACCGGAGAAGAATTGAATTCCCATGGACTGCCAAAAAGAACAAACATATATCTTGGAGTTAAGCCAGAGTGCTCCTTGGAGGCAAGGATGACCAAGCAATTTGCAGGAAAGAGAAGGAATCCCGAGAGAGAAGGGACTGCCTTAGAAATTTGAAGGTTAAGTTGGTGATAGAAACCAAACTTGCATGCGAACAAACACCAAGATAGAGACTTAACATTAAATTTGTGTGATGGGGAAAAAAAAAAGGAAATGGATTTCAGCAAGATGTAAACATATAGTGTGATTATGAAAATGACATGTATGGATGTTACGTAGTATGAAAATAATGAATATATTATTTGTATAAATTCAGGGCAGCCTTCAATATGGATTACATCTCAAAATCAAAACAAAATTCTTTTTCATTGGGCCAATAGACAGCATCATAATAGATAGAGAAAAGGTTGAAATTGTCAACAATTTCATTTTGCTTAAATCCACAGTCAACACCTTTTGTACCAGTAATCAGACTTATAGCAGTGGGAATGTCTGTTGTCAGGGACCCCTCCAAAGTCCTTAAGAGCAATGATGTCTGTTTAAAGGCTAAGGTGCACATGATTCAAGCCACAGTCTTTCTGGATACCTTCTATGCATCTGGGAGTTGGATAGTGAATAAGGATGACGGGAGAAGAAGAGTGCTGAATATGCCATCGACTACTAAAGGAAGAAACCAGTATGTCTTGAAGAAAGTGCAACTAAAGTGTACTTTGAAGGCAAAGATGGTGAAGCTTCATCTCACATATTTTGTGCATGTTGTTGTTAGGTGCCTTCAAGCAGAATACAACTCATAGAAACCCTTTCAATAACAGATCTGAGTCCTGTCCAATCCTGTGCCATTCTCACAATCTCTGATACACTTGAACCTATGGTTGCGCTCACTAGATCAATCCATCTTGATAGGAGTCTTCCTTTCTTTCACTGACTCTTTACTCTTCCAAGCATGATATTCTTTTCCAAAGAAAAACCTCTCCTAGCATCATGTCCAAAGTCAGAGAGACGAAGCTTTGCCATCATCCTTGCTTCCAAGGAGCATTCCAGCTGTACCTTTCCCAAGACATAGCTGTTTTTGTTTTTTTGTTTTTTTTTTTGGTTTCTGAGGCTGTAAATCTTTTTTTAAATTTTTTTATTATTTATTATTATTATTATTAAATTTTATTAGTTTCAATGAACATTCACAGGGATTCTGAGCTTTCACTCCCTCATTGCCGCACCATTCTCTCCACCCTCCTCCCCAGTTTGTTCTTCTTCCCCGCCATCCGAATGTCTGTTTTAATTGTCTAGTTGCCACAGTGCTTGTCAAAGTCAGTTCTGATTAATCTCCTTTGTCGGTGTGTCCTTTGCCATTCCCTATCACTCCTCCCTGAGAGAGACTTCACCCTGATTCATAAGGAAAAGGGGATGGCGTATTCTCTTAGCTACTTCCTGCTGAAAAGGGACGCTGTGAGTTTCAGGGTGAAGATCTCTCACTACTCTAAAGGGCCCTTTTGGCAGTAGGAAACACATAGACTATTATGGAGATTGATTTTGGAATTTAGATGCACTCTTATTGATTGTGCTTGGCCGTACATGTTCATATCCTTGAAGATGTATTTTGGGGGTGTTGCAACCTAGAAGACACAAATTTGACTAACAAGTTATAAGTACATGAGTCAAAAATTATGGAAAAGTAAAAGAAAGGATTCTTTCATTGCTTTACAAACCCTGTTCTTTGACAGTCCTTGAGATATTGAGTAATCTTTTCCAATACTGCAGCTCGAAGGCATCAATACTTCTTCTGTCATCCATATATATTCATTGTCAAGCTCTCAGATCCATAGCAAATAATGGAAAAGACCGTGGCCTGAATCAGGCACACCTTAGTCTGGATGTATTGTTAGGAGAGGGTTTGTTTTTTTTTTCTTTTTCAGAGGGACATTATTCTTGGAAAAGAGGGTCAATGAAGGATAAGACCCTCAAAAATATAGATTGATACAGTGTCTGTGACAATGGACTTAAATGTGTAGAGAATAATAAGGGTGGTACAGAATGGGAAAGAGTTCATATCTGTTGTTCATTAGGTCACTATGATTACTACTTGACTTGATGTCACTTAACAACAATAACAACAGTTTATATCAAATAAATTTATACTCATTTATGTCTCCAACTCTCATCCAGCATCAAAAGATTAATTTATCCTTTCCAGCATACTTATTTTTAACTTCTTTTTTCTAACTGAAAAATCAGTGGTACATGATCTGCAGTTTGTTCAACTCTAGTATTTATCAGTAAAAATAACTCTTTTTATCCTCCTTTCTTCATCCAACTTTCATGGTTCTAAGAAATAATGGAGTTCATCGGCACTTCTGATCTTATAGCAAAGGAGGTAGTTGTTCATGGAGGATATTAGCCACATATTCCATATCCTCTTTCTTTTCCTGATTCACTTACTTTTTTGTGTTGTTCCAGGTAAATAGAGACCAGTATTAAACAAGTTATTAGGCCGCTTGCCTGGGATGTCCCACAAAGTCATGGCTCTACATCTCCAAAACCAGGAAATACAGTTCTGTGTGAATTTTGATTGTACATAAGCAGCCTCAGCCGGACAATCTCTTCTCAGCCTTGCTGAAAAGCAGCTCTCTCCCAGGCCCTTGTCCCTAAGCTCTAAGTTTTTGCCATGCATATAAAAGTTCCAAAGCTCTTTTAGCCCTGCCAATTATGTACCCAGGGCACATCTGCTCCACCAGAAAGCCTCCTGCCTGAGGCATTTAGCTCTAGTCCTATAGGTTGAAAAACCTAGCTCCACAAAGAAGTCCCTAGAAGCCCACTCCACCTTGCCAACATGCTGCTTGCCTGAGGTGACATAGTGTTTCTGCTCTGTTGGCTGGGGAGTTCCACAGATCAGTCTCATGCTGTTTTCCTGGAGTTCTCAAATGTCTACTGCATTTGCCCCTGCTACCTCCATTATCTCGTCATCTTTATTTTCAGTGTTACCACCTTTTGTCTCCTGTTTCATTTGCCCCTGCTACCTCCATCATCTCATCACTCTATTTTCAGTGTTACTGTCCTCTACCTCCTAGTTTGAGGAAATTTCAGAACAGTGATCTTAGGTCCAAAGGATGTGCAATGTACTTTTTAGCTCTTTTCTTTTTCTTGCTGATAGTGGGATCCTTGTTTTCTGTCTCTGTGATGATTCAGTTTTAGTCTTTTGAGACAGCATAATGGATCATTTCCCACATTAGTTTTTTGCACCTCTTGTTTGCATGGTCACACCCAAGAGGTGTAATTGACCTTATTTACATATTTAGCAAACTATCCAATGCCCTTGGTAGACTCCAAACACATCATATTTGCATAGCCCTACTCGGACATATAAATAAGCAAACATTTACATACTTATATTTTAAAATGAGCGATATACAATTCACTCTCCTAATTAAAAAAAAGCACCCCAAAACCAAAATGGCAGAGAAGGTTGTACCCCTAATTTATTGATACTGTTGTGTACTATTGAGTCAGAACCAACTCATAACCTACCCTCTAGTAGGTTTTCCAAGGCAGTTAATCAGACAGGAGGAGATTGCCCATCTTTCTTCTGTGGAGCAGTTTGTGGATTCAAATCACATGCCTTGGGATTGCAGTGCAACTTTTTAGAAATTGGCCACCAGAACTCCCTAGTATACGTCTAATAGCAAACCATAAAAACAAGAATGTACAGGTATCAAGCAGGCCCCAACCAGTGTCAACTGGTTGTCTGGGTCCTCTGGTGAGATGGCTCAGGCCCTGGCAGATGCCCACTAACTGATTGGGACCTCTGGTAAAGATGGTGCAGAGCAGCCTAAAAGTTGCAGTGGAACAACAAGAAACAAAAACAAACAAAAATAAAAAAAATATTTCAAAGGGCAGTGTGAGAAGACAAAGCAAAATATAATGAAAAGAATGTCTAAAGGGGTGGAGATGGAAAACACACAGGGGAGAACTCATTTGGCACTTCACAAGCTGAAAGAACTGAAAAACATATTCAAGCCTTGAGTGCATTACTGAAGGATGCTGTGGGAAATATCCTGAATGATCCAGGAAGCATTAAAAAAAAAAAGAAGGAATACACTGAGTTACTGTACCGAAAAGAACTGGTAGATACAGACCATTTCAAGAAGTAGGCTATTGTGATGAAGGGAGAAGGTCAAACTGTATCAAAGATGTTAGCACAAAATAAGGGCTCCGGAATTTGTGGGATACCAATTGACATATTTCAACAAAGAGAGGAAGCCCTAAACATTCTCACCAGTCATTACCAAGAAATATGAGGACCGCTTCCTGGCCAATTGACTGGAATTTGTTCTTGTTCAAAAAAATCCAAACCAAACATGGAAATTACCAAGTACCACCAAATGCAATTAAAATCATGCTGAAGATAATGCAGAAAAATTGGTGAGAACAGTACATTGACAGAGAAATGCCAGAAATTTGGGCTGGATTCTGAAGAAGTCATGGCACTGGGGATATCCATGTCAGATGGATCTTGGCAGAAAACAAAGAATACCAGAAGGACATCTATTTGTATTTTATTGACTGTGCAAAGGCATTGGACTGTGTGGTTCATAATAAATTATAGCTAATATTGGGAAGAAGGGGAATCCCAGAACACTTAATTGTGCTCATGTGAAACCTATGATTAGACCAAGAATCTATTGTCTGAACAGAGCAAGAGAACACTGCATGGTTTACAATTAAGAAAGATTTGTGTCTTATGGCCTGTATCCTTTCTCCATATCTATTCAGTCCAAGGGTACTCTGGTACTTTAGGGTAAAGAATTGTGCTTACAAGGCAAGGAAAGGTACATGATTTGAATCCACAAGCTCCTCCTCGGGAGAAGAATGGGTAGTCTTCTCCCTTGCAGTTTACTGCCTCTTGAAAACCCACTACAGGGTCAGCTCTGAGTTTTCCCTACTGATGGTACACATCAATGGCAATATTCAATCTGTATGCTGAGTAAATAGAGAAGTTGGACTTAGGAAAAATGTGGCTGCAGGATCAGAGAAAGATTAACATATGGAAATGACAAAACTTTGCTTGTTCAAAGTGAAGAGCATTTGAAATACTTGCTGCAGAAGATCAAAGACTATGGCTTTTAATATGGATTCTGTCTCAACATCAAGAAATCAGAGATCCTAACCACAGGGCTGATAGACAACATCATGATACATGGAGAAGAGAGAAATTGTGAACCATTTCATCTTACTTGGTTCCACAATCAGCAACATTGGTATCAGCAGTCAGGAAATCAAACCACATTTTGTGCTCAGAAAATCAGCTGTCAGGGACCGCTCCAAAGTGGTAAATAACAACAGTGTCATTTTAAAGACTAAGGTGCACATGACTCAAACCATGATCTTTACAATTACTTTCTATGCATCTGAAAGTTGGAGAATAAATAAGGATAACAGAAGAAAAATCTCTGCCTTTGAATTGTGGTGTTGAAGAGTACTGAATGAATGCCCGATGGACTGCCAGAAGAACAAACAAGTATGTCATGGAGAACACAAAGCCACAGTGCCCGTTAGATAGTGAAATGTCATCTCACATACTTTGTGCTTGTTTTTAGGAGCGATGTGTCCTTGTGAAAAGTCATAGAATGTCAGCAAAAGCATGGAAGACTCTCAAAGAGATGAATTTACACTGTGTTCAAGTGTAGCAGAGATGATGAGGATTGCACAGGATAGGGTAAGGTCAGGTCTGTTGTTCCTAGGGTTGCTATGAATAAGAATAGTTGACTCCAGGGCACCTAACAACAATCCAATCATGTGATGATAGTTACAAAGACTGAAAAACTAGAAAAGCCATATTAAATAATTTACTGCAGGACAATATCACAAAACATTTGCTAATTCAACTTTTTACAGGTGTACAATTTAACTGCCAGGGTTGGTTTTTTTTTTTTAAAGATACTTTATTTCTGATTGGTTAACATTTACAAAGTAGCAAGGACTAGAATCATGATTCCTCACCTATGCATGGGTTGGTCTTCTTTTTATGGTTTTTTTTTTTCCTTTTTAAAAAATGTGATTTTAATGAAAATTACATAAAAGTTGGGCTTTTAAAAATTCATTCATTGTTGCACATTTTTCTCCCTACTGTCCCCAGTTTGCTTTAAAAAAAATCATTGTTGCATAATTTCCTCTCTCTCCTTTACCCCTCACCCAGTCAACTTTGCAGTGCATATCTTATTCTGGACTGTTGTCATACAAGTATGTGTAATCATATATTGCTTTTAAGCAATTCTTCATCTGTTCCAGTGCAGTGCTAATTATTTATCCCCTCTTTTCTTAGATTTTCCAACCCCCATGCCAGTCCTGTTTTATAACAGTGGCATTATACAGTATTTGTTCTTTTGTGACTGAGATTTTTCACTCAGCATAATGCCCTCCAGGGTCATCCATGTTGTGTAATATTATATGAATTCTTTGTTTTTCAGTGCTGTGTAGATTCCATTTTGGATATATCATAGATTTTCTATCCATTCATTTGTTATTGGGCACTTGGGTTGCTTCCATCTCTTTGCTATTGTGAATAACACAGCAATAAACATGGACATATGTATATCGTTTTGGTGGCAGCTCTGGCTTCTTTAGGGTATATTCCTAGTAGTGGAATTGCTGGGTCAAATGGTATTTCTATTTCTAACTTTTTGAGAAAGCATTGTACCACCTTCCATATTGGTTGCACTATTTTATATTCCCAACAGCAGTGAATAAGGGTACAATCTCTCCACAACCTCACCAGGATTTGTTGTTTGCTGCTCTGTTGAACTTTGTTATTGTTACTGGGCTTAGATAATATCTCATAGTTATTTGATTTGCATCTCTCAGAGAGCTAGGGATTGTGAACATTTCTTCATGTGTTTGTTCACCACCTGAATGTCTACCTTGATGAAGTGTCTGTTTATATTCTGTGCCCATTTTGCGACTGGGTTGTTGAGGTGCTGAAGTACTTTTTTTTTTAAAACCAACATGTATGTGAAATATTCTGTAAACATTATATCCGAGTCCATTATCAGATATGTCATTACCAAATATTTTTTTTTCCAGTCTGTGGCTCTCCTTTTTGCCTTGTTGGAGACATTTTTTGATGTGCATAAGGATTCTGAAAAGGTCCCATTCATCTATTTTATCCTCTCCTGGTTGTAGGTTTTTCAAGATGCTTGGAACACTGTTCATATTGTCAATTAGGACTTCTAGAGTTCTTCCAAGCTTTTCTCTGATGAAATTTATAGTCTTTGATTTTACTCCTAGGTCCTTGATATACTTTGAGTTCGTTTTTGTGTATGGTGTGAGGTGTGGGTATTGAGTTTTCTGCTGTAGTATTCTAATTTTGCCAACACCGTTTGTTAAAGAAGCTTTCATCTTCCCACTTAACTGATTTCATCTCCTTGTAAAAAATCAGTTGACCATAGGTAGATGAGCTGATTTCTGGGTTCTCAATTTTATTCCATTGCTCTATGTGTTTGTCACTGTACCAACACCATGCTGCTGTGGTTTTGTTGGTTTTTTTTTTTTAAGATCAAGTTTCCTTTTCTAAAGCAAGATTTTGTCATGCTTTCCTCCCTCTAATGTAGTAAATAGCTAGGGCATGTGTACACCATTCTTACATGAGGTAAATTAGCATCATTACCTATTCAGGCCTCACTCTGTCTCCACTACTCAAGTGCCATTATTATACAAAAAAGGAATGTGTAAAAAGATACATCAATGGATACAATTGCCTTTAACTACATTAAAATACATTGTATTATTTTGGCCACATACAGCAATATACTGAGCTTCCTCTTCCAATTTCTCTTCTTTAAAAAGCTCTATCTGTTGTAAACAGAGATGTTATGAGTCAGAACAAATATTAGGGCACCTAACAATACTTAGTTTTGTAAAAAAATGTATAGAGAGAACATTATGTGTTTATTCTTATCAGAGCATCTATTTTACTGGTTGTTATGGATGGCTTTTTTGCCTTAGAGTTTGTAAAATGTTTGTAAAGTAAGTAAATTAATATTCTTTGCTTATTCCCAGGTAGAGTTTGTAAAAATGTAATTCATTATACAGTGTATAGTTCTCTTTTATGTAATAACGTGTGGATAGATATCTTGTTTTTAAGTTGATCACTCTTTGACATAACATTTGTGCTTTAACTGGAAAATACATGAGAGCATCTCTGACATAGTGCCATGTTCTACTTGTCTTTCAAAGATCAAGCAAAGCTAGACTTTATAAAAGCATAGTTTCATCTAATATGTGTGTGTGTTTGTGTGTGTGCAATTTTCAACAAAGGAAAATTCTCCAATTCTTTTTCTACTGTCCAGTTTTATTTTCCAGTTCAGTCTTATCCCTGATCCTAGAAACTTATGCATTATTTGGAGGCTGTTTCATGTTGGATGATGTGTATAAAATCACCAGGTAAACTGCCTTCTTGAATATATGGATTGCTGTCTTCTTCAGCAACACTGTCTAGACCACCACAGCTGTGTAGTAGGATTTGAAATCAGGGAGTGAGACACTTCCTACCTTTTTTCTCTTTTTTAAGGAGTGCTTTATTTGTCCGGGGTCTTTTTCTAATCCAGATGAAGTTCGAAATTGCCTTTTCCATCTCATTGAAGAATAGAATTGGTATTTGTATTGGGATTGCATTAAAACTTGTGAATTGCCTTCAGTAGAATTGTCATTTCACAATATTGAGTCTTTTATCCATGAGCATGCTATTTTCTTCATTTCTCCAGGTCTCATTTTGTTTCTTGTAGTAATGCTTTGTAATTGTCTTTGAATAGGTCTTTTGTATTTCTATTAGATTTACTCCCAACTATTTAATCTTACGTTTAGCTATTGTGATCAGTATTGTTTTTCTTAGCTCCACTTTTATATTTTGTCACTATAGAGAAATCCAGTTGATTGCATGTTGATCTTGTATCGTGCCCCTTTGCTGAATTGGACTAGGCCCAATAGTTTTCTCTCTGAGTCTTTAGGGTTTTCTAAGTATGTTATTATACTGTCTGCATATAGAGAGAATTTTACTTTCCCTTTGTCAGTTTGGATACCTCTGATTTCCTTCTCTTAATGCTGTTGCTAAGACTTCCAATACAATATTGAATAGGAGAGCTGATAGTAGGCATTCTTGCCTAGTTCCTGTTCTCAAAGGGAATGTCTTTAATCTCTTTCCATTGAGAATGATGTTGGCTCTTGATTTTGCATATATACTTTTTACTATGTTGAGGAAATTCCCCTCTATTCTTATTTTGTTGAGTGTTTTAATCAGGAAAGGGTGTATAAATTTATCAAAGGCCTTTTCTACATCAATTGATAGGCTCATGTGATTGTTATTTCCTTTGTTAATGTGATGAATTACACTGATTTTTTTCCCCCTAATGTTGAACCATTCTTACATACCTGTTATAAATTCCACTTGGTCATGGTGAATTATCATTTTGATGTACTGTTGGATTCTGTTGGCCATATTTTATTGATGTTCATGAGAGATATTGGCCTATAGTTTTCTGTTTGCTTCATGGAATGAATCTGGTAGAATCCTATCTTTTTCTGTTTTCTGAAATACCACCTTTCTGGAATCCCCCGTCCCCCACAAAAACAAAACAAAACAAAAAACCAACCCCGGAATATTACATCAATTTCACTGCAAAATCCTGTAAATATTTTTCCAACACCTTTTCCTCAAAGGAGCATCAAGTATTTTCACTTGGAATGAAGAGCTATATTTACCTATTTGATATTATACAAATAGGAGTACAAAGCAGAATTAAATATTTTGCAAAAACCACTTAAAACTTTAAAGAAAGACTAGTACTACAGGAGGAAGAAAGGAAGGTCTAACTTCCTGGGAATAAATTCTTTTCTCTAGAGAATTAAAGCTAAATGTAACAAATATCCTTAGATTAAAATATCTCAGAAATGCTACTTAGTTTGCTGGTTTAAAACTTCAACTCTGGAATCATACTGCCTGTGTTTGAAACCCGTTACTATATCTATGAACTTCAGTATGCTTCAGTTCTCTCAGCTTTAAAATGGGGGGATTTTATCTAATTTCCAAAGACTGACTAAAGAATCAATGGAATGTATGGAAAAAAAACACACAACTTTGAACGGAATACATAGTAAATGTTTAGTAAGTACTTCTATTTTCCAAGGGAAAGAGATGGTTAATCTCTTTCAGTGCAGTTTATAGCTGAGTGTTGTTGTTGTTGTTGTTGTTATGTGCTGTCGAGTCGTTTCCGACTCATAGCGACCCTATGTACAACAGCCCTAAACCCTGCTCTATCCTGTGCCAATCACATTGCCTCTGACACACCCATCCCGATTACCCCAGTCACTGAATCAATCCACCTCATAGAGGGTCTTCCCCTCTTGCGCCCCCCATCCACCCTCCCAAACATGATGTCCCTTTCCAAGGACCTGTCTCTCCTTGCAACATGCCCAAAGTATGTCAGACGAAGCCCCAGAATCCTTGCCTCCAAGGAGTAGCTTGGTTTAATCCACTCCAAGATGAGTTTGTTTTCTTGGCAGTCCATGGTACATTCAATACTCTTCTCCAGCCCCACAGATCAAAGGCATCAATTCTCCTTCTGTCCTCCCTAGTCATTGTCCAACTCTCTGATGCCTAACAAGTGATTGCAAAGCCCATGGCCTGTATCAGCTGAGTAGAGATATGAATGAATTGGTTCCAACTCAGCATTAGTGAGTTAGATCTTAATTATAATTATTAGTCTGTTATTTTATTATTAATAAAATAAGCTAAGATGATAATGAGCTTGTTATAATCTGATTGCAGAGTTAGACACAACTAGTAGAATGGACAACTGAAGATTAAATTTCTTTTTTGGATAATGGAGTCAAGGAATATTTCTTGAGCACAGTGTCAAAGGAGAATATGAAAAGTTTAAGAGCACAAGTTTTAACATGTATCAAAAAAGAGCTCCAGGAAAAGAGAGGGAAAGTATTTTTAATAATGGAAGATATTCCCCAGTGGTAAAGACTCCAAAATTGGTAGAGTTTACCAAGTGCTGAGAAAATTTAATGAAATTTAATTTAATGAAACATTAGATTTTCAAATCCACCAGACTCATACTAGTGAAATGCCATGTAATTAAGGATAGAGGAAATACCTAAATCAATGCAGTAGAGTAGAGGAGTACAGTGTTTTTCCATGGAAGACAAACCAGATTGACACCAGATTTCTTATGAACAATACTGTTCTTGTTATGTGTCATTAAGTTGAGTACAACTCACAGTGATCCTGTGAACAACAGATCGGAACCCTTCCCCATCCTGTGCCATCCTGACCATCTCTGACACACTATAGCCTATTGCTGCAGCCACTATGTCAATCCACCTGCTTGAGAGTCTTCCTCTTTTTTGCCATCCCTTTACCTTTCCAAGCATGATGTCCCTTTCCAGCGAAGAGACTCTTCTAGCAATATATCCTAAGTATGTGAGACAAAGGTTCATCATCTTTGCCTCTAAGGAGCACTTTGGCTGCACTTCTCTAAGACACGTCTGTCTGTTATTTTGTCAGTTCATGGACTATTCAGTACTCTTCAAATTCAAAGGCATCAATTCTTCTGTCATCCTTATTCATTGTTCAGCTCTCAGATGCACAGCAAGTGCTTGAAAACATCATAGCCTGAATCAGACATGCGTTACTCCTCAAACCAAGATCATTATTTCTAGATAATTTGGAAAAATGCCTGCCTGCAGACTTTCCCAGAGCAGTATGTCTCCTGATCTCCTGACTGCTGGTACTAACTCTATTGGTTGTGGATCTAAGCGTAGATGATAATTGATGGGAACTATAACTCCAAAATTCTAAGGCGGAAACTATTTGAAATCTGAAATTTTATTTTTACCTGAGCAAAATTCCACAACGGAGAATTTTTTTTTAAAAAAAACAAACCACAAAAAGCCAACATGCAAATATGCAAACATTTTACAGAAAGAAAACTTTTACATAAGACTAAAATAAGAAATGGACACATGATATAACAAACATAGATTAGCAAAGAAGTCAGCAATCACAGTCAAACATAAGGTCTAAACAGCTAAAAAGTTTCTATAAAACTTAAGAAATGTGTTAGTTATAATAATAAGAGCACTTTGGAACATTTAGATATTTTCTACAAATCTAGGAAAGGGGGCAAAGGGAAAGCATGCAGTTTTGGGTGAAGGATTGTTTATTATTAAGTCAGTCTTGGTAGAATTATTTATGTTTAAATATGTTTGCCAAAAAGGAAAAAAATTTTTTTAAAAAAAGAGGGTGACCACTAAAAGAACAAAATGGTGTATACGATTTCCAAACCACTACAGATTGGCAAACTTTTTAGTAAAAGATCAGATTGTAAATATTTTTTCTGGCTATACAGTCTCAGAAACAAACAGTTGTAGTTGAGTTCCAATAAAACTTTATTTACCAAAATTTTAATATTATGAAATCTTCATAAATCATGAAATATTTAAACATTCTTTTTATGTTGAGTTAAAACAGGCAGTGGTGCTGACCCTGGCATTAAAGAGTAAAGGTGAAAGGGAGCAAAGAGAATTTCCTTTGTGATATGTCCATTCACATTGTTATATGAAAAGCTGTTCAACATCAGTCATAGGAAATGCGAGTTAAAACACTTGTTGCCGTGGAGCCTTCAATTTTAGAACGATTCATTGTGACCCTGTGAATGGCAGGTCTGAAGCTTGACCTAATCTGTGCCGTCTTCACAATTTCTAACATGCTTGAGCCCATTGCTGTAGTGACTGTGTCAATCCATCTGGTTAAAGATCTCCTTTTTTATCACCATCTCCACCTTTCCAAGGCAGATGTCCTCCAGGGATTAGCTTTAAATAGTTAATACTACTAAAACCAGACCAAATACTACTAAACCAAACCAACTGCCATTGAATGGATTTCTACTCATGGCAGCCCTCCATCGCTTTCCCCGGCTGCAGATCTTGTTGTTGTCGTCGCTTGAGACTCATAGCGACCCTATGTACAAGAGCCCTAAACGCCATTCTATCCTGTGCCAGCCTTGTCGTCTCAAACACACTCATTCCCACCACTCCACTCACAAAATCGATCCATCTCATCAAGTGTCTTCCTCTCCTGTGCCATCCCTCCACTCTCCCAAACATGATGTCCCTCTCCTCCTTGCAACATGCCCAAAGTATGTCAGACGAAGCTTCAGAATACTTGACTCCAAGGAGCATTCCTGCTTCACCCTCTCCAGAACAAGCCTGTTTGTTCTCCTAGCAGTCCATGGTATATTCAACACTCTTCTCCAGCACCACATCCCTATTCACTGTCCAACTCTCTGATGCATAACACATAATTGCAAAGACTAAAGTCTGGATCAGGCACACCTTAGTCTCCAGCCTGATGTTGTTAGTCTCCGGTACTCTTCAGAGGTTACTCACAGCTGATTTTCCCAAAGCAATTCGTCTTCTGATTTCCTGGCTGCTGTTACCAAGAGTGTTGACTGTGGAGCCAAGCAAACTAAAACTGTTAACTATCTCAATCTCTTCACCATCCATACCGATGCTACCAATTGGCCCAGTGGTAAGAATCTTTGTTTTCATGATGTTGAGCTTCGATCCGCATTGAAGGCTGCAGTCCTTGACCTTGTGCAGCAAGCACTTCAGGTCTTCCTCAGTTTCAGCAAGCAGGGTTGTGTCGTCCGCATAATGTAGGTTGTTGATGATTCTTCCACCTATCCTGATGCCACATTCCTCCTTGTACAGCCCAGCATCTCTGCAGATCTTAGTGGGGGGAAATTGCCTTTTAATCTCAGAATCGCTGCTGAGTTTGACCTGCCAACCTGTACAATATGTAACATCCCAGCATGGCTCCCAGGTAAAATTGAAAGGAGACACTAAAACTGAGTGTTGGTGTATAATGGAACCCCAGAGTATTACTAGTAAGAGTGTCAGCTAATGCAGTCATTGAAAACTGGTCTTTACTAAAGCTGAATAGACATATATCCTCTGACATAGCAGTTGTGTTTCTGGATATTTACTCAAGAGTATTATGTGCATTAGGGCAACAAAAGACAAGTACAAGAATGTTGTTGTTGTTGTTATGTGCCGTCGAGTCGCTTGCAACTCATAGCGACCCTATGTACAAGAGCCCTAAACGCCATTCTATCCTGTGCCAGCCTTGTCGTCTCAAACACACTCATTCCCACCACTCCACTCACGAAATCGATCCATCTCATCAAGTGTCTTCCTCTCCTGTGCCATCCCTCCACTCTCCCAAACATGATGTCCCTCTCCTCCTTGCAACATGCCCAAAGTATGTCAGCTCTAAACTCTGCTCTGTCCTGTGCCAATCGCACTGTCTCTGACACACCCATCCCGATTAGCTCAGTCACTGAATCAGTCCACCTCATAGAGGGCTTTCCTGTGCTGTCCCTCTACCCTCCCAAGCATGATGTCCCTCTCCAAGGACCAGTCCCTCCTTACAGCATGTCCAAAGTATGTCAGACGGACCCTCAGAATCCTTGCCTCCAAGGAGACGCCTGGTTGTTTTATTCTTAATGACAAAGAAATCTCCATCAAGAAATAAATAAATTGTGGCATATTTACCCAAGCTGACATGACAATGATTCTACACGCAACATCATAGGTATGTCTTCTTGTTGTTGTTGTTTTGTGCCATTGAGTCAATTTTTATTAATAGCAGTCCTATATACAACAGCTCTGAATTCTGCTCTATCATGTGCCAACCTTATTGTCTCTAACTCACCTTCCTACCTACCCCCATTACCCCAGTCACTAAATCAGTCCATCTCATCAAGGGCTTCCCTCTCTTCCACTGTCCCTCCACCCTTCCAAGCATGATATCCCTCTCACAAGACTGATCCCTCCTTGCAACATGTCCAGAGTATGTCAGAGGAAGCTTCAGAATCCTTGCCTCCAAGGAGCAGCCTGGCTTCACCCTCTCCAAGATGAACCTGTTTGTTGTCCTAACAGTCCATGGATTATTTAATACTCTTATCCAACACAGCAACTCAAAGGTATCACTTCTCTTTCCATCATCTTTCATCATTATCCAGCTTTCTGATGCATAGCAAGTAATTACAAAGACCATGGACTTGATCAGATACACCTTAGTCTCTAAACTAATATTGTTGCTCTTCGGTACTCAGGAAAAGTCCCTGACAGCACATTTTCCCAGTGCAATTTGTCTTTTAATTTCCTTGCTGCTGGTACCAAGAGTGTTGTTTTGCCAGGCGAATTGAAGCTGGTAACAATCTCAATCTCTTCACCGTCTCTCATGATGGTGCCAGTCTGCCCAGTGGTGAAAATCTTTGTCTTCTTCATGTTGAGCTTCAATCTATATTGAAGTCTTCAGCCCTTAACTTTCTTCAACAAATGCCTCAGGTTTTCCTCAGTTTCAGCAAGCAAGGTTGTGTCATTTGCATAATGCAGTTTGTTGATGAGTCTTCCTACAATCCTGATGCCTTATTCCTCTTCATAGAGCCCACCCAGCTTGCAAGGTGATCTGTTCTGCGCATAGATTGAAAAGATGCAAAAATAGGATGCATCCCTGGCGTACCCCTTTCCTGATTTTGAACCATGCAGTATTATTCCCTTGTTCTGTACAGATAACTGCCTCCTTGCTCAAGTGTAGGTTTCACATAAGCATGATCAAAGGTTCTGAGATTCCCATTCTTCCCAAAGTTAGCACAGTGTGTTGTGATCCACATAGTCAGATGCCTTTGCATAGTCAGTGAAACACAAACATTCCTGTGGTACTCTCTGCCCCTCTGCTTTTAACCAAAATCCATCTAACTTTGACTTTACTATCCTGGGTGCCATGGTATCGTCTAAACCCAGCCTACACATCTGGCCATTCTCTGCTGATGTACTATTCCAGTTGTTTTGCATTATTTTCAGCAGGATCTTGCTTACATGCGATATTAATATTCTTGGATAATTTCTACACTCTGTCAGGTCACATATTTTTCCTTATAGGTAAATTATTATTATTCATGAGGGGCTTAAAACAAAAGCACTTTCTACACGATCAACTTTGATGATTTCTACTGATAGAAGTCAGAAGAGCAGTTTCCTTTTAAGAATAGTGAATATTGGCCCATGGGATCTGAGTGATGGTCACATATACATATGTAACAATTCATTAAGTTCTACAACTACTCAGTTAATTTCTGTAAGATCTACTCACTCTAAGCCACAGTTCAATAAAAAGTTAAAGAACTTAGCCCATTTAATTTTATAATTATAATCTTCTAAACCAAAGAGTCAAATTCTTAAGAACCTACATGTTATTGGAATTTTCATTTGGGTTCTATGAGACTAATGCATTATAAAGTAGGTGTCACTGACACCTGAAACATTGCGTTCTTTGGATCCTACTGACTTAATAAAAATTTTGCACATTTTTCTTTTTCTTTTCTGAAAGGAACCTTTGTTACATTTTCATCCTCCTTGATCTAGAATCCTTGACTTTATTATAATTTGATAATTATAAGTATGATAATGTCTACTATCTTTTGAGCACTGTGCAAAGTATTCTTATTTACTTTTTATAGGAAGTCTAAATACTGTTACATCATTATGCTGATTTTATACTTGGGGCCAATGAGGAACCAAGGCTTAAGGCCCACCAGCTAGTATCAGGTTTTGTTGTTGTTGTTATTATGTGCTGTCAATTCACCTGCGATTCATAGTGACCCTAGGTACAACAGCCCTAAATCCTGCTCTTTCTTGTGTCAATCTTATTGTCCTTGACACCTCTACATGCCTTACCCCACTAAATCAATCCATCTCATCAAGGGCTTTCCTCTCTTGCCCTGTCCCTCCACCCTCCCAAGCATGGTTTCCCTTTTACAGGACTGGTTCCTCCTTGCAACATGTCCAAAGAATGTCAGATGAAGCTTCAGAATCTTTGCCTTCAAGGAGCATTCTGGTTTCACCCTTTCTAGGACAAACCTGTTTATTCTCTTAGCAGTCCAATACTCTTCTCCAGAACCACAGCTCAAAGGCATCAATTCTCCTTCTATTATCCCTTGTCATTGTCCAGCTCTCTGATGCATAGCAAGTGGTTGCAAAGACCATGGCCTGTATTAGGTGCACCTTAGTCTCCAGACTGACATCCTTGCTCTTCAGTACTTTGGAGAGGTTCTCTGACAATAGACTTTCCCAGTGCAATTTGTCTTTTAATTTCCAAGAATATTGATTGTGGAGCCAAGCAAACCAAAGCTTTTAACAACCTCAATCTCTTATAAAGTGAAGATTTTAACTCAGCCCTATTCCAGACCCACAGTACCTACACACGCTGCATTGTGGGCTAAATAGCTTCAGGTGAATGTAGAAAGATAACTTTGAGCTCAAGTACAGGATGAATGCAACAGTAAAAATGGGTAAGGAGTAAGTAGTGACTGGACAGACTTTAGAAACACCTTTACTATACATGATTTTTTTTGGTATCTATTCCAAAGAAGGGTGACCCAACTGAGTGTGGAAACTACAGAACAGTAGCATTGATTTCACATGCAAGCACGATTCTACTGAAGATTATCCAAAAACAACTGGAACAGCACATCAGCAGAGAACTGCCAGAAGTCCAGGCTGGGTTTAGAAAGGGTCGTGGTACTAGGGATATTGTAGCTGATGTTAGATGGATCTTAGCTGAAAGCAGAGAATACCAGAAGAATATTCATCTGTTTCAGTGATTATGCAAAGGCATTTGAGTGTGTGGATCATAACAAACTGTGGCTGACTCTGAGAAGAATGGGAATCCCAGAACATTTAATTGTGCTAATGTGAAACTTATACTTGGACCAAGAGGCAGTTGTCAGAACAGAGCAAAGCAACACTGAATGGTTCAAAATTGGGAAGGGTGTGCGCCAGGTATGTGTCCTGTCTCCATACCTTTTCAACATGTATGCAGAGCAGATTATCTGAGAGGCTGGGCTCTATGAGAAGTGTGGTGGCAGGATTGGTGGAAGATCTATCAACAATCTGCATTATGCAGACGACACAACCTTGCTCGCTGAAACTGAGGAGGACCTCATGCACTTACTGCAGAGGGTCAAGGACTGCAGCCCTCAGTATGGACTGAGGCTCAATGTCAAGAAGACAAAGATTCTCACCGCTGGACCAATTGGTAACATTAGGATGGATGGCGAAGAGATTGAGATTGTTCACAGCTTCAGTTTGCTTGGCTCCACAGTCAGCACTCTGGGCACCAGCAGCCAGGAAATCAAAAAACGTATTGCGATGGTAAAGTCTGCTGTTAGGGACCTCTCTAAAGTACTCAAGAGCAACGCTGTCTCTTTGGAGACGAAGGTGCGCCTGATCTCGACGGCACATAACAACAACAACAACAACTGTGTTACCCCAGTCACTGAATCAATCCAGTGGCTACCAGTGAACTAAAAGTTGCACTTTCCTTTTACAGAACAGGAATTATAAAGAGAATGCTTTTATGTATGACAATAATAATTCTTTGCTTATAAACCTGAAAACACATACTTTTCTGTGTCTTATAAGTAGCTTTAACATGTCTGCTTAGTTCCAAAACCCAAATGTAATGTACTGTTGTCAAGGAGGCTCAGTGTCATAGCTGTCCTCCATCATTACCAGAGGAGACACCCTGTTTGTCCCAAGGAATATCTGGGAGACTAAAACTATCAACCTTTTAATTAGCAACTCGATACATTATGTAAAAAATAAATCTCAGATGAGTTACTAAGAAACATTGGGAATTTTTTTCCCACATTGTTATTTTAAGAAGTAGGTTGACCTGAAAAGAGGTTTTTGAGATGTTTGTAAAACATAGTATTTACCATAGCTCTTTCAGAAGATTCTCTGGTATACATGCTGCTTGACCCAAACTCAGTGCTAAATTTAAGGTATAACATGAGAAGTTTATTATGATATTAAATAACTTGTAATAAAATGATAGTAAATACTTTGTAGTAAGAGTATTTTATTCAGTGTTATGTAGATGTTGGCAGTTAAAATTGTGTTTAAATATTTGCTGATTTGATCCTAGGGTGGGCTATGCAGGCGGCAGCCTATATCTTCATCCAAAGGAAATGGAAGCATGACCAGAGCCATTTTGAAGACATGATTGATTATTTTTGCCATATCCGTGAACCTCTTCAACTCCTCATCTTCCCAGAAGGGACTGATCTCACAGGTAAGGTGCCTAGGTTTGGATCATCAAATTTTAAACTATGAAGAATCTTGGAAATTTTTCTAGGCTAAATTTATTCCTCAGATGAAGTAACTCAACACCAACAAGATTAATGACTCTCCTGAGGTCACTCAGTTAATCAGTACCACATGGGAACCCAGTCCTCTATGATTTTCAGCCCGTTGAATTTATAATCGCAGCCCCAAGAGGCTATTATTATTCATACTTATCATCCCAGATTTCTGTATTTTAATAATTTTTATTATAGAGGAGAAGCTTGAACACGAGGCAGTTCTTAGAATCCTTGGACTCAAAAGAGCAAAATGTAATAACCTTGACTATCTTGATTTCATTAGGAAAAATATGGTAGAATTTGAAAAAGGATTCAGTTGAGAAGGGTAGGGACCTCTGAAGGTGTATAGCATAGGGCCTTGAGCTGGTAGCCCAAAATTTGCGCTGCTTTGGTGGATCTGCAGGAACAGGATTCCTCCTGTGCTAGTTGTTGTTATGTGTCATCAAGTCTACTCTAACTTACAGTAATCCTATGTACAACAGCTCTGAACCCTGCTCTATTTTGAGCCAATTCCATTGTCTCTGACACACCTACCCCCATTACCCTAGTCACTAAGTCAATCCATCTCTTCTAGAGTCTTCCTCCTTTGCACTGTCCCTAGGCCCTCCCAAGCATGATGTTCCTCTCCAAAGACTGGTCCCTCCTTGCAACCTACCCAAAGTATGTCAGATGGAGCTTCAAAATTCTTGCCTCCAAGGAACAGCCTGGTTTCACCCTCTCCAGGATAAATCTGTTTGTTCTCCTAGCAGTCCATGGTATACTCAATACTATTTTCCAGCAGTACAGATCAAAGGCATCAATTATTTTTCTATCATCCTTAGTCATTGTCCAGCTCTCTGATGTATAGCAAGTAATTGCAAGATTATTTCCTGGATCATGTACATCTTACTCTCCAGACTGACTTCATTGCTAATCAATGCTCTGGAGAGGTCCCTGACAACAGATTTTCTCAGTGTAATTCGTCTTTTTATTTTCTTGCTGTTGGCACTTATCTCAGAAAACCTGCTGGAGGATCAGCTATGAGTTGGTTATAATTCTTTTGAGTTTGAGAGATTTTTTTTCTCTCTCTCTGAATTGAAGGTCTACTGTAAGAGGAAAGACAGACAAGCATAAGAGAACTGAAATGTAAAAATTACAAATAGTACACTGAAGTAGAAAATAAAGTTGTCTTCCTGTTCCTGGATAATAGACTAGTCTTTGATACCTAAGAGAGGAGAACCTATAGAAGGAAATTCTAATTCATACTGCATACATAATATTGTTCTAGATGAAAAATGGTGTGAGATGTGGATCCTGTTTCAGCTTTCTGCAGGCGGAAGTCCAGTTTTGCCCCACCATGTGCTGAAAAGGGTATCATTTCCCCATTTGATAGCTTTGATTTCCTTGTCGAATATCATTTGACCGTAGATGGCTGGGTCTATTTCTGAGTTCTCAATCCTGTTCCTCTGGTCTATGTGCCTGTCATTGTACCAGCCAGTATCATGCTGTTTTGGCTACTTCTGCTGTGTAATAGGTTTTGGGGAGTGCTATACTTCCAATCTCATTTTTGTTTCTCGGAAGTGTTTTGCTTATTTGGGATCTCTTGCCTCTCCAAATAAATTTGATGATTTCTCTTTCAATCTTTTTGAAAAATGGTGTTGGTATCTGTATTGGGATTGCATTGAACTTGTAGATTGCTTTTGGTAAGATTGTCATTTTCACAATATTGAATGTTCCTATCCATGAACAGGGCACATTTTTCCATTTAGAATGGGTGCATGGATCCAAGAGTGGTGGGAGAGGTTGGAAGCAGAGTGATAAGGATGAGCAGGGGGAGGGGAAATTAATCATGGGGTTGTACAATTTGATGGGTGGTGGGGTAAGGGAAATTGAAAGAATTTGTTCTTGAAAGCAGTATATTCAAATTTTGTAAATAAACTAGTAGAACATTTTTTAAAAATGAAAAATGGGAGGTATACAGATATTTGATAAGTAAATGAGTGACTGAGCCCTACAAGGTAGATAAGGGAAATTAAGGTGTTTGAAAACATATTTCTATTGATAGCAAGATCTTCACTCATCTATGGTGGATAGAACGGAGTTGAACCATGATAATTTTCATATATCAGGCAAATCTCAAAAGCTACAAGTTTACTAAATAGTATGTATTTGATTTTTCAAAGTTAAAATTGTAATAGTAATTGAGTCAAAGAAACATGCTGAGGTTAATGTCTACCACAAATATTAGGCTTGAAAATGTATCATTGTAAATTGTAAATTGATGGATTCCCAGAGGTAGACCGAGATTATGAAATTCTAATGTAAAAACTGGTGGCAGTAATTAAATTCTACATTATTTAGAATGTGTATTATTTATTATTAGATTAGGATGTAGAAAACCAATATTAAAATGTCCATAATCTTCAGAACTTATAAAATATATTTTTAAAATTTTTTATTACATCTTCTCTAATAAGTTTCTCTTTTAGAGTTTAAATTTAACATCTAGTTTCATATTTTCAGAGTCTAGAGCACTTACTATTACAATAACATGAATATTTTTTTAAGTTAAAATGTTTACATTCATTGTAAGACCAACTTTCAAAAGCAATGCAGAAAGGACAGAATGATTCTAAAGTGTAAAAATGTTTAGTGCAAATTATACAGAGACTAAAATTGAGTAGGGGAAATATGATTTTTTTTCTTAAATAGGTAATCAATATATTCTCTTTTGAGAAGGTATTATATTAATTCTGCTTACCATAATTACTTTCAAAATGCAGGTTTTAAGTCCAAGTTCATTTTTATTTTACTTCCACACTCACCACTGAGTCCCTTCCCATTCACAGGGATCCTCCATCTAGTTTCCAGTCTGTAAAGAGAAATGGGAGGCGATTGCTTACCTTTGGGTCAGTTAACTACTGGTTGATCTGAGCGACAAGACATGGACAACTTGGGTTAGCAGTGCAACTCATGGTACACTATATCAACAGAGCACCATCATTTTAATATAACTTTTTATATATTCTGCCTCTGTATATTATTGTTGCTTGGAATTTTTCTTCCTTATTGAAATAATACATGTTAAATTTGACACATTTAGAAATGTAGAAGGGAGATAACCACTACCTATAATTAGATACCATTCTTGTTATAGTCCATTATTTTTGGTTATTTTTTTTTCTTAATCCCCTCCTCCCAAGTTTTTATTATAAAAATGTAAAGAATACTGCATTTGCCAACTTACGTTTTTCTCATATAATTTAATAAGACCAATTAGATCACTCATGTTGTGTCTTCATTACCTATTTCTGTTCCCAAATTTTCATTCCTATCTGTGTTTCATTGACTATGCAAAGGCATTTGACTGTGTGGATCACAAACAATTGTGGCTAACTTTGAGGAAAATGGGAATCCCAGAACACTTGCTTATGCTTATGGGAAACCTATACTTGGACCAAGAAGCAGTCCTCGGAACAGAGCACGGAAACACTTCACGGTTCAAAATCAGGAATGCATTCTTTCTCCATTTCTTTTCAATTTATATGAAGAACAGATCATTTGGGAAGCAGGGCTTTATGAGGAAGAATGTAGCATCAGATTGGAGAAAGAGTCATCAACTACCTGTGTAATGCAGATGACACACCTTGCCTGCTGAAACTGAGGAGGACATGAAGCACTTGCTGTAGAAGGCCAGTGACTGGTCTTCAATATAGATTGAAGTTCAACATGAAGAAGACAAAGATTCTCACCAGTAGGTTGATTTGCAGCACCATGATATATGGAGAAGAGATTGAGGTTGTTAACAATTACAGCTTGCTTGTTGCCATCACTCTTAGCACCAGCAGCCAGGAAATCAAAAGACAGATTGCAGTGGGAAAATCTGCTGTCAAGGACCTTTCTAGAGTGGTGAAAAGCAATGATGTCACTCAGAATAAGGTGCACTTAATCCAGAGCATGGTCTTTGCAATTACTTGCTATGCATCACAGAGCTGGACAATGACTAAGGGTGATAGGAAAAGAATCAATGTCTTCAAATTCTGGTGCAGGAAAAGAGCTTGAACATATATACCGTGGACTGTAGAATCAATGTCTTCAAATTCTGGTGCAGGAAAAGAGCTTGAACATATATACCGTGGACTGTCTCAGAGGGTGAATCTAAGTTTCTCCTTGTAAACTAGGATTTTGACGCTCCATCTCACATACTTTGGGTATGTGGTCATGAGAGACGGGTCTTTGAAGAAGGACCTCATGATTGAAAAGGTGGAGGGACAATGCAGGAGAGGAAGACCCTGGATGAGATGGATTGATATAGTGACTGGGGTAATAGTGGTTGGTGTGTTGGAATAAGTGAGACGGGCTCAGGACAGGGCAGGCTTCAGAGCTGCTATACATAGGGTCGCTATGGGTCACAGGCAACTCGATAGCACATAACAAGAATGTCTTTTGACCATTTTCATACACACAGCCATATACCCCCATATGTATATATTTTGAAACAAAATTGGAAAATTGAAATTGCATTTTTCATTATACTTTTTAAAACAATTGCTCCCGTTTCCCCCCTTATTTGGAGCTCTAGTGGCCTACTGATAAGAAGCTGCACTGCAATCCCAAAGGTACGTGATTCGAATCCACAAGCTGTTCTGCAGGCAAAGATGGGCAATATCCTCCCCTGCTATTTATTGCCTCTGAAAAAAACACTGAGAGGTCAGCTGTGGGTCAGTTCCTGTAGATCAGTTCTGATTCCACAACACAGGATGACACAGCATAATTCTCTCACTTTTCATCTCTGTTAACCTTCCAACATTGATTTTAACTGTGTGTAAACAGTTTCTTAGTTTTTTGTATGCACGGTCTTATGCCATAATTGTCCTTTGATGACTGTCTTAGCTCAGTCAGCATAATTTTTTCTAGTGTCATCATGTTGTGCTGTGTTTTACATACGCTTTATAATTTTTTAATTTGTTAGAAAAGAGAACTGAATATGCTATGGACTGCCAAATGAATAAGCAGATATGTCTTGGAGACTATGAAGCCAGCGTGCTCCTTGGAGGCTAAGATGATAAAGCTTCCTCTCATATACTTTAGGCATGTTGCCTAAAGGAGATGTTATTCTTTGGAGAGGAACATCATGCTTTCAAGGTAGAGAGAGTCAGCAAAAAAGAACAAGACACCCAATCAGGTGAATTGACACAATGATTGCAGCAATAGGCTCGAGTGTATTAGAGATTGTGAGGATGGCACAGGATAGGATCACTATTAGTCATTCATGACCCAACAGCACCTAACAACAACAGCAGCAGCAACAACCACCAGAGTTCTAATATCCATTGATGGGCACTTAGGTTTTTTCTAACTGCTGTGCTTTTATAAATAGTTCTACAATACGTATGGGTATGAGTATGTCAGTTGGTGTTGGAATTATTGTTTCTTTGGGATATGCACCTACTAGTGGATTTGCTGGGTCACATGATATTTTTATTCCCAACTTCTTAAGGAAATGACAAAGTGCTATTTTCCATTTCCACGAGCAGTGTTCTTGTCTCTCCATACCCTCACCAGTGTTCATTACTTCATGTTTCCTGAGCATAGCTATTGTCGCTGGAGTGGGGTATGATTGCTCATTTTTGTTTTGGAGTTCTGGTGACATAGAATATAGGAAGTTTCTTTGCTCACCCAAAGGTTGAGCCTGTCTGGTGGTGTGAATGCACCAACATCTCTGTGGGATAAAGATGAGCCTTGACTGCCCACTGGAGGGTCAGCTGTGAGTTGACTCTGACTCCATAGCAATGATTTTTACCTTTTTGAATGGCTAACGATCTTGCACTTTCCTTCATATGTTTGTTGGCCATCTGATTGTCTGCTTTGATGAAGTATCTTTTTCTGACCTCCACCCATTTTTTAATTGGGCTGTCCTTTTCTTTTTTAGTTGTTGGACTTTTTTGTATCTATTCTAGAGATGAGTCCTTTGTCAGATGTGTCATTGCCAAATAATTTTTCCCAGTTTGTAGGTTCTCTTCTTATTATTATTAATTTTAATGAACGTTTACAGAGACTTAGGGTTTCTAATCATTCATTGTTGCACTTTTCTCCCTGCCCACCCCCTCACCCCAATTCACTTTTCTCCTTGATAAGTAAAAGAAAAACTCTTTCATTGCTATGCAATCCCTCTCCCCAAGTCCAATGCACTGTGCAGCCTTCATTCTGGACTCTTGTCATGACAATAATACCTAACTATATATCCCTTTTAAACAGTTCTCTCCCTCATCTGTTGCAATGCAATATACATCATTCATCCCCTTCTTCTCTGTCTTCCCTCAACCCCAATGGCAGTCCTGTTTTATAATAGTGGCCCTATGCAATATTTGTCCTTTTGTGACTGAGATATTTCACTCAGCATACTGTCCTCTAGGGTCATCCACTTTGTATAATATTTCATGAGTTCCTTGTTTTTCAGTGCTGCATAGTATTCCATTGTATGAATATACTAGAGGTTCTCTATGAATTTATTTGTTGATGAGCACCTGGGTTGTTTCCAGATCTTTGCTACTGTGAACAAAACTGCAATAAACACGAGTGTGTATAAATCTGCTTGGATGGCGGTTATGTAGGTTCTCTTTTTACTCAACCAGTTTATCCTCAGTTGATTGTGTATCAGTTATATTTCATAGTTTATTTATACCATAATTTAGGGCTCTTAAATTGCCTCAGTTTTTTCTTTGATGACCTTTACAGTTTGGTTTACTCTTTGCCATGTATTTATTATAAGCGTCATTATTATTTATTCTTTCAAAATGTATGGTTTAAATGTTAGAGAGTTTTGAGTTCTACTTCCATAATTTTAAGTTTTCCTTCCCTAACTTGGTAATAACATTTCCATGTTTTTACAATCACAGTAGTACGTACAATTAAACAGTCTCATACGTGTTCATTTAATAAATTTATATTTTTTTAATATAATAAAACACAAAACTACAAGTGATTAACATCCCTATTCTCAGTTATCTTTATATTCTATGAGAAAAGAAGGATAATAAATAAATAAATAAATGATGAAAATATATCAGATAATCAGTATAAAAAAAGTATAGTAGGAGATAGGGGCCTAGGAGTGCTATTTCATGTAAGCTGGTTAGGAAGGTCTCTGGACTAAGTTTTGAAAATCAAGACCAAGTGAGCAAAGCAGACCAATAGTGCAGAAATATGTGTGAATGGCATTCGGAGTGGAGAGAAGAGCAGCTTTGTGGGTCTGTGTGGTGGCAGCATGTCTGGTGTGTTTGAGAAGGAGCATAAAGCCTGGCGGTCCCACTGGGGAGGAAAAAGTGCTGGACTTGGGATGTTCTAGGGACTCAGCTGACAGGAGAAAGTTATGAACAGAAAGTGGGATGCTGTAATGTTATCAGATGCCGTTGAGTTTGACCCTGTGAGCAACAGATCTGAACCCTGTCTTATCCTGACCCATCCTCATCACCTCTGACACACTCAAGCCCCTTGTCCATCCAGTTGAGTATCTTCCTCTCTTTTGCTGACCTTTCCAAACATGATGTCCCTCTCCTAACTGTAGCAGTTATTAGTATTAAGAGTCTAGGGTGAGTAATTAGATAAAGTGCGATAGAAGGAAAAATTTGTATCTATTTTGTATCTCTGATCATTTCTTTCCTCCATTATGGGTGTGCTTTTAAAAATTATTTATACTTGCTTCCACATTCTGCGATGACATTTACATTTTATCTTCAGAATCCTCAAGTCTAGCAAACCAAAACAGTAAACTAAAGTGTGTTTAGCTACTCTTGATATCTGTGGTGTCTCTGGGATTCCTGATACCTATGTAAGAGCCTCTCAGCTGTCTATAAAATATTATTTTATCTTTCATGCCCAGGATATTCTTAAATAAATGGGAAAGAAGTTTGTGACTTTGACAGTTTAGGGTCCTTGCTTTTTACTTGCTTGGAGTTATGTGTGTATTTTTAATTCTTTGATTCTATTTCCTCAATTCTATAATGAGTCAATACCTTCAGTAGGAATGGATTTTTGTTTTAGAATATATTTATATGTTTTGAGATTTTGAGGATTCTATGATCTTAAATTTGCTCCTAGTAAAAATGACATTTATATAGGTAATTTTTCTTGTGCCTTAGAATAGTCTATAAATTTTAGAATGCAGCTGAGAATTGCAGGTTCTAACATCTGCTATCATCAGAAATTATTTCATGATCTCCAGCAGCTGAGGCCAAAGAATTTCTAAACGCTTTACTTTTTCCAAATATATTTGCTGAATAATGGGTTTGGTTCTTCTTGGAACTTGTAAAGTTACCTCATGGAATGGAAAAAGAAAGTTTTGCCAACAATTGGAACATATACTTGACTCTGTAACTATATTCAGCCAAACCATGTTCAGATGTTTGTACATGATGTGCTAATCATGTGCCCATTCTGTTGTAGAGTGGTTTTAGTTAGTAATATTAGCATGCTCTCCGCCTGAGCAAGACAGATATTTTATTTTTCATTGAAGGATTAAATTACTGAGTTAAAAAAAGTTAATCTGAAATATTGGCAAATTGCTGGTAATTTCTTCTGATGTCTTTATGATTTATTATTATTTTAGTTTTTGTAACATTATTTTTAATGCTGATTTTTATTGTAGAAGCTGCTGTATGAAAATAATCATTAGTATTTTATATAGTTTTCAATTTTTACCATATATTGACTGTTTCATTAAATCTGTTAAAGTTTTAAACCTTTGAATATTAATTTCATTGCATAATTTATATAGGTTTGTTAAAACGGTGGTAAGTAAATAAGATCTTTGTAAGGGACCAATTAAAATGTTGATGACTTCTCTTTTGACTCAGTATTATTTCATTTGACAATTATAGAACAGTTAATTGAAAATTTTAATAAAAGAAATTCTGCACTTGCTTTTGTCATTTGTTTATTTTATGGCTTCTGATAATCTGTTTTACAGAAAACAGCAAAGCTCGAAGTAATGATTTTGCTGAAAAAAATGGATTTCAGAAATATGAATATGTCTTACACCCAAGAACTACAGGCTTCACTTTTGTAGTGGATCGTCTCAGGGAAGGTAAGCACCTGTTGGCAAAATGCCATTCTTTTACATGCCAAAAAATTTTTTGATCGTCATATAATATATATCCCCTTCAGATTTGTAAAGCATTTTTTCATACATGGTCTCAAGAAATAATATACATTTAACTGTCTTTTCATACCAGGTTGGCCATGTACATGAAAATATTTCATTATGTATTCTTCTTTAATAAATTTTTTTTATTTTCATTATGATTTTAATGAAATTTACAGAAGAGTTAGATTTTCATTCATTCATCGTTGCACAATTTACACCTCTCCCGCCTTTCTCCTTCTCCCAGTTCACCTTTTTTTTATTAATATTCGTTTACTGTTACACAATTATCTTCCCCCTTCCCCCTCCCCCAGTCTTCTTTATAATGTACTTCTTGTTCTGGACTGTTGTCATATGTATAATGCCTAATCATTTTAAACAGTTCTTTCCTTCATCTGTTCCAATGCAGTGTTCATTATCTATCTACTCTTATCCTATTTTCCTAACCCTCTACACCAAACCTGCTTTATAACAGTGGTGCTACGCAGTATTTGTCCTTTTGTGACTGAGTTATTTCACTCACCTTAATGTCCTCCAGGGTCACCCATGTTGTATAATGTTTTTACAAGTTCATTGATTTTAAGTGCTACAAGTTTTTCATTATATAAATATACCAGTTTTTCTATCCACTTGTTTCTTAATGGACACTTGGGTTGCTTCGGATGGTGTGGTAATTTAAATGTTTGGTTGCTAACCAAGAATTTGACCCCACTAGCCATTCCATTGAAGAAAGATGAAGTATTCCTTTCCCCTTAAGATTTACAGCCTCAGAAACCAAAAGTGTTACCACTTGTTGAATCAACTTGACATCAGGGAGTTTGGTTTTGATTGATTTATGTATTCTTTAGAAATATAATAGGTTCTGATGTAAAACCATTCCCCCTCTTTTGACAGTCAGGGAAAAAAAAGATACATGGAATTATATATTAATAACCGTATTATGTTTAATTTATAATATTAAATGTTTTTCAAGATAGTATAACAGTTTTTAAAATGTTTCTCATTTATACTCACAGTGTATAAATTCTTTTTAGATTTGAGAATGCATCAGTTTTTCACTACATTAGATTGTTAAAGTTCTTTTAGCTTAAGAAAAAAATTGTTTCATATTCATTACTCACTTACTCCATTGTAGTTTGTAGGAAGGCACGTCTCACTGTCTCCATTCTATCTGTGTAGTAATCAGGTGTACTGCCCCCTTCTTCAGTTATCTCAGGAGTGGTTCCTAATGCTCCTTCTAAACACTTGTTCTGTGCGGTCTGTTGAAGATCACATGAGGACAAGAGAGTCCATTGAAAACACCACATTAATTTAAATGTTTAAGCTTTGATAGTTTTGCTGTCTACAAACCAATTGTACTTTCAGTTATAGTTCAACATATTCACATGTTTATGAATCTATAGACGTATGTAAATAATCATATGATCATCTTGAGGGAAGGATTATCCACAAACATTGCAGAAATTTTGTTAACTTTATAGGAAAATTCAAAGCCTAGAAGCAAAATAATCTTATCCACTTGGTTCTTCTTTCTACTTCAATTTCTAGCAAACATTTTCTGTAATGGAGGCATCTGTGGCAAATTATCATCTTCATCTGGTCATTCCTAAATTGTCATAAAAGTACTCAGTGTAAAAGGTCTTGAAGAAAAGTCACAAAGTTTTTACTTCTTTTGCTTCTTTCCTTAAATAATACCACTTTGCTCCTTTAAGATGTGATGTACTTTTAAGATACAGAGTACAACTTAATGAACCTTCCAAAGGTAAAGTTTATTTACAGCAAGCTAACATGATTTTAGGGAGCTCTGGTGGCATAATGGTAAGATCTGCACTGCAATCCTGAAGGCATGAGGTTTGAATCCATCAGCTGCTCAGCAGAAGTAATGTGGGCAGTCTCCATCGGTGCATTTAACTACTTCTGAAAACTCACTAGAGGGTCAGCTATGAGTCGATTCTGACCTGACAATACACAACAGCAAAAACAGTCATGATTTTAAAAGAAATAGTTGTGGTCAATCAAGGTCATGTTGATAATGGAGTCTTAGTTATCTTGTTTGTTATTTGTCATTGGGTCATCGCTGACTCGTAGCAATCTGTACAACAGAAGAAGACCTGCCCCACACTGCACCATCTGTATGATCTCTGCTGTGCTTAAGCCCATTTTTACAGTCACCATATCAAGTCCATCCCGTGGAGGGTCTTCCTCTCCTTGACTGACTCTCTACTTTTCTTAAGTGTCATGTCTTTTTCCAAGTTATCTAGTGCTGCTGTAATAGAAATACCACAAGTTGATGGCTTAACAAACTTATTTTCTTAGTTTGGCTGTCCCAAGTTAGGGGAAGTCTTTTTCCCTCTTTTGACTCTGAAGGAAGAAGGTCTTTGTATGTTTCAGCTTTTTGGTGATCATCATGTGGGGTATAATCTGACTTACCCTGTCTCTTCTTAGTTCTCTTTTCCTAAACTGCTCTTTTTATATCTCAAAAGTAATTGGCTTTCAAACATACTGATTAACGTCACAAATGGGAATACATCCATAAGTGTAACAGTTAAGATTTATTTATTTTGGGGGACATGCAATTCAGTCCTTAACATGGTAAACCAAATAGGTCCGCATAATTTGATTTGCTTTTGAAATTATAGACGACATGAAATTACTTGTGGACAATCAGATTGTATATGAATAGAAAATAGCCACCTACTCAAATAAAGTCATAGACAGCACAGTTAGATAAATGCCTATGGATTGGCGTAGATTTTCTTTTTTAATGTGTTACTACTACTTATTGCATCCAACTTAAACTCCCGTTTCTTACTGACCAATGTGTGTTTTTTTATTTCTTCATGTAACCTGATAGTTTGGAGCACTTATTGATTTATTTGGAAACATTTCTTGCCTCCTAATGCACGTTCATCAAATGAATATCTGATAATGAAGTTTCTAACAGCACAAAGATTCTGAAAGCACATCTTTGGGTCCATAAAGTTTCTAAACATAAGCAGAATAATTGAAAGATTAGTATACAGTTGATAAGAATGAATGTAGAGAATTCTTTTTTCTGGAATTTGGAAAATACTGTATTAGCGAATTGATTTTAGAGAATGTATAATGTTTAGATATCATTTAAAACACTGGCTAAAAAACATGTCTTTTTTTTCTGCTAGAACTGGTAAATTATTTTCCCCCCTCCTTATTTATTAGTTAAGGAACTCTCATGATCTAGTGGGTAAAGAACTGTGCTGCCAAGTCAAAGGTACCTGGCTTGAATCTACCAGCTGCTTTTTGGAAGAAAGAAGAACAGTGTCCTCCCATGTGATTTACAGCCTCTGAAAAACCCCTGGAGGGTCAGCTATAAGTTGGTTACAATTTGTTAGCACATAGCAACAACATTAATAACATATATTAATAAGGGGAACCCTGGTGAAATAGTTCATAGGAAGTTGCACTACTAACCCAAAAGTGTCACCCCGTTGCCAATTTGAATCCACCAGCAGAAGAAATCCATCTGCAGGAGAAAGACTGACAGTTCCTTTCAATGCCATTTATAACTTCCTGAAAACCTGCTGGAGGGTCAGCTGTGAACTGACCCTCCAGTTCAAAGTCTTTGGTACCCTCTTAGAAAAGGAATCCAAGGATCCAGAACAGCTTTTTGATATTGAACTCCTGAAATCTGCTTTTGTTAATAAATTGTATAGAAAGGAAGCTTACAATTAAAAGACATAAATACTGCAGTGGATTCCTGAAAACTACATATTTCTTTAAAAATTACCTTAAAGTAATCATGTTACTGCTTAGATGTGCAACTGTAAATTCAGTGTCTGTGCCATCTGTTAGACAGTTGGCACAAAGGGGCTTTGACAGATTCAGAGTATCAAGAATTAAGAGTAAAGTCTTACCAGGAAGTTTTGAGGAAATGGAAATGCAAATCAAGGAAAGTCGTTTTTGCACCTCTGCTTAGAATATAATTTACTGAGACTAGGGACATTTAGAAAACAGATTTAGTGCCCATTATTTACTATATGTTGTGTCCTGTACTGCAGAGATCATGTAGATGGTACAGAATAGGCCCAGATTTCCCTGTTTTTCTGAGTTGCTGTGACCTGGAGTCAACTTGAAGGCACCTGATGACACAGCAGTTGTTGTAGTTGTTATGTGCCGTTGAGTTGCAGGTGACTCATAACGACCCTATGAAGGAGAGTTCTGGGTATATTCCCAGTAGTGGAATTGCTGGGTCAAATGGTATCTCTATTTGCAACTTTTTGCGTAAGCACCACACCGCTTCCTACAGGGGTTGCACCATTTTACACTCCCACCAACAGTGAATAAGGGTTCCAGTTTCTTCACAACCTCGCCAGCATTTGTTGCTTGCTGTTCTGTTAAATTTTGCTATTTTGACTGGGGTGAGATGATATCTCATAGTTGTTTTAATTTGCATCTCTCTTAGGGCTAGGGATTTTGAGCATTTCTTCATGTGCTTGTTAGCCATCTGAATGTCATCTTCGGTGAAGTGCCTGTTCATATCCTGTGCCCATTTTTCTATTGGATTCTTTACCTTTATCTTGTTGTGGTGCTCAAGTATTTCATAAATTCTGGATATAAGTCCCTTATCTGATATGTTATTACCGAATACTTTTTCCCAGTCAGTGGCCTCCCTTTTTACCCTGTTGGAGAAGTTTTTGGATGTGCATAGGGATTTGAGTCTTAGAAGATCCCATTCATCTGCGTTATCTTCTCCTGGTTGTAGGTTTTCCAGGATACTGGGAAGACTGTTTATGTTGTGGATTAGGACTTCTAGTGTTGTTCCTAGCTTTTCTGTAATGACGTTTATAGTCCTTGGTTTTAGTCCTAGGTCCATGATCCACCTTGAGTTGGTTTTTGTGTATGGAGTGAGGTGTGGGTCTTGCTTGAGTCTTATGCAGATATTTTTCCAATTTTGCCAACACAATTTGTTAAAAAGGCTGTCGTTTCCCCACTTCACTGATTTCATCTCCTTGTCAAAAATCAGTTGACCGTAGATAGGTGGGTTGATCTCCGGATTCTCAATTCTATTTCATTGATCTATGTGTCTGTCATTGTACCAGTGCCATGCTGTCTTTACCACTATGGCAGTGTAGTAGGATTTGAAATCAGGGAGTGAGATACTTCCTACAATTCTTTTATTCTTAAGCAGTGCCTTGCTTATTCGGGGCTTTTTTCCATTCCATACGAAATTGGAGATTGCCTTTTCCATCTCGTTGAAGAATGGGATTGGTATTTGTATTGGGATTGCATTAAATGTGTAAATTGCTTTTGGTAGTATTGCCATTTTCACAACATTGAGTCTTCCTATCCATGAGCAAGGGATATTCTTCCACTTTTCAAGATCTCTTTTTGTTTCTTGTAGTAATGTTTTGTAATTTTCTTGGAAAAGGTCCTTTGTACTTCTGGTTAAATTTATTCCTAAGTATTTAATCTTGTGATTAGCTATTGTGAAAGGTATTGTTTCTCTTAGTTCTGGCTCTGTATTCTTTTTGTCGCTGTAGAGAAATCCAACTGATTTTTGTATGTTGATCTTGTATCCTGCTACTTTGCTGAATTGGTCAACTACGTCCAATACTTTTCTTGCTGAGTGGAAAGACACTTTTGTATAAACAACTTTTTTATTTTGCTTTAATTACATTATTATTGTTATGTGTCATCAAATCAGAACACAGTCATACCTGACCCTCCAGTGAAATTTCAGAGGCTATAAATTACATGAGAAGAGATTGCCCATCTTTTTCCCACTAAGCAGCTGGTGCATAAGAACTACTTGCCTGTAACTTGGCACCACAAGTTCTAAACATTTGAATCCTTATTGCACCAAAATTATTTTATTTGTCCTCATCTCCAATTCTTTTTCCTTTTTTAACTATAATATTATTGTTCTTTTGTTTAAAATCAATAATAACTTGATCCAACAGTTAATTTTGCTATATCTTCATAAGCCAATAATCTATTTGTAACTGTGAAGTAATTACTTTCACAATAGGCAGCATGTGTGTGCACATTTGGCATAATTTTAAATTAGCCTAGAGATGAAGAATCATAATAAAACCCTTCATGTTACTTTGAGGACATGCCTTTAAGATATGACCTTGGCTTAACAAGTTTGTAATTGTCAGAGATCGATAAGAATAATACACGTAGAAAACCTATAGAATTCTGTAGTCCAAATCATTGGTTAGTACCTACAGTGACTCTACAGGTCAGAGCAGAAGTGTCCTAAAGGGTTTCTAAGGCAATAAATAATCTATGGGAGCAGACTACAACACCTTCCCATTGATTTCTAGGCCCAATCAAATGTTAGCAGCCCAGCATTTACCCAACTTGGTCACTAGGGCACATGAAGAATTGTACAAGGCAATATAAAAGTACTCGTTCTGAAGGCTTTTAGATGTTACACTGAATAACTACAGGGATGTTTAGTAAACATAGGGTTCAACACGATAAGGCTCCATAAACAACTGAATTTCTTTTGAACTTGAGATTGAACTAGCCACGAAATGAAAAAAAGATGATGGTAAAGGGTAGAGTAGTGAAAGAACAAGTAAGCAAAGGAGCACTCAGTATGGCCCAGTGTAGACCTGCACAATCTTCTAGGAAAACCAGACAGATTGTCTGAAGAATAGGGAGATAAACAATATTTGTAAAGGTTATTTTGAGCTGTTACTATTAAACACTTATGCAGACAGTCCTGCCCCAAAGTAGTCATGTTTTTACATTGTCCTTTTCTAGACCAAGTCATTTAAGCAAACCAATTTATGTTTTAATGCTCTAAAATGGCTTCACTTCAAACAATCCATATTTAAACTAGCAAGCTCTGGTGGCCTAGTGGCAAGAAGCTGCACTGCACTCCGAAAGGCATGAAGTTCGAATCCACCAGCTGCTCTATGGGAGAAGGATAGGCAGTCTCCTCCTGAGTGATTAACTGTCTCTGATAACCCATTGGAGGGTCAGCTGTGCATCAATTCTGACTCGATGGTACACAACAACAACAACAATATTTAACCTAGATTTCAAAAATCTCACTATGGAATAAAGTCTTTTGACTGTCCACTAATCTGAGCTACGCATGGTCAACTAATAAAGACCGAAATAAAATCTCATTAAGTAATTTGGAGTCCTGTGTGGTGCAGTTAAACACCCATCTGCTAACTAAGAGGTTGAAGGATCAGATCCACACAAAAGCACCCCAGAATCTGTTTACAGAAATCATAGCCTTGAAAACCCTATGAGACAGCTCTGCAGCGCCTGGAATTGACTCACTTGCAACTGGTAGGGAATTTGCACATCCAAATCCAAGTCTTCCGGGGGGAGAGGCAATTGCTGCTCTAATCCCAGGTGATGTTTACATCACATGATAGTTCTGTGCTTGGCTCCATGCTTTTGGTCTATGGTGTTTATCATTTGCTCAGAAAAAGTTGTTAACCTAGAAAATAAAAGCCGTATACAGTCATTGAAAGCTAATTTGCAACAGTACTATTAAACTATTTTAATTCGTTGAACATTTTTCTTAATGTACTACTATCTACTGATAATTCAGTCTGTTGCTTTTTTAAAAAAATAAAATTTTACTGTAGTTGTGATTTAACGACCATTTACAGACCATTCATTCATTTTTGCACATTTTCCTCCCTATACCCATCCCAGTTCACGTTTCTCTTTTAGTTCTGGACTATTGCTTAATCATATGTTCCTTTTAAACAGTTATTTCCGTCATCTGCTTCAATACAATGTACATTATTTATTCTCTCTTTCTTAGTTTCCTCCCAACTTCCATGTCAATCCTGTTTTACTAGTCTATTTCTTGCCTATGTTGTTGTGGCCTACAAGTTGGAATCAACTCATAGCTGATTGGTGGGTTTTCAGGGGCAGTGAATTGCATGGGAGGAGATTGCTCATCCTTCTCCCGTCGAGCAGCTGGTGGATTCAAACCACGTGGCTTCAGGATTGCAGAGCAGCTTCTTACCACTAGGTCACCAGAGTTCTTACATAGTGTCTTGCATATTGGAGCCATTAGAGGGGGAACTAAATATATCTAGCTACACTGTCTGTAGCTCACATTTCATTGCATTTACCTTAGTCTTTGAGCCTCACTGAAGATTACATTTTGTTTACTCTTCCCAACAGCTAGCATGCTTCAGAAGCCCAGGAAGAAAGACAGACAAGTTATTGACATATTGGGGGCATTATATACCATGCACTCTGACCTTTTCATGTGGCTTTTCACTGCTGGAAACTATTTATGAAATAGGATAAGACCTTTCTTTATGCTAAAAAAATGTAATTGTACAGTAGGTCTTTGACATTTGCTAAGACCTTTTAAATTTCCCCACATTTGCAAATATCACTACAGCTTAGCAATTGACTTTGAGACCATTTTACAAAGAAGTAAAATTTTTATATTTTACGGTGATAGAGCACAACAAAACATGAATGAGATTTAGAGGCAGATCAATAGGTAAACTAGAGGACTGTTATACATATCATAAAGCAGAAATGATTAAATACTGCTTGGCAAAATTACATATAATCACATGTCAAGCATCTCTGGTATTTCTTATGTTAGTTTTTTTAAATGTTTGGCTTACAGTGGTTTTTATATTATATATGTTGTCTCATTTTCATACTCTCTCTTCTTTGTCTATATCTCTGTCTGTGTATGTGTCTATCTCTCTCCATCATGGTTCCTCTATTTCTGATGTAATGAAAAATTAGAGCTACTCATCTAGGATGTGTTTAGTCTCATTTGGTGCCATTGAGTCAGTTCCAACTCATAATTTGCTCTGTGTACAACCAAATAAAACAGTGAGTGTCTGGCCCTGCTCTATCTCACAGTTACTGGCCCTGCTGTCTCCTCACAGCCATGGCTGTGTTTGAGCCCTTCTTGCAGCCACTCTGTCATCCATCTTACTGAGGAGCTTCTTCTATTTTGCTGACCCTCTCCCTTACCACATTTGATGTCTTTCTCTAGGGACGGACCCCTCCTCAGAACATGTCCAAAGTGGGTAAGCTGAAAAGAAAAGTCTTGCCATTCTCACTTCTTAATGAACATATTAGTTTCACTTCTAGCACAGACTTACTGGTTCTTCTGAAAGTTCATGGTATATTTGATATTCTTTGCCAACAGCATAATTCAAAGACATCAGTTCTTCTTCAGTCTTAGTATTTCAGTATACAGTTTTCACATATATATGAGGCAGTTGAAAATACCCTGACTTGGAGTAAGGTACACTTGAGTCCTTAAAGTGATGTTCTTACTCTGTTATTTACTAAGTACTGAGCATATGTGTGGCCTTGAGTTAGTATGTGTTTGAGTATGTGTTCTGTGCATTAGAAACATCCCTGGAAGTAAATCTAACCAGAAGCACAAAGGATCTATTCAAAGAAAATTACAAAACATTATTATAAGAAATAAAAAGAGACTTGGAGAAGTGGAAGAATATCCCTTGCTCATCATGGATAGGAAGTGCAATAATGAATGAATGGAAATCCAAAGTCTCTGTAAACTTTCATTAAAATTAATTTTTAAAAAATTGTATAACTACAAGAAAATAGAAACATTCCTAGAGCTGAGTTCCTTAATTGTGAAAAAAGAAAGTACTACCAAAGGCAATTTACACGGTCAGTGCAATCCCAATTCCATTCTTTAATGAGATGGAAAAGGCTGTCTCCAATTTCATTTGGAATGGAAAGTGGCCCAGAATAAGCATGTTGTTGTTCTTGCTGTTAAGTGTCGAATTGCAGTCGACTCATAGCGACCCTATAAAGGAGAGTCCTCGACGCTTGGGTGTCTTTCATCCTCTCTCCAAGGTTGATAGGTTTTCGGAGGCAAGCTATTATGGAAATGGATGCCACTCCTCCTCCCAAGCTTGTTTTAATTGGGGAGCGCCACCCCACTCTCTGTCCACATTGGGTAGCCAACCATTAACACATTTGACACATCAGTGTCACAGTGTTCAGCTTCAGAGCAACCACAAGTGACCATGGTATGGCAACTTGTACACCAGGTCTATATGACCTATAGAAATGTCTGAACAAAAACAATGAAAGATAGGACTGAGGGTCGTGGATTAAAAGTCACCCACCTTTGGCTTGGTAGCATCGTTTTCTGTCCACTGGGCCAGCTGATCTCTCTCTGTGTGTTGATATTATTGTTGTTAAAGAGAAAAAAGGTAGGAGGCATCTCACTACCTGATTTCAAATCCTACTGCACTGCTGTGGTGGTTAAGACAAAATGGTACTAGTACAATGACAGACACATAGATCAATGAAATAGAATTGAAAATTCAGAAATCAGCCCATCTACCTATAGTCAACTGATTTTTGACAAGGAGATGAAATCAGTTAAGTGGGGAAATGACAGCCTTTTTACAAATGGTACAGGCAAAATTGGAAAACTAACTGTAGAAAACTCAAGCAAGATCCACACCTCACTCCCTACACAAAAACCAACTCAGAGTGGATTATGGACCTAGGACTAAAACAAAGAGCTATAAAGAAAAGCTTGGAAGTACTCTAGAAGCCCTAATCCACAACATAAACAGTCTTCCAAGCATCTTGGAAAATCTGCTACCAAGGGAGGATAAAATAGATGAATGGGACCTTCTAAGAATCAAATCCGTATGCACATCAAAAAACTTCTCCAGCAGCGTAAAAAGGGAATCCACAGACTGGGGGGAATAAATTTGGTAATGACATGTCAGATAAGGGACTTATATCTAGAATTTATAAAATACTCGAGCACCACAACAAGATAAAGGTAAATAACCAATTGAAAAATGGGCAGAGGATATGAACAAATACTTCACCAAAGAAGACATTCAGATGGCAAACAAACACATGAAGAAATGTTCAAAATCCCTAGCTCTATGAGAGATGCATATCAAAACAACTATGAGATATCATCTCACCCCAGTAAGAATAAGAGAATTTAGCAGAACAGCAAACATCATATTCTGGCAAGGATTTGGAGAAACTGGAACCCTTATTCACTGTTAGTGGGAGAGTAAAATGGTGCAACCACTATGGAAGGCTATATGGTACTTTCTCCAAAAATTGCAAATAGAAATACCATTTGACCGAGCAGTTCCACTACTTGGAATATACCCTAAAGAAACCATAACTGCCACCCAAGCAGATATATACACACCCATGTTTATTGTGGCTTTGTTCACAATAGCAAAGAGTTGGAAACAACCCAAGTGCCTGTCAACAAACGAATAGAGAGAGAACCTGTGGTATAATCACACAGTGGAATACTATGCTGCATTGAAAATCAAGAAACTCATAAAATATTATACAAAATGGGTGATCCTAGAAGACATGCTGAGTGAAATATCTCAGTCACTTGGACGTATACTGCATAGTGCCACTGTTGTAAAATGGGACTGACATTGGAGTTGATGGGAGACCGAGAAAAAGGGAAAAATAACTTATACTTCATAGAAACAGATGAGAGAGAACTGTTTAAAAAGGACATTTGATTAGGTATTATTGAATCCTGAATGAAGCCTGCATAGTGGAGTGGACCTGGGGAGAGGGATTGTATAACAATGAAAGAATTTTTCTTTTACCTTTCAAAGAGAAGAGCAAATTGGGGAGGGGGAGAAGTGGGAAGGGAGAAAAGTACAACAGTGAATGAATGGAAATCCAAAGTCTCTGTAAACTTTCATTAAAATTAATTTTTTAAAAATGGTATACAAAAAAAATAAAAAAATGGTATACCCTAGAGCTGAGTTCCTTAAAAACAGATACTGTTCCTGTTGTGTGCTGTCAAGTTGCCTGAGACTAATAGCGATTCTATGGACAATATCTCTGAAGCCTATCTTCTTCTGAGCCAGCCTCACTGACTTCATTACATCTACTCCCATTACTAGTATCTCTATAGCCCTGGTACTGTGTCAGTCCATCTCATCTGGGATCTTCTCCTGTGCTGTCCCTCCACCCATCCAAGCATGATGTCCTTCTCCAAGGATAGGTCTCTCCTGGCCACATGTCCAAAGTATGTGAGATGGAACTTCAAAATCCTGGCCTCAAGGAGAAATTTGGTTTCACCCTCTCCAAGACAGACTTACTTGTTTTGTTGGTGGTGCATGGTATGTTCAAGACTCTTCTCCAGCACCACAACTCACAGGCATCTGTTCTTCTATCCTCCTTAGTCATTCATTATCCAGCTCTCTGATGTATAGCAAGTAATTATGAAGACCGTGGATTGAATCAGGCACACCTTAGCTCTAGACTGACATCGTTGCTTCTCAATACTCTGGAAAAGTCCCTGACAGCAGATTTACCTAATGCAGACCTTAGATCTACTGAAATAGGAAGTGTACTCTTAGGATCCTGGGCTCCATAGCTATCTCACTAGCTATTTTCATACATACCACTTAATTCTTGTAACTGCTCCAAGTATTAGTTTGCCCTGTGTTGTACCCTAGGAAACTGGCTTACTTTAGCATCTTGCCTGGGGTTCCAGGGCTTCTGGGTAGAGGAACGATGATTTAAACTTAGTTCTGTTTTTATGCCAAAACCTATGTTCTTTCCATTATGTCATACATTTATAGTTTCTCTATTCCAAATGCTACAAAAATTAAGTCTTTAAAAGATCCCCCCCCCCCCCGTTTTCTAAGCTTTTTCTGTGATAACCTTGGCTGTATTGTGAGTTTTGTATAAATGGAAAAAAGACACTATGGACTTCATTTTTGCAAGTTCTTGTTTTATATTTCTGATCTCTATCTGCTGGATCTTTCCTGCATATTTGCTCCATTTTACTAATCCTTAAAACAAAAATATGCTCAAACTGTCTGTGCTTGTCACTTTGTATTGTTGCTGCCAGGTGTCATGAAGTCGACTATAATGCATAATGATTCTGTGAAAACAAATCAGAACTCGGCCCTGTCCTGTGCCATCCTCACAAATGCCAAATTTCAGTTCTGTCTTTTTCCTTTTTTTCCTCTACGAAGGTGACTTGATTTTATTTTTTTTTCTCTCATTACTGTATCACTTTATAAAACAATAGAACTTATTTTTTATAAAATCAAAACATATTTATCCTAACTACTTGGAAAATTAATTCATAATAAGAAAATAAAGTCATTCCTAGATTTCCAACTAGTTCTCAGAAATATATACTGGCTTTTAACATATTCTCTATCTTTCTACATATACATACATTTACCAAACAAAACGTAAAATATTTTTACAAGATTAAAATTTTGTTTTGTGGAGCTGGGTGGCTTTCTTTACTTTCTTTTTTTAACTTATTTTAATATAAATGGAGCTCTCTGGTGGCCTAGTGACAAGAAGCTGTGCTGCAGTCCCATACCATTCAAATCCCAGCAGCTTCTCCTCAGGAGAAGGATGGGCAGCCTGCAGGAGGGTCAGCAATGGATCTGTTTTTACTCCATCGTACACAACAATAGCTGAGTAGTAAGGAGCTATGCTGCAAACCCAAAGACAGGTGGTTCAAATCCACCTCTGCTTTGCAGGAGAAAGCTGAGCAGTCTCCTCCCATGCAGTTTCCTGCCTCTAAAAACCTGCTGGAGGATCAGCCATAAGTCAGTTTAATCTTGATAGTACGTAACAACAACATAGTATAAATATTTTCCGAAATATCCTTTCATAATTTGATATGTATGATGTGTTCATACATGTCATTCTCTTAGGTAGACCCTCTCATTGCCATTGAGTTGGTTCTGTCTCATGGTAACCTTGCATTGGGTTCTGAAAGCTATAAATCTTCCCAGGAGAAGAGTGCCCATCTGCCTCCCAGAGAGTGTACTGGAGAACTCAGACCATTAACATTTAATTTAACACCCTTGTATGTAATGAGGTAGGCCACCCGGGCTCCCTGTCAGACATAAGAACTGCTATTTAATTATTCTTTTGTTGTTCAAAGTTATTTTACATTTTCTGTCCTTCTAAATAATACAAAGATATGCACAGATCTGTTATTAATGTAAACTTCCAAGTATAACTACTTTTCAAGTGTAATTATAAGTTGTCCAAAAGTTTTGAAAATATCTTATGCTATGCTCTATTTCACCCTGTCACAGTGCTCTGCTGATGCTGCTTTAGAAACAGCTCGTAGAGTCCTCTCACCACTCATGGGGATCACTTTGGCTTGGGTTATTTCTACTCCTTTTCACTATTTTTTTAAAGCAATAGTGTAATCTTTAATTTCTTCTTTGCAAATTAATAATTATGCACTACTAACAATCAATCTTTATGAAAATTTTATGCAATCACATACATGCTCATTAGCTAAAAAAAAAAAATTGTGAGACACCTCTATTGTCCATTTTACTGAAACATCAAGATACAAGCCATTTCTTTGAAGAGTATAAGGCTTAGTGAACAATTCTACTGTAATGATGTAAGAGATAGGAATAGAATTTATCTTAAGTACAAAAAGAAAGGAGAGCCTATCCTGCCTAAAATGATTACTGAAGAATTTATCTCAGTATATTAAACAGATTAAACAGGCATTTGCTAGAAAAGAAGGATGGTTTTAATACTTCTTTTATCTCTCTACTCCTTGGTCTAGACTTTTATATGGTTCCAATATACTTCTTCCATTTTATCACACACAACTCACCTTCATTCAGCAGACCTCCCTTGTTAGAATTGACTGGTCATTCCTGACCTTGCCTTATGCTTTCCATATTTTTCCTCAGGTTTTATGTGGTTATATAAAACATCTTGATGGTGTAGCAGTAAAGCCCTTGACTGCTAACTTCACGGTCAGCCGTTTGAGACCACCAGTCACAGTGGGAGACAGACAAAGCAGGCTGCCCACTTCTGTCAAGTCTGGGGGTCCATTTGGACATTTGTACTCTGTCCCCCGTGAGGCTGCCATGACTCACAATCAGTGTGACGTTGTCTTCTGGGCTTTTTGTTTTTTTTCTGCCCAGGCTAAAACCTGCAGAGCTTTTTTCTCTTTAACCTTTCCAAATACTGTTCTCCCATCTTCCCTAAGAGTCCATTCACCCTATTCTTTCATCTCACTGTCTCTGAAACAAATAGCTTTTGTTTCTTTTTAATAGTACTACATTCAGTGAACTTTATATTAATGGCAATGATGTAGTGTTATGTTTTGGACATTTTACCAAAAGGTCAGTGATTTGAGTCGGCTGACCCTGTTACTGGAGAAAGACGAGACCACCTCCTCCTCCCCTAAAGATTGACAGCCTCAGGAAGCCAGTGGAGAGTTGCTGCGCGTCAGAAAAGACTGGACAGCAGTGGCTTTGTTTTTATGGGTGGCTTTTTGTTGTTGTAATACATCTTCTTGTGATTATATGCAACTGTGTGCTGAGTAGCTTGTGGCTTTGAACCCTGTGCTTTCTGGATTGCAGTACACCTTCTTACCATGAGGGCAACAAAGCTCCCTAATATAAGGTAATAATATCTTACATTCCTAAATTGATGAGAATGACCATGTTACCTAGATTAGTAAGGGTAAAAACTTTAAATCCAGTGAATATCTATCCTTCCTTTTCTTCATTTTCTTGGCCTTGACCCTTTCTTGGTTACATAGTATTCCAAGGTTAAATCTCTTTTAAAAAATTAAGAATCATAAACCACCTTGGTTTACTGGTACTTGCTTATCTCTGGTTTTATCTCGTATCTCTCCATATCATTTGTTCTATTACGGAGCTGCTTTTCTTAGCCCAAATGCTCATTACTCTTTAGAGCCCTTGCTCATCTTCCTTAGCATAGAAATCTCTTGTTCATGTGTTCTTCCCAAGTACTGAAGGGGCTCTGGTGGCACAGTCAGCTGCTGACTAAAGGATAAGTGATTTACACCTACCAAGCAGCTCTCTGAGCGAAAGACATGGCAATCTATTTCCATGAAAACCACAGCCAAGAGATCCCAGGGGCAGTGGTAGGTCACTGGAGGGGACCGTGAGTGAAAATGGACCTGCCAGTACCTGGAGACAGCGGCCGCAGCCTTAAATGTGGTGATATGTTTTACTTTGTGTTCCCTGTGTACTTTTCCTTTGTATCTCCCTTTAACAAATGTTTTTCTTACCATATTTTAACTACTTTTTTAGTTATCTCTTTTGTCCAATTTCCTGACCATAAAAGTAAAATCTATCCTGTTGTTGTTGTTATGTGCCATTCAGTCGCCTATGACTCATAGCAACTCTCTGTACAAGATCCATAAATCCTGTTCTATCCTGTGCCAGTCTCACTGTCTCTGACACATCTACCCCCATTACCCCAGTCAATAAATCAATCCATCTCATCAAGGGTCTTCCTCTCCTGCGCTGTCCCTCC
>NW_006399759.1:413450-415231 GCF_000299155.1 Elephantulus edwardii | reverse complement strand
GAAAAGTAAAAGAAAAATTCCTTCATTGATATACAAGCCCCCCGCCCCCAGTGCTCTCCACTATGCAACCTTAATTTTGGACTCTTGTGATAACCATAATACCCTATTATATATCAGTTTTAAACTGTTCTCTCCCTCATCTGTTTCAGTGCAGTACACATAATTTATTCCATTTTTCTCAGTCTTAACCCAACCCTGATGTCAGTCCCATTCTACAGTAGTGGTACGATGAAGTATTTGTCTTTTTGTGACTAAGACATTTTACTCAGCATAATATCCTCCAGGGTCACTCATTTTGAATAATATTGCATGAGTTCCTTCTATTTTGAATAATATTGCATGACGTCCTTATTTTTCAATGCAGCATAGTATTCCATTGTGAATATACCACAGCTTCTCTATCCATTTGTTTGTTGATTGGCACTTAGGTTGTTTCCAACTCCTTGCTATTGGGAACCAAGCCGCAATAAACATGGGTGTGTATGTATCTGCTTGGTTGAAGGTTATGGTCTCTTTAGGGTATATTCTCAGGAGTGGAATTGCTGGGTCAAATGGTATCTCTATTTGCACCTTTTTGCGTAAGCACCACACCACTTCCCACAGTGGTTGCACCATTTTACATTCCCACCAACAGTGAATAAGGGTTCTAGTTTCTCCACAACCTTGCCAGCATTTGTTGCTTGTTGTCCTGTTAAATCTTGCCATTCTTACTGGGGTAAGATGATATCTCATAGTTGTTTTGGTTTGCATCTCTCTTAGAGCTAGTGATTTTGAACATTTCTTCATGTGCTTGTTGGCCATCTGAATGTCTTCTTTGGTGAAGTGTCTGTTCATATCCTGTACCTATTTCTCAATTTGATTATTTGCCTTTAACTTATTGTGGTGCTTTTTATAAAAGTATTTTATAAATTCTGGATATAAGTCCCTTATCTGATATGTCATTACCACATACTTTTTCCCAGTCTGTGGCTTCCCTTTTTATCCTGTTGGAGAAGTTTTTGGGTGTGCATAGGGATTTGATTCTTAGTAGGTCCCATTCGTCAATTTTATCTTCTCCTGGTTGTAGATTTTTCAGGATACTCGGAAGACTGTTTATGTTGTGGTGTGGGGGGTTTTTGTTTTGTTTTTCCAGATTGTATCTACTTATTAGAAGGGGCTTCAGACATAGGGTCCCTCTGAGTTGCAGGTGACTTGATGGGACATAACAGCAACAACAATCAGAAGGGATAACAGAAATTAACAAATCTGATAACAGAAATTAACAAATCTTATCATTTGACCATGTGAAAATCAGAAATGTAATTATTTAGGAAATCTGTCTGTAGTTTATTAAGGGGGTCTCGTGGGACATACATAATCTGTAAGGAGTTGGGATGCTAGCACAAAGGTAATAATACTCAGATGTTTCAAATTTGCTAGCTGCTCTGAGAGAGAAAGATGGGCAGTTTTCTCCCTTGTGATTTACACCCTTGAAAACTCACTGAGGGTTCAGCTATGTATCAATTTCAACTTGCTGGTGGATGAGAGAGAGAAATTGTTTATTAATATTTGGTGAGTTATAAATTCAGAGGTAATGCTGAAGGAACTTGAGCTTCTCTGTACCCTCTGACTTCAAAAGAAAAATTTTGTCCTGGTGTTATATTCCCTATCTTTAGCATGAACTAGGGAATTCTTTTCATTGTCAAAGGGAGATCTGGATTATAATAAGATCAAGTATTTTTATATCACCATGAAGTTAAAAATTCTCAATGTAAAATGTTTTTAAATTATAATTTTATAAT
>NW_006399759.1:407522-413350 GCF_000299155.1 Elephantulus edwardii | reverse complement strand
GCCTTCTATCATCCCTAGTCATTGTCCAGCTCTCTGACACATAGCAAGTGGTTGAAAAGGCCATGGCATGTATCAGGCGCACCTTAGTCTCCAGACTGACCTCGTTGCCCTTCAGTATTTTGGAGAGGTCTCTAACAGCAGACTTTCCCATCACAATACATTTTTTTTTAGCCAAATTAACAAAGTTTATTTCAAGTTCGAACTTGGGCTCTCGTGGGCTGGCACAGCAGCATCCACACAGAGAGAGTCCACAATACATCTTTTAATTTCCTGTCCGCTGGTGCCAAGAGTGTTGACTCTGGAGCCAAGCAAACTAAAGCTGTCAGCAATTTCAATCTCTTCACCATCTATCATGATCAGCCCAGTGGTGAGAATCTTTGTTTTCTTGATATTGAGCCTCAATCCATATTGAAGGCTGCAGTCCTTGACCTTATGCAGCAAGTGCTTAAGGTTCTCCTCAGTTTCAGCAAGCAGGGTTGTGTCGTCTGCATAACACAGATTGTTGAATCTTCCTCCAACCGTGATGCCACATTTCTCCTCATACAGCCCAGTCTCCCAGATAATCTGTTCTGCATATAGGTTGAAAAGATATGGAGATAAGACACATCCCTGGCATACACCATTCCCAATTTTAAACTATACAGTGTTTCCTTGCTCTGTTCTGACGATTGCCTCCTGATTCAAATATGGGTTTCACATTAGTACGATCAAGTGTTCTCGGATTCCCAGTCTTCTCAGAGTCAGCCACAGTTTACTAGTGACTATTTTTGTCCTTAGTATTCTGCACAGACTATATTAGTTAATCTTTAATTGTTTACTAAATCAACTAGTTGCTGATATGATTTTATATGCTGCTGTGTTATGATGAAGATTTCAAATAAGCCTGTATATGTACAGCCTAATAACAACAGGGAGCTCTGGTAGACTAGTAGGAAGAAGCCAGGCTGCAGTCCTGAAGGCACATGGTTCTAATCCACCATCTGCTCTATGGGAGAAGAATGGGCAATCTCCTCCCATACAATTTACTGCCTCTTAAAACCTCTGGAAGGCCAGCTATGGGTCAGCCCAACTCTATAGTATATAACAATAACAACAGCAGCAGCAAAACATGCAAAAAAGGACTTGAAGTAAAGGGAAGTTTTTTTGTGTGTGTTGGGTTTCTTTTTGGGTTTTTTTTGTCTTTTTTTAAATGTTGCTCTTGTTGCTGGGTATCATAGAGTCAGAACCAACCCATAGCCGACCCTTCAGTGGGTTTTCAGAGGCAGTTAATCAGTTGCTCAGGAGATTGCCCATTGTTCTCCTGCAGCGGCTGGTGGCCCTGAACCACATATCTTCAGGATTGCAGCAGCTCCTTGCCACTAGGTCAACAGAGCTCCCTTTTTTCCCCCACTGAGGCTCAAGATTAATGTATTATATACATTTAGAGGGTTTACACACACACACACACACACACACACACACACACACACACACGTAATAAATAGGTCTGTATTTCTATAAAATATATAAAAAGTGAACCTAAACTTTCTGAAAAACTAAATGATATCAATTGAGAAAGTCTTTAAGATAAAAGCAATCCACATATTCAGAAAAACACGTGAGTATTTCTGAAACATTTGAGACAAGCATGTACCACATTTCCCCACAAAGAGAAAATTGTGCAGTGTAATGACCAAAGTCATAATCAGAATTCTTAGCAACTTCTTTCCATTACGTATAGAGTAACTTTTGAACAACTTCACATAGCCTCATAGTGCCTGCCCATTTTGGCTAATGTTAAGAAAAAGAATAGTTCAGTAAAATCAATCCCAACAGGAGGTCAGAATTTTGGGCCTATTTGTTGGTGTACGTGTTTCAACATGAAAAGTTTAGATAGATTGGCCATACTGTAAATCATTCTTTAGAAATAATATTTCACTCAAGAAGGTTTGAATGAGAATTATTTCACACTGAGTTTGATTACTCCTTGTAGAGCATCTGTTCTGCAGATATTTTGTATCATAGTTGAGTGCAGAGCCAAGTTTAATAGGTGGAGCAGGGAATAGAATTAACATTCTCTTAGAGAAGTTGAAGAATATAATGACATTTCATGCATGAATTTTGCTGTTAAGTCTGTTTTACCTCTTAACTAAGGCTGCCCTGCAAATTCTTGCGAAATAAGTGGACTTTCTATGGGGAGTTTTTTTGCTGTTTGTTCTTTTTTTCTTAAAAAATATTTTTTTCCTATACTTTTCTTCATTGACATGTTTTATACAATCATTCTCATATACTTTGTTTTATAAAATTAATCACGATTAGACTATGCCCACCATTACCTGGTCTTTTCAGGTCCCCACTGGAATGTTCCCATTTTCTTTAACCCCCTTCCTTGACCCACCAAATTGTTCAGTCCTCTGATGTCCCCACTGCTCATCCTCACCCCTCGGCTCCCACCCCTTCCTCCTTTGGATCCCAACACACATTTTACTAGTTATTCTTCTATATTTAGAATAATGGTCTTATGCAGTCTTTGTTCTTATGAGACTGAGTTCACTCAGCATAATGCTCTCCAGTCTCTCCCAAGTTACGTAGTGTTTTTTTTTTAATTGTTGCTCCTGAGTGCTGTGTAATATTCCATTGTGTGAATTTATCATAACTTTCAGTCCATTCAATTGTCGTTGAACATTTGGGCTGTTTCTATGTTCTTGCAGTGATGAGTAACAGTGTTATGAACATTGGTGTACAAATCTCAGTTTGTGTCTCAAGTCTAATATCCTTGGAATATATTCCTAGTAGTGGAATAGCTGGTTTATATGAAATTTCTATATTCAGTTTTTTTTAGGAAATGCCAAACAGTCTTCCAGAGTGGTTATACCATTTTACAATCCCACCAACAGGGTAGAAGCATCTTCTAGGGTGATTATACCATTTTACAGTCCCACCACAGTGTATGAGAGTTCTCACCTCTCTATATCCTCTCCAGCATTTATTGCTTGCTGTCCCACTTTTTGTCACAGCTACTGGGATGAGATGGTATCTCATTGTGGTTTTGATTTGCATCTCTCTTATTGCCAGTGATTGTGAGCATTTCTTGATGTGTCTATTGGCCACTGAATCTCTTCCTCTGTGAAAAGTCTTTCCATGTCTTTTTCCCATTGAGTAATTGGGTTACCCATCTTTTTCTTCTGAAGGTACAGTAGGATTCTGTAAACTTCTGTTATGACACCCTTGTCTGAGATAGTATTGCCAAATGGTCCCCCCTGCCCCAGTTGGTAGGTTTTCTTTTCACTGTATTGGAAAAAAATATTTTTATGCACACACAGGGATTTAATTTTTAGAAAGTCCTATTTTTCATTCATCAATTTTATCCTTTCTAGATTGTGCATATCTGGCTATATATGTCAGCATCTTTATACTATAAACTTGGCCTTCTAAGCTTGGTCCCAGTTTCTCTCTTATGAATTTTATGGTTTTGAGCTTTACACCTTGAGTTGATTTTTTTTTTTTTAGTGTGTTGTGAGATGTGGATCTTGTTTCAGCTTTCTTCAGACAGCAGTCAAGTTTTGCCAGCACCATTTGTTGAAGAGGTTGTTATTTCATCATCTAATAGGTTTTATTTCCTTGTCGAGTCTCAGTGCTCTATGTACCTGTCATTGAACCAGTGCCATGCTGTTTTGGTTACTATTGCTCTGTAGTAGATTCTTAGGTCAGAATGCTATACCTCCCACTTAATTTTTGTTTTTCAGAAGTGCTTTGCTTATTTGGAGTCTCTTTCCTCTCCAGATACACTTGATAATTTCCTTTCAATCTCCTTGAAAAATGAATTTGGTATCTGTATTGGGATTGTACTAAACATGTAAATTGCTTTTGTTTGGTAGGATTTTCATGTCATTGGAAAAAGACTAAAAGCATTTTCTTAGCATAAAGTCCCATAAGGACAAATACTGTATAAGATGATTATTCTAAGGTTCTAATGGGGGGTTGGGAGAAGAGGGGTCAGGATGGGCATGGGAGCTGGGTAATCATAGGGTCACATAATTTGATGGGTGGAGGGAGGGATAGGTTAAGGAAATGGAAAAGATCCAGTGTGACAAGCAATATATATGAACTTTACAAGTAAACTAATATAAAATAAACATTTCATATTTTATAATAAAGCATTTTTCTGGTGAAAGGGATTAAACAAGAATTCCCACTGAATACTTCTATTCAATATTGTATTGGAAGTGCTTGCTAGAGCTGTACAACAAGAGAGGGAAATAAAAGACATTTGGATCAGCAAAGAGATGGTGAAACTGTTGCTATTTGCAGATGACATGGTAGTTCATAAAAAAAAACCCAAGGCGAGGGGGGGGAAGAAACGTTAGAGCTAGTAGACTAATTTAGTAGGGTCACAGGATACAAGATCAATAAACAAAAGTCAGTGGGTTTCCTCCACAGCAACAAAGAAAACTCAGGAAGGAAATCCAGAAAGCAATACCATTTACAATAGCCAACTACAAATTGAGATACTTGCGAAAAACCTAACTAGAGACACAGAAGACCTGTACAAAGAAAACTACAGAACAGTTCTGTGAGAAAGAAAAAAAGACCTAAATAAATGGGAAAATGTTCCCCGTTTATCAATAAGAAGACTCAATATAGTGAAAATGGCAATCCTACCAAAACCAATCTACATGTTCAATGCTTTCTATGTTCTTGTATCCTTCAGAAGGCTTAAAAACACAGTACCACAACAAACCCCACAGTGCAGTGTGCACCATAAGTCAACTATCATAAAAAACCCAGATTTCTGACTATATGACCTTTTTTGTCTTGTTTCCAGCCATGAATCAATATCTTCTCTTCATTCCAGCCACATGGAATATATTCAAATAGAAATGTCACTATACCTTCTTTTCTCATAGCCTTCTTTGTTGAAAATTTGTCACACATTATTTTGGGCATGTTCAGGAGAGACCAATTCCTGGAGAAGGGTTTCATTCTAGATAAAGTAGAGAGTCAGTGGAAAAATAGAGAATCCTGAACAGGATAAATTGACACAATGGCTATACCAATGGACTCCAGCACAGTAGCAATGTAGAGGATGGATCAGAACCAGGCAGGTTTTGACTCTGTGTTCCTATAGTTGCTGTGAGTTGGAACTGATTTGATAGCACCAACCATATAACATTTCTACCCCTAAGCCATTACTAAGTCTCGGTGGGTTAGTGATACAGAGTTGTGCTGCCAGCCCAGAACCACACAGTTCAATTTCATCAACTGTGTCTTGGAAGAAAGGTGGACAATCTCCTTCCATGTGATTTAATGCCTCTAAAATCCTTTTGGGTGGTCAGTAATGAGCTGGCTCCTACAAAATAGCACACAGCAGCAACAACAAACCGTTCTTAGCTCCTGTTGACCCTTAAGTGGAACTCTGGTGGCCTAGTGGCAACAAGGTGTGCTACCATTCCGAAGACACTCATTTCAAAGCCACCAACTGCTCCACAGGAGAAGGATGGACAAATTCCTCCCATGCAATAAATTGCTTCTGAAAACCCACCAGAGGGTCAGTTATGAGTCAGTTCTGACTCTATGGTATGGTACACAACAACCACATTGATACTTAAAGACATTTTAAGTATCCATGTCCTAACCTCTCCAGGCTATTCAAGTCCTATCTTCTTGGTCTCATCCTACTTAGTTGTTGTTGTTATGTGCCGTCGAGTCATTTGCGACTCATGGCGACCCTAAGTACAACAGCCCTAAACCCTGTTCTACCCTGTGCCAATCGCACTGCCTCTGATGCACGCATCCCGATTACCCCAGTCACTGAATCAATCCACCTCATAGAGGGTCTTCCCCTCCTG
>NW_006399759.1:397433-403722 GCF_000299155.1 Elephantulus edwardii | reverse complement strand
AAAATATATATGTTTATATATGTATTTATGTATACATATTATCTGTTCTTTTGCTCATTCAAAAGGTGTTTCTATGCCTAAATATTTGTACACCACTACAATACTTTTATTATTATGAGTTGTACACTGATTAAAAAGTGATACTAACACTGACATTTTTAACTTATATTTGCCTTAAAATTCAGAATTTTGGAAGAAGCTTTGTAAGTAATATGTGTGGAGTTGGTTTTGATTGATAATTTTTGTAGACTGTAGATTGACTATAAAGAATATTGTTACATACGTTGGACTTTTCTGTCCATTTTCTCACTGAAGGCAAGTGTGACAAATTTGAAACAACAGATAACTATGCCATCTTAATGTTAACTCACTGTGTGATGGATTTACTAAATCTTTGTGGCTTTATAAAGTTGCTCGAAGCAAGATATAATAGAATTTCAAGATGACTATGTAGAACATATGTAACAATATACTTTTGCTTATTTTTCATATGAAAATAAAAACTTATTCTCACTGAAGGTAAGATATTAACCTGACTCTAAACTCTGTGGATCTTTGAATCTAGAAATTCATCTTATCAGGAGCATATACCTGCCATTTGGTTTTGTATAGTTTATAATTTCATTGCCAATATTTTATTTTTTAGTTGCTAATATTTTCTATTTTCTTTTCTGATATATACGGGGGGGGGGGGATTGCCTCTGTTCTAGGCATGTAGCTATTTCATTATTTATAAATATGTGCTTTTTTTGTTTTAGCTTTTTGTTTTTTATTCTTCTGTTTTCACTATATTCTTATTTTTTCATTGTCTTCTGAGTATAAGTACAACAGTACTCTGTGTGTTTGTGTGTGTAAATATATAAATTAAAACCATGTGCATTTACTTCTTAAGAATATCATTTTGATCCTAAAACACAGTCTCAAAGGAAGATGAAAGTATTTTCATAAAGTTTTTTTTTTATTAATATTTAAGATTGTCTGAATGACAAATGAAAGAATTGTTTTCTCCATCGATTATTCCTCTACGTTTTCTAACACGGGTATCCTGTACTGGTCATCTGATTACTAGAAGTGCCACCATTTATTCTGTTATAGAGCCAGGGCTGAAGCAAATTCTTCTTGGTGTTCTTTTCATAATTTAGCTCCTCTGTAATGTGGAAAGCATAAGATGTTAAAAGAATATTAGTAACCTTTTCATTCACTAGCTTTCTCTTATGTGAAGAGATACTTGTTCTTAAAGACATCCAAACTCTCCCAGAGAAGGGTATTTTTACAAATTACACATGTAGTCAAACAGAAACCAAAAATTCTCACACTTGGGCCAAGAGGTAACATCATGATACATGACAAAAACACTGAAGTTGTCCATTATTTGATTTGATTTGATTCAAAGTCAGCATCCATGGGAGCAACAGTCAAGAAATCAAGGGGCATATTCCACAGGGCAAAATTAATTGTTACACAAGACCTCCTCAGAGTGCTAAAGAGCAAGGAAGGCAGTTTAAAGATTAAGGCATGCCTAACAAAACCCTGGTCTTTTCACTCACTTCATATGCATGGGTAAGTTGGACAGTGACTAAGGAGGACTGAAGCATCAATGCTTTTGACTTGTGGGGTTGACCAAGAGTATTCAGTATACCATGGACAAAAGAATTGGCTCCTTTGAATTATGTTGGCAAAGAGTATTCAAAATACCATAAACTATCAAAATAATAAGCAATTTTGACTTGGAAGTAGTGCAAAGAGAGAGTGTGCCTTAGAATTGGGCATGTTATCAGCTGAAGCCAGTTCTTAGAGAGGACATCATGCCTGAAAAGGTGGAGAGTGAATACAAGAGGCATACCTTCAATAAGATGAATTCAGTGACTGCAACAATGGGCAGCAATTGTGAGGAGGGCACAGGGCCAGCGAAGGTTTTGATCTATTGTACATAGTGTCACTATCAGTCAGAGTCATTCTGTAGCACTTAACAACAACAAATAAGTAAATTCCAAGTATTCTCCTATTTGATTAGATTATTGTCTTAGAGAATATGTATATGTGTGTCTGTGTGTATATATATATATATATATACACACACACACACACAATAAATATTTTAAATAATTTATTTTATAGTAACTGAGACTGGCTCAGGATAGGGCAGGGTACAGAGCTGTTGTACATAAGGTTGCCTGCCATGAGTAGCAGGTGACTCAATGGCACATGACAACAACAACTAAATAGTTGTGCTGCCAACCCAAGTCAGGCAGTTCAATTCCACCAGCTGTTCTGCAGGAGAAAGATAGCACCTAGCAAAAACAAAAATCCAAATGATGTGAAACCACTCTGATCAATTATTCAGAAATACCTAGGGCCGTATATCAACTGCCAGAAATTCAAGCTGGATCAGAATAGTCTATGGAACAAGCATTACAATGACATATTTCTGATGTTAGATGGATCCCAAATGAAAACAGAAGATAGCAGAAAAAATTACTTGTATATTCTTGACTATGCAAAGACATTTGACTCTGTGGTTCATAACAAATTGTGGTTAAAATGAAGAGGAATGGGAATCCCAGAACTCTTAATTGTATCCTTGCAGAATCTTTATGTAAAGCAGAGACAATTGTTCAATCAGAGCATGAAGTTAACGGCATGGTGGTAAGAATTTTTATTTTCTGGATGTTGAGATGTAACCCATATTAAAGGAAGTAGTCTTTGATCTTCTGCAAGTGCTTCATGTCCTCTTCACTTTCTGCAAACAAAATGTGTCATGTGTATGACACAGGTTGTTAATGAGGCTTTCTTGAATCCACAAGGCACGTACTTCTTCATATAGTCTAACTTCTTGAATTATTTGCTAAGCATATGGATTGAATAGGTATGCAGAAAGCATATAAGTCTGATACATGCCTTTCCTGATTTTAAACCATGCAGTAGTTTAAAACATTACCAGATTCAGAAAGAGGCCATGGCAGAAAAGATATCATTGCTGATGTCAGATGAATCTTGGCTGAAAGCAGAGAATACCAGAAAGGTGTTACTTGTGTTTTATTGATTATGCGAAGATGTTTGACTGTATGGATCATAACAAATTATGGCTAACATTGAGAATAATAGGAATCCCAGAACACTAAATTATGTTCATGCAAAATCTATACCTAGACCAAGAAGCAGTTGTCCAAACAGAGCAAGAGAACATATTATTCAAGATAAATCCTGTACACCCAAAGATGAATAGAGAATTTGAATGTTTTTAAAGGCTAAGGCATTTCAGTAGAGGAAAAGTTGAAGACGAAAGATTTATAATGAAACACATTTTCTTGGGAATTAGGAGTGGATAGGAGCTGAAATAAACATAAAGGACTTTTTCATCTTCTTATACAAAAGCCAGTATTGTATATGAGTATACATTGCAGTTAACAGTAAACTCAGTGCCATTGAGTCACAACCAACTCATAGCTAATCCTCTAACAGAGTTTCATAGGCTGTAAATTTTATGGGAGAAGATTGGCCATCTCTCTTCTGCTGAACTCCTGGTAGATTTGAACTGGCAGGTTGACACCACTTTTGGGTTAACAGTGTAATGCACTAGGTACTATGCCACCAGGACTCCCTGTCTAAGGAAATGATAAGAAATTGAGAGGTGTCTTGATGGAAGGCACTCATTTCTCTCTCAAATCAGAAGTTAAGTAATCTTCTGATAATGGTGGGACAGGTAGGGAATGAAGTTGACGGATGAGAGTTTAGGATAGTTGCTATAGAAATGAAAAAGAAAGCTGGCCAAAATATTTATTCAGCCATTCAACTCAAGCTTCAGTCCCCTTCTGAGCTCCCATTGCTGCTTTTACACTCCATTCAAAGTGAATGACTCTGCATTCCCTGCTGTACCTCCTACTGTACCAACTCCCTTCGGCCTTTGATCAGGCTCTACCTACTTTTTCATATTCAGCTCGAGTAAACCATTTTCTAACCTCTTCAATGGGGAGTGCTTTCAGCTCCCCCTCAGTCTTCTACAGCATTTGGGTCACTCTCAGAAGTCAACATGATTTATAAATATTTTGTTTATTATTTTGGTTTTTTATTTTTATTAGATTATAAATTCATCTGAGGCAAGAATCATATGTATGTCAGTCTCTGAGTTTCCCTTCTCCCCACTCCTGTTCTCCATCTTTCTCTCCCCACTGCCTGAGCTCTTTCTTTGCAGAGGTAGAGCTCCTATATTGTTCAATAAACACGGAATGAATAAATTAATGAATGAAGCCAATCCATCATGACCAAATTGTATGAAAGAACATATAGTCTTCTATAGGTAGTTAATATTTGCCAGAATTTTTTCAGCAGACAAACCTGGTAAATAGAGTAGCAACTTGGAGATTATTATTATTGTATGGGTACATAGAACTTTCTTTTATAATAACGACAATACATTTTATTTGAAAGTGATTATTGTAATACAGTGGTGTATCATTTTGCTTTTTTAAATTTTTTTTTTAATTATTATTCAATTCACAACAGTTTCTCTTGTGCCCAGCTTCGGTATTATGCAGTTTTTATCTTGACTTGTCAAACCGCAAGGAGTTTGATTTCATAATGTACCATAAATTCATAGACTCAACTTAAATTTTCAATTTCTTTTTTGTTTGTTTCCCACTTCGTAACTCATTGTGCTGTGCTCAAGAACTCCATGTACCAGCTTCAGCATCTTATACTGTTGTCCCTTCAAAGTTTGGCCAGAAAAGGAAAACACATAATGAAAACATCAAAGAGGCAGCAATTACAGAAAATGGAAATGTTAGACAGACTTATTAAAGTATGATGGAGCACATCTGAGAATTCTTAACTTTACTCAGCCTTGAGCTCCATTGGCTAGTAAATAGCTCATGACTTATTTCCATAAATTGAAGCAGATTTCTATTCTCTTATAAAGGTCATCGTCTGTTACATGACTTCAGAATTTTTAATAATTCAAAGCTTTGTATTCTGCTGACCACTTTTATGTCTTACGAGCCAGTTCATTTTATTTTATTCTGTAATGAACCCTTCTTGTTTTTTGTGTCACCTGCATAACGCAAGTTGTTGATTAATCTTCCTCCAAACCTGACACTACATTCCTCCTCATACAGCCCAGCATCCTGGATGATCTGTTCTGCATATAGATTGAAAAGGTATGGAGGCAGAATACATCCCTGGTGGACCACCTTCCCAATTTTAAACCATGCATTGTCTCTTTACTCTGTTCTGATGACTGCCTCTTGGTTCAAGTATAGGTTTCACATAAGCACAATCAAATATTCTGGGACTCCCATTCTTCTCAGAGTCAACCACAGTTTGCTGTGATCCACACAGTAATAAAAACCTTTACATAGTCAATGAAACACAGATAGACATTCCTCTGGTATTCTCTGTTTTCTGCCAAGATCCATCTAACATTAGTTATAATGCCCCTAGTACCACGGCCTCTTCTAAACCCAGGCTGCAAATCTGGCAGTTCTCTCTTCACGTGGTGCTCCAATCGTTTTTAGATAATTTTCAGCAGAATCTTGCTTCATGTTATATTAATGATATTGTACAATAATTTCCACACTGTCAGGTCACCCTTCTTTGGAATGGGAACAAATATTGATCTTTTCCAGTGAGTTGGCCAGGTGGCTATCCTCCATATTTCTTGGCACAATTTAGTGAGCACATCCAGGGCAGGCGTCTGTTTGTTGAACTATGTTAACTGGTATGCCATCAACTCCTGGAGCATGGTTTTTTGCCAGTTCTTTCAGAACAGCTTGAACTTCTCCATTCATCACCACAGGCGTTTGCTCATACGTTGTTTCATGGAAGTTTTCTGTGTCAGCCAATCCCTTCTGGTAAAGTGGCTTTATATATGCCTTCCATCTTCTTTTAATGTTTCTTGAATCTTTTAACATTCTGCCCCATTAAGTATTGCCACTCATAGCTTGAATTTGTTTTTCAGTTCCTTCAGCTTAAGAAATGCTGAGCAAGTTTGGCCCTTTTGATTTTCTGACTCCAGCTCTTTGCACATTTCCTTATAATACCTTGCTTTGTCTTCCTGAGCTGCCCTTTGAAATTTTCTGTTCAGCTCTTTAATTTCTTGATTTCTTATTTTAGCTTTGACTTCTTGGCACTCTAGTTTGCATGGCTTCACAATCAACAGTCTTGGTACTAGCAGCCAGGAAATCAAGAGATGAATTGCATTGGGAAAGTTGGCTTTCAGGGACCTCTCCAGAGTACTGGAGAGCAATGATGTCAGGCTGGAGACTAAGGTGTTCCTGATCCAGGCCATAGTCTT
>NW_006399759.1:396820-397333 GCF_000299155.1 Elephantulus edwardii | reverse complement strand
TTTTTTTTTCTTTTTCAAACTCTTTTGTAATCATTGATTCTTCATTCTTATTTCACCAATTGAACAGAGAGCTTCTGTAGAGTAGTTATTTGATTTATTTTGTTCATGGCTCAAGTAGAATATAGGAAATGTTACTACAGGTACCCAGTAAGTTTCTGATGTTCTATAATTTATAGATCAAATTGTTATCAGCATTTCACACACATTTATGCCTCCTAGTGCTTATTTAGAACATTCAGTTAGTAATGCTCAGTACTTTTCCCAATTTAGATATCAGATATTTCCGAGAGATTAATTCATAGAGACCGCTTCATTCCAACAGAACTAAGTGTTTAGAAAGTTCTAGAAGACTACATGAAAAGCTGATAAGAAATATTATTCTTTAACAGTTTCCACATTTTACTGACTGAAGTGTAAAAATAAGGCTGTGGGTTTTGGGGGTTTTTAAATTTTATTTTATTAATTTTAATGAACATTTACAGAGATTTTGGATTTCCATTCATTCATTGTTGC
>NW_006399759.1:394705-396720 GCF_000299155.1 Elephantulus edwardii | reverse complement strand
TGATTCAGTGACTAGGGTAACGCAAGTAGGAGTGTCAGAAACAATGAGATTGGCACAGGATAGAGCAGGGTTTAGAGCTCTTGTACATAGGGTTGCTATGAGTCACAAGTGACTCGATGGCACATAATAACAACAACAATGAACCCTTTGGTGTTTTTACTGCACATTTAAATTTAAGGTACAGCTAAATTAGCCAATGAGTAAACTCACTATTTGGAAGAGAATTAATTAGAAAAATGTTAGTATACATTATTGGTGAAACATAATTTCATATTTAAATATTTTCATTTTACCGACCTTTGTTATTAATTTGTGGAACTAAATAAGAAGTTAATGGAGTTTCTAATGCCTCTTTTGCCATTTTGTATTTGAAAATGCAGATAGCCATCATAACGGGAATTTTATTTTGACCAACTCCACTATCCTGGGTTTTATTGTCATTAAGGGGTAATCAAAAATAGTCTTCTAGGCTCTCAGCTGGATGCTGCTGTGTCAGCACGCGGGAGCCCGGGTTCGAACTAGAAATAAACTTTGTTAATTCGGCTAAAAAAATAAAATAGTCTTCTACATTATTATAGTACTATGCTCTCTGATTCCCTGTTATTTATGTAAGGCCTAACCTAAAATGACATTCTCCCCTCACCCCTTATTTCAGCAATATACAGCCAACTAATCATGCCAGGTTTCCCCACATCGATTCTCAGTGCAGTTTCTGGCAAGATAATGCTAAAATATTGTATCTCACCATGAATAGTAGTCAGATAAAACCTTCAACTTCTGAGTCTTTTAGTAGAAGATAGCCTGAGAAGGCAATATATTAATTATCAAGTGCAGTGAATACATTTCGGGAGGAGGGGGAACCAGGAGGTAAATATTTCCAAAAGAACTGCCAGCTATTTTTATTTCAGTTTCTCAGATACTATTAAATGCAGTCTTTGCATAGTAAACAAAACATAAGTAAACATTTTCCTGATATTCTCCACTTTCACTTGAACTCTGGTATCAACAATGATATCCTTCCTTCCATGGCTCCTTCTGACCCACCTTGAATTTAAGTGGGTAATTGGAAGGAAACTCCCAATCAGTTCATAGGTAGTGAGTGAGAATATCTCTTCCCATAAAGATTTACAGTTTCAGAAACCCAGTGGATGATTGCTGTGAATCCAAATCACCTGAAAATCTGTGTGTTTAGTGAGGGTTTTTTCTACATCTAGGAACTTGAATGTCCTTTTCTCCCTTCTGTTTAATTCCTGCTTTCAATTCATTTAACCCACACTGGTACGTTCAAAGACACCATCTACGCCTTACAAAAAAGATGGACAATCTCCTTTAATGTGATTTAAAGCCCTTGAAAACCAATGGAGGGTCAGCTATGGATCAGTTCCAACTCAATGGCACTGAATTTTGGAGGTGATCAATAAGTTATCCTTCACTCAACTGTACTTTGTTCCTAGGCAGTTCTTTATTCCTTTAGTTTTTTATTCTTTTTCTCTAAATCTGTCTCTCTTCACTCTTCTTCCATCCAGTTATATTCTTTTGTCCATCCTTTAAACTGTTTGGGTTTTTTCCCCCCCAAAAAACAAATAGGTCTATCTTGGGGAGAAACCAAGTTTCTCATTGGAGGATAGAATTTTAAAGCTGTCTCACACACTTTGGGCATGTGGCCAGAAAAGACTGATCCTTGGAGAAGGGTATCATGCTCGGAAGGGTGGAGGGATAGTGCAGGAGAGGAAGACCCCGGAGGAGACGATTGACACAGTGACCGGGGCAGTGGAGTGGGTGTTTCAGAGTCAATGAGACTGGCTCAGGACAGGGCAGGCTTCAGAGCTATTGTGCACAGGTCACTATGTGACATCGGTGACTCAATGACACATAACAACAACAGTCACAATCTTTGTGGAAGTAAAATACCACATTTCCACACACACACACAACCTTTCTGCTAGCACCTGAGCATTTAACCACTGTGTCACTAGGAAACCATGCCCTTTTAGGCTTATTATTATTATTATTAT
>NW_006399759.1:374383-394605 GCF_000299155.1 Elephantulus edwardii | reverse complement strand
CTGAAACTTGAAGAAACAGCTTTTATTATGTTGTCTGCTATACCCCACATCTTATCAGTGTAATTCTTCAGCCTTTATATACTTTAGGTACTGTTCTATGTCAGTAATTACTGATATGGATGAAGCTATTTGTTTTCCACTTCTTCTCTAGTCTCATTCTTTTCCTGATTATTAGTAAGTCTAAAAGCTTATTGCTGAAAGTAAGGAGGACTTGAAGCACATTCTGCATAAGGTTAAGCATACATTCGTCTCTATCATGATATGTGGAGAAAAGACTGACACTGTCAACAATTTCATCTTACTTGGATCCACAAACAGTATGTGTGGTTCCAGCAGTCAGGAGATCCAGAGATGTATTGCACTACAAAAGTTTGTAGTCAGGGACATCACCGAAGTATTGAGGAGCAATGGTATCATTTTGAGGACTGAGGTGTACCTGACTCAGGCAATGGTCTTTTCAGTCACTTGCTATGTATCTGAGAGCTAGACAATGACTAAGGATGACAGAAGAAGAATTTATACCTTTGTACTGTGGTGTTGAAGAAGAGTGCTGAAGATCTCAGGGACTGCCTAAAGAACAAACAGATGTGTTGGGGAAGGTCCAGACAGAGTGCTTCTTGGAGGCAAAGATGATGAAGTTTCATCTCACATGCTTTGGGTATGTTGCTAGGAGAGATTATTCCATGGAAAGGAACATCATGCTTAGAAAGATGGAGGAATGGTGAAAGAGAGGAAGACCCTCAGCCAGCTGTATTGACAGAGTGATGTGGCAATGGGCTTGAGAGTGTCGGAGATTGTGAAGATGGCACAGGACAGGACAAGATTCAAATCTGTTTTTCATGGTTTCACAATGAGTTGTACTCAACTCAACAGACCTAATGACAACAAAGAAGCTTTCTTACCTCATGCTTTAATCATTCAATGTATAATGTATTGAGTGCCAGGTGCTGACCTTGAGGTAAAATATGCCTCCACTGGGTCTCCATTCTGCTCACCTGAGTGTTCTCAGATGACTCCTGAACACACCATCACATTCCCACTCATAACTCCCTATTTTGTTCTTAAGTGGCATCCTTCATTACCTAACTACTATGAAATATTGCTAACCTGAATAGACATATTTTTAAAACAATGCGTTGGAAAGGTTTATTTACCTCAAAATGCTATTTATTCCAGAGGTCCAAACTGGCATATTCCAGTCAGCCCTCTTGCTGAGAATTTGGCTTTTCAATACAGTTACATGGAATCAGACAGTACATAAAAATCACTTGGGGATCTATAAGAATCACCTTGGGATCTTATTAAAATAGAGATTCTGATACTGGGGGTGGGGGGGTAGCCCAAAAGAACTGGTTGAAATGCTGGTTTATACCAGGATTTTCAAATCGTTCTACATAGTTTTCCAAAAGAGCCTAAATTTGGTAATCCTAAATTTGAATATGGTATGCTATCACTTTCAACTAGACTTACTACATGCCAAGAACTGTTGTAATATTTCTGGGCGACTTTTCAACACTAAGTTTCTCTGTGACTGAACATAATTATTGAAGTGGTAAAACAACCAAAGCAGAACACTAACTTTACTTCAGTATATTATTTTTTTGTTAAAGCCCAATAAAACCGAGATTGTGGGTTTAATCCCATGTGGGCCACTTAACTTCCCACCAACAAATGCTTTCAGTTTTCCCATGAATGTGACTAATTTAGCTCAGACTCATTTATCATGATCAGTGTTACAAGTATCATATCCCATTGCTAGCAGATGCGGAAAATAATACATCGTAATGAAAGCAGTTGTATGGAAGATTTTTACTTTTATTTTTTTAAACACAATTCTAGAGACATACCAATTAGTGATATAAATGTACTCTGTAAGTTCTTTGTGCATATTGTTATTAGATTTCACAGTGTGTAAACTACAACTCATAGGAACCCTGTGAACAAAGGCTTGAAACTCTGCCCTATCCTGTACCATCCTCATAATCTCTGCCATCTTGTCACTGTGTCAGTCCATCTCTTTGCAGGTCTTCCTCTCTTTCACTGACCCTCCACCTTTCCTAACATGATGAATTGTTCCAAGGACTGACCTCTCCTGACAACAGGCCCAAAGTATGTGAAATGACAGTTCAGCATCTTTGCCTGTAAGGAGCATCCCTGTTACACTTCCTTCTAGACAGATTTGTTTGTTCTTTGGGTAGTTCATGATGTAGCCAGTACTCTTCACCATCACCACAATTCAAAGTCATCCGTACTTCTTTGGTCTTTCTTATTCACTGTCCAACATTGTTTTGCAATGCAAAATACCATGGTTTGGCCAGGTACATCTTAGACTTTTAAATGGGCATCCCTGCTTATCACTTTTAAAGAGGCCCTTACAGCAGCTTCACCCAATGCTACACATCCTTTGACTTCTTAACTCGAAGAAATTGTGTTGACTGTGGACTCAAGTAAAATTAAATCCTTGACGGCTTCAATCCTTTCTCCATTTCTCTTGATGTTACTTATTGGTCCAGTTCTGATGCTTTTTTAGTTTTCTTGTTGTTGAGTTGTAGTCTATATCGAAAGTTATAGTCTTTGTTCTTTTTGACTAAATGCTTCAAATCTTCTTCACTTTCAGCAAGCAAGTTTAATTGGCATGTTCTATAAATACAAAATAATCACTAAATAATACATTGCTGGTCAGCCAAAAAGAGGAACACCCTCAGCAGGAGAGATTGGTACAATAATGGTTGCAACAATGGACTCAAGCAATAGTTAGTATATTGATGGTACAGGGTTTTGTTCTGTTTTGTATAAAATCATCATGAGCAGCAGAAAACATGATGGCACTTAACAACAACAACATAATGTTGAAAAGAAGCCAGATCTGTGGCCAACTACAACAGTGACTTGTTAAGATGCCAAAATTAGCAGATGTCTTATACTAGATTAAGGTAATTTGTTGGTTGTTTCAGGTTAGATTTAATCAAATGATGAAGACCGCTAATGTTTTCAGCTAGACAGTAATAGGCTGATAAGGTATTTGAGAGAGATTTTCATTGTAACTGTGTTCACAAATCAGCAAGATTAAATCACTAAATTTCTCAAACCACAAGAAGCCCTGAAGCACTTGCTATAAAGGTCAAGGACTGTAGTCTTCAATGTGGATTGAAGCTCAACATCAAGAAGACAAAGATTCTCACCTCTGAACCAATTGGCAAGATCTTATTAAATGGAGAAGAGACTGAGGTTGTTAGCAATTACAGCTTGCTCGGATCCACAAGCAATGCTCTTAACACCAGCAGTCAGGAAATCAAAAGACAAATTGCATTGGGGAAATCTGCTGTTAGGGACCTCTCCAGAGTGCTGAAGAGCAACAATGTCAGTCTGGATACAAAGGTGCACCTAATCCAGGCCATGGTCTTCTCAATTACTTGTTATGCTTCAGAGAGTTGGACAATGACTAAGGATGACAGAAGAAGAATAGATGCTTTTGAGCTGTGGTGCTAGAGAAGAGTCTTGAACATACCATGGACTGCCAAGAAAACAAATAGGTCTGTCTTGGAGAGGGTAAAACTAAGTTTCTCCTTGGAGGCTAGGATTTTTAAGCTCTTCTTCACTTACTTAGGGCACGTGGCCAGAAGAGATCAGTCCTTTGGAGAAGGACATCATGCTCGGAAGGGTAGACGGACAGTACAGGAGAGGAAGATCCTGGATGAGATGGATTAATACAGTAACTGGCTCAGGACAGGAAGGGTTCAGAGCTGCTGTACATAGGGTCACTATACATCACAGGCAACTTGATAGCACATAACAAAAACATACTATGACAGGTTTGGATGCAGGAGTGGCATCCACTTCCTAAATAACATGCCTCCAGAAATTCTATGAACTTTGATAAATGTTGATAGTTATAGAGGGGCTTCGGGCCTTTTGTTCATGGGATTGCTATGAATCATACTCGACTAGAAGGCAATCAACGACGACTGTGTATCTAACTAGAAGTTTGGGAAAGTGCATATTCCTTTAATAATTTACAGTTCATTCTTTCTGTACCACACTAATGCCTTAAGTATTTCAACCCGAGTTAAAGAGAATCTTCAGTTGTACAATTAAGGAGCCAGCTTTTGGTAAAATGGTTGAAGAAGTCACATACCCTTTCAGTATGTCCCACCAAGTCACTGAAATCATGTTCTTTTTGGCCATTTTGGTCTTCTTTCTGAACATATCAGATTGGGAAGGGCTCTATACTTGTACTTTTCTTCCTCTCCAAAACCACCAATATGCATCTCATTTCTCTAAAAGCATTATACAAATCAGTTAATATAATCACAGATTCCTTCATAATATCATCATTCTTTCTGTATATATTACATAAATTGAAGCAATATTTCTTTTTTTACTGTGAAATAAAGGAATGACTCTTAATGGTGGTAAATTCAGACATCATAACCATCTACTTGAAGTTATTTAACTTTCCATTGTTGTTGTTGGGTGCTGTTGAACTGCGTACAATTCATAGTGACCCTATGAACAATAAACCTGAACCCTGTCCTATCCTGTGTCATCCTCATCAGCTCTGACACACTTGAACCCATCCTTCTCCCACAGAGCCACTGGTGGATTTAAACCCTGTGCCTTTGGGATTGCAGAGCAGCTTCTTTCCACTAGGCCACCAGAGCTTCCACTAACCTAGCACTGTATCTGATGATATTTTGTTGTGACCCCTTGGCTTTTCATTGACGAATTTTCAGAAGTGCATCACTATGGCTCTCTTCCTAGTCTGGTTTATTAAAATGGAAGCTTAGCAGAAACTTGCCCACCGTGAGTGACCCTACTAGTAGAATTTGAAATAACTGCAGCATATAGCCTCTAACATTGTGACAATACAAAACCCACATAATTTGGCACATTGACAGATAGGGGGCTGATCTATGTCTTTTAAACACAAAAATACTGATCTTTTCAAGAATTAGAACTATTTTTGGAACTATTATGAGAGAGAGAGAATGAGAAATATTAATATAAGAACTAAGTCATCCTTGTTCACAGTGGAAAATTGATACTTTATCATAATGGGGTCAGAATGGCAAATGGCTATTAGACGTGAGCTCTATGGAGTCAAATATGAGACTGCCCACTGCCTTTGAAATGATTCCAACCCGTTACAATCAGGTTACCAAGACCATAATTCTTTACAGGAAGAGAGAGTCTACTTGATTCAAATTTAGCAGACCAACGTGTAATACAGTGTGATATCAAGGCTCTCTAATACTAAATGGTTGGAAATTATTATCTTTAGGAAGTAAAACAAGAGAGAGGGAAGGATTTGGTTAGAAGATTGCTTTTTGTCTTTATTATAAGCCATAGTAGACATTATTAGTGTACACAATTCAAATCTTCTCTCCTTGCTGTACAAACCGAAGCCTTTGTGGCCAAAGACCCAGTTAAACAAGGCACGTGACAGTTCTAGCAATAGACCCGATACAGAGTGTCTCTTTTCTGGGCTGCAACACTGTGACTCTTTGGCTTCCTCCTCTCATTCTTCGGCAGCCTGACAGGCATAAGGAAAACCTGGAACACATCTTCTTAAAGAACTAAAAAAAACAATTTTGCCGCCGTCAAGTCAATTCCAACTCACTGTGATCTCACAGGACACTGGAACAGCCCACGGAATTTGCGAGGCTGTGCGTCATGACAGAAGCGGCTGCCTCCTCTGGCTGCCGTGGAGGAGTAGCGTGGATTCACATCGCCTGCCTTTAGTTAGTAGCTAGACTCTAACACTGAGCCACCAGGGCCCCCTGGAATGTGTCTAGTAACCTAGAAATCTTTACTGTGTTCCTTACAACAGTGACTGGTTATTTTAGAGAAAAGAAGACTAAAGAGAAAGTTTGACAAAGCAATCTTTAGACCAGGTTGGCAAACTTTTGTAGACGACCAGATAGTAAATATTTACACATTTGCTGACTTTGCTGACCATGGCTCTGCTGGTGTAGTGCTTACAAATAAATGGGTCTATATTCCAATCAAACTTGATGTATGTACTAAAATTAAAATTTCATATCATTTTCAAGGTTCACAAAATGTAGTTATTCCTGTGGCTTGCTTTCTGAACCATTTAAAAAAATGTATAACTGTACTTCTCTCACTTGAAAAAATAACCCCGTAAAACCAATTCCAGTGCCGTCAGAGTAAGATTCTTATCAGTCTTGCACTGATCTTCCCAGGCTTATAAATCTTAATGGGAGAATGTTGCTCGTCCTTCTCCTGCACAGTGGTCAGTGAATTCAAATCGCAGACCTTTTGTTCAGCAGTGCAACACAATATACTATACCCACCAGCACAGCACTCTGGCTTCCCACCTGGACTGTACAGAAATAGGTGGAGTTGTCGCTTACTGCTCCTTGCTTTTAATATTTGAAGAATTGTGACATATAAAAATTTGTAGAGTCATACTCTTTGCTTTTAGAAGAAAAAATTGAAGAGTGAGCATTCCAACCCAAATCTCCTTACCAGCGTATTGATTCCAAGTTATAGTGACCCTGTAGAATGGAGTGAAACTGTCTCACACAGCCATACAGTTACTAGAAATCTTTTCTCCCGAGGACTGACTGAACCACTGACCTTTTGGTTAGCAGCCAAGCACTTGAACCACTGCACCACAAAAGATAAATTTCAGCCCCAAATCCTCCCGTATACACTAAGAGCATTTCTACAAATTAGAGCTACCTGCAGTGAAAAAGATTGTCTCAGGATGATTCTGTATATGAGACAATCATCATGCAGTTATAGTACATGATTGCTGAGTTGCATTTTCATTCTTCTAGTTCATAGCCCTGTAATACAGTGAAGAAGAATCTTTTTTTTTTTATTTCAATGAAAATTTACAGAGACTTTGGATTTTCATTCATTCATTGTTGCGCTTTTCACCCCTCCCAACCCTCCCCCCTAGTACACTACCCTCTTGGAAAAGTAAAAGAAAAATTCTTTCATTGTTTTACAATCCTTACCCCCAAGTCCACTCCACTATGCAGCCTTCTCTCTGGACTCATGTCATGACAAAAATACCTAATCACATATTCCTTTTAAACAGCTTTCTCCTTCATCTGTTTCAATGTGGTATACATTATTGAACCCATCTTTCTCAGTCTCCCCCAACCCCGAGGTCAGTCCTGTTTTACAACAGTGGCACCATGCAGTATTTGTCCTTCTGTGACTGAGATATTTCACTCAGCATAATGTCCTCCAGGGTCACCCATTTTGAATAATATTGCATGAGTTCCTTGTTTTTCAATGCAACATTGTATTCCATTGTGTGAATATACCACAGCTTCTCTATCCATTCATTTGTTGATGAGCACTTAGGTTGTTTCCAACTCCTTGCTATTGTGAGCAAAGTCGTGATAAACATGGGTGTGCATAAGAAGAATCATTCTTACAAAACTATTTTAATTAATTTTCAATATACAGTAGTTTCCCATGAATTTTGTTGTCATATGCCTTCAAGTCAAGCATGACTCATAGCAACCCTGTGAATGACAGACCTGAACCCTGTCCTATCCTGCGCTGTCCTCACACTCAAGCCCATTGCTGCAATCACTGCTTCCATCCATCTAGTTGAGGGTCTTCCTCTGTCTTGTAGATTCCCCCTTTCTAAGCTTGATGTCGCACTCCAAGGGATAGCGTCTACTAACCACATGTCCAAAGTATGTGAGACATAGCTTTGTCTTTTTTGCCTCCAAGGAGCACTCTGACTTTTCCTTCTCTAAGACTTACCTGTCCTTTTGGAAATCTATGGAATAGTCAACAGTCTTTTCCAACACCATAGCTTAAAGTCATCAATTATTTCAGATGCGTGGCAAATAATTGAAAAGATCATCTCCTAAATCAGGCACACTTTCATCCTTAAACTGACATCATTAATGGCACCTCAGTAATGTGGAGAGTGGTCCCTGACTTTCTTGGTGCAAGACATCTGATCTCCTGATCCTGGTACCAAGGAATCATGAATTTTAGGACAGTGCTTTAGAAAAATATTAGACCAAAGTGTATGTGTTTGTGTGTGTGTGTGGTTTTAAATATTTTAAATTATTTATGGTGCCAAAGTTTTCAGAGACTACTTGCTAGCCCGAACATGTTTGCACACAGCAGTCCTTCCCAATTTAAATTCAATCACAATCTTCAAACAGCCCTAACTTAGAGTAACTGAAGGTATAAACTTAATTTTCATCTCATTAGGCCACCTGGAAGCTGCAATTAGAGAGTGTCTTGATGTCAATAGTCTGTCTGCTTCATTAAAATGTTAATTTCATGGCTTTAATTCCCTTATAAAATGTACCACTGCAGGACACTATATGCAGATTTATTCTAAAACAATCCAATTTGCATGTTGTCATTTAGTATATTTATTTCTCCAGATTTCTCTATGTGTTGCTATTCTTAGGAATTGCTTGAGTGTTTAAGAGATGTTCAGACATCTAAAATGTTTAAGCAGTTAAGGCAAATTCAGTCTACAAAAAGCAATTTTAAGACTCTTTTCCTTGTCAGTGTCATAGTCCCCACTCTAATGATGTAGTGTGTTATATGTTGGATTGCTTACTAATTGAGAGGTTGGAAGTTAAAATTCACCAGCATCTCCTTAGGAAAAGGTAGACTGTCTCTTCCCATAAAAATTTAGAGCCTCAGAAATCCAGGGAAGACTCACCCTGAGCCAGAATCAATGCAAGAGGAATGCCTTTGGGTATTAGTAGGGTGGATTATGCCACCAGAACTCCCTTGAGACCAGTGGGGTTTGAAAGAGTGAAATGTACATCTTCCCTGTTCCCTAACACCCTAAAGTCTCACTTTTAAAGAAAGAAGGATTTAATAACTAAGTGAAGTAAAAGATTAGAATGAATAGGTTAAGAGTGAATAGATAATGACCATTGCATTGGAACAGATGAAGGAAAGAAACTGTTTAAAAGGAATATAAGATTAGGCATTATACATCAGCCCAGAATAAGAAGTAGGTCATTGCAAAGAGGACCAGGGGGAGGAAGGGGAGGTAGGTAATTGTGGAACAATGAATGAATATTTTTTTTTAAGTTAACTGGGGAAAGGGGGAGGGAGTAGGGGGTAAAATGAGCAACAAGGAATGAATGAAAATCTAGCTCCTCTGTAAACATTCGTTAAAATCACAATTAAAATTTTATTTAAAAAATAAAGAGGGGAATCTTTCACATCATCCTATGCAACTCACAGTGGTTGAGGCTTTCCCAAGCCTTGGCACCCCTGCATCAGGTTTCCAAGGCTGAATACCTTAACAGGAGCAGACAGCCTCACGTCCTGGCGTGGCCACCAATGGGTTCCAGTGGCCAGCCTTTGGTTAGCAGCCCAGCATTTAACCTGCTGCCCTGCCAAGGTCCTTTTATCATACTGTGTTCTCTAAATGACTTTTTTTAATGGCTTTAGAATGTGTGCTCATGTATTTGTTGTAATTTGAGTAAAAGTTTACAAAGCAAATTGGTTTTTCATTCAACCATTCATACACCTTTTGTTTGATAACATTAATGATAATGCCTACAGTTACCTTTTATGTTTGAAAATGGTGACTTAAATGCCAAGTTGGTATTTTTTACTTCTGCAGTCCTTGAATGCTGAGTAGTTTCCCATGGGGAAAGTACACAAAATGAAAGACGCAGGAAAACCCTGCTCTAAGCACAAAGGCTAAGGATGCAGCACCCAGAGTCCATGATCAGAGAAGTCCCACTGCATGCAATTCAGATAAAAGTCTTTTGTGCAACTAGAACCTTGGAACATCTTGGACTTTCTCTTTCCACATTTGCCAGGACCTTTACATCTTGCTGGTTTTCTTTGTAGTTCATCAGTTTTTTTGTCTTGGGTTGCCTTTCCTCACTTGTTTCCTTCTAGTAGTTTCTATGGAAATTCCTTTAGGGAGCTCTCACAGCCTAGTTAGTGGTAAGAAACTGTGCTGCAATCCCAAAGTGTGTGGTTTGAATCCACTAGCTGCTCCATGGGAGAAGTCTGGGCAATCTCTTCTCATATGATTTACTGCCTCTGAAAATCTGCTGGAGGGTTAGCTATGGTTCGATTCCAACTCAATAGCAAACAACAGTTACATGTAAAACTTCCTCCTCAAAGTTCAGTCTTTCTGCCTTTGGATCATCTGGATCATTTCTCTTCATAAATTCGCCCTTAGAGCAAACCTCCATGCTGTGAATACCACTCTAATCTGTTTGCTCATGTTTCCCAGATTTGTGCTTCTAATTCACCTCTGGAGCTCTGACTTAATTGAATCTCCAGTAATACTTGGATAATTTTCTTTGCATATTGCTCTGTTTCCTCAAATATAATATGAAATATGTGTAATTCCAAACCCCTTATTTTCTTACCAAGTCTCCAATTCCATTCTGCAATGCCACCATTTGTCCATATTTTATCGAGAATTGTTATAGGAAGTGGAAAATAAAAGATTGAACCTAGAAAATCATTTTGATGAATATTCGAAATTGTTCTGTTTTAGGCCAGTGCAAGAGATAAAAGTTCTCTACCCAAAAATACCCAAGAGAGTTTATTCCATTAATGATATCTCAGTGAGATCATGGTTAGCCCGCAGTCACGCACTGTCATTTCCACCATACAGAGATTTATCATGCTTATCATAACATTAAACATTAAAAATAAAAGCCAAACCCATGGCTTATTGAGTCAGTTCTCACTCATGTTGACCCCATCTGTTACATGACAGAGCTGTTCTGTAGAGGTGGGGGTATGGGGTTTCTCTGTTTTGGTTGGTTTTTTGCTTTGGCTTTTTTTTAATTTGGTTGGTTGGGTGTGTGTGTGTGTGTGTGTGTGTGTGTGTGTGTGTTTTGCTTTAACCTTAACAGAAGCAGATCATAAAGACTTGTTCTGCCATATAGCTGGGTAGGTTTGAACTAACAGTCTTTATGTTAGTCAGCTTAACAGCTCATTGCTGTTGTGTAGAAATTGATTCATAGCTGACCCTCCAGCAGGTTTTCAGAGGCAGTAAATTGCACTGAAGTTTGCCCATTTTCTCCTGTTTCCTCTGATTCACAGAGCAGCTGGTAGATCTGAGCCTTGTGCCTATAGGTTGTCAGCCTGACTTCTTACCACTAAGGTACCAGAGTTCCCTAAAATAATTTTACGTTTTTATTAAATGTAATCACCACAGAGTCCTGAATATATTCTGTTCTCAAGCTTCACAAATAACAGACAAACCAAATCATCACCCCAAGACTTCACCAGGGGGCACTGTCAGCCTAGTGGCAAGAAGTAGCACTGCAATCATGAAGGCACATGATTCAAACACCCCAGCTGTTCCACGGAGAAGGATGGGCAGTCTCCTCCTGTGGGATTAACTACCCCTGAAAACCCACCGGAGGGTCAGCTATAGGTCGGTTCCAACTTGATGGTGCACAGCAGCAACAGTCCCCACAGAGTCCTGAATATATTCTGTTCCCAAGCTACACAAAATAAAGACAATCTAAATCATAACCCCAAGACAGAAGAATTGATGTCTTTGAACTATGGTGCTGGAGAAAAGTACAGAATATCCCATGGACTGTCAAAAGAACAAACATATGTGTCTTGGAGAAAGTGTTTCCAGAGTGCTCCTTGGAGGGAAGGATGACAAACCTTCATCTCACAAACTTCAGGCATGTTGCTAGGAGAGGCTATTCCTTACAAAGGGACATTGTGCTTGGAAAGCTGGAGGGTGGGTGAAAAAGAGGAAGACCCCCAACAAAGTGTATTGGCACAGTGACTGCAGCAATGGGCTCTAGTGTGTCAGAACATAGAGAATGGCACAGAATAGGACAGAGTTCAGATCTGTTGTTCATAGAGTTTCCATGGATCATACTAAACTCAACTGTACCTAACAACAACAATAATAATAATCTCCCTATAAGATACAGTGGTGAATGCCTTAAATTTATGACAATTTTTATAGTCTCTCATGTTAATTCTCATTTAGATACATTCATAGCTGTCTGAAGCAGATTCTGTGACTCTTTTGAACCATTCTCTGGTGGTGAAGTCTGTAACTCCTTTCGCTGCATTCACCATGGGGACAGCAGCTTTTCACATCCACTGACTTGACAAAATCACCCACCTTTGCCTTGATAGAGTAACTTTCACTCCACTATGCCAACAGAGTTCTCTTTATGTTGTTGTTAAATGTCGTCAAGTCGTTGATGACTCATAATTACCCTATGAATGAAAGTCCTGAACACTTGTATAACTTTAATCGTTTCTCCAAGGTCATTGAGTTTCCAGAGGCAAGCTTTTTCAGAAGTGGATGCCACTCCTGCTTCCAAGCTTGTTTTAATCGGGGAGCTCCACCAAACACTGTCCACTATGGGTAACCATTATCACATTTTTTGAAACATCAGTGTCACAGTGTTTATGTAGGATTACAGCAACCACGGGTTGCCTCTGTGCAGCCTTTAGACCTGGTTTTAATTGTTTTTGGTCAAACATTGTTCTAAGTGGTATAGCACTGGTCTGTCCATTTGCTGTACAGTGATTATTTGTATAATTGATAATACAACAGTAAATATCTTTCTGGTATGCTTCCAACCAAAATTCATCTGACATCAGCAAATACTACTGTTGTTACTATGTACATCGAGTCAGAAGTGACTAATAGCTATCTCTCCAGCAGGTTTTCACAATCAGTAAATCACATGGGAAGCAACTGTCCATCTTCTCCCTCAGAGGAGCTGATGGATTCAAACCATGAGCCTTTGAGTTGGCAGCACAACTCCTTACCACCAAGCCACCAGAGTTCACTGCACATACTGTTAGTGACAGTCTAATAAGCTGCACTTTTAGCACTATATGAAACCAATAATCTTCAAATGACTGAGCTGTTTTTTCTAGACGGAAAGGTATTCCAAAATAGAAATTTATCCTTTATTTTAATGTGCCATCTAACATTGCTGCATGAGTCTTTTAAATGCACTTTTATTATTAACTTCTCCTTCCTACTGTTCTCAGAGTGGGCAATATTCTAGCATGTCTGCCATGATTAAGGAACTGGAGGCTGCACCTGGAGAGGTCAGAGAGCCTTTTCTCTCCATTTCTCTGACAGAGAGAAAATGTGCCAAGACTCTCTGATAGGTTTTTATGAAAATGGTGAATAAGAAGAAGCACCACAAAGTCAAAACTATAGATAAGGGAGAACATTTGTTTATATAGTCAGTTCATGTATATTCTACAGCTTTCATTTTCTCAGGTATACTGAATATAACAGAAGGTCTCTAAAAAATGATTCCAAAACATTTTGACCCACCACTAATTGAAGTTTGACAGTCTAGAGCCACCCAGTCCATACCAATCAGGAAAAAGGGATGAAGGTCTAACTCTCTGCTTCAGTTAAGATTGCAGCCAGGAAAATCCTATGAAACAGTTCTGCTCTGTGAGCAGAGGATTTGTTATTTTGTTTGTATAGAGATAATTCACATTAAATAGTAAATTTTCTCCAAACGCACTTGGAGGAGGGGAAAAATTACTTAGTTCACCCAAGAAATTTCATAGACCATTAATAATTTACAAATTCAAATATGAGACTATAATTTTTCTAATAAAATGAGGTTTTCATAGTCATTACTAGAGGAGTAATGGAAACTCTAATTCAGGACCACATGCAAAAATATCTTAGCATAGTTTAGGACTTTGTCACTACAAATATTCTCAATTAGTATAACATGTTTTTTTCCTACCATGGGTAAATGTTGATTAATTGATGTTTTGTTTGTAATATGTTTCAGAAATGGAAAGAATTTTATTTAGATTTTGCAGTGTCATAAAATTAAGTATATAAGTTTGTAACTGATTTTTGCTGCTAGATTTAATGCTTTGAGAGACTTTTAAAAGATAATATATAGGCTAATTGTACCTTACAGAGTTTTACTTTCAGAAATTGTGCTAATTGAGAGTACCAAAGTACAATTAGGGTCCTTCTGTCCAAAATGGAAAGCAATAGAAAGTAAAAACAAAAGCTGGGAAGCAGGAAATCTGGCTTCTAAATTTAGTCCTTCTTTTAAACCAACTCTCCAAATCTCTTTGAAAAAGCACTTAATCTCTCTGACTTCCAATATACCATAGGATTTCAACTGGTCCACTCTGGTTGGACCCCTGTTGCATATTTTTCTTTCCACCCAAAAAACACTGGATCAAATCTTTTCTGATTCTGGGGTGGAAAGGAAAATGCCCAGCAGGGGTTGAACAATAATGAACCAGTTCAACGAGCTGGTTTGCCAACCTGAAAATGAGAAATTCTCTGATATTAAATGCTTGGCTTTTGCCTTGGTGCTTTCTGACCTGAAGGGCATTCAAAAGAGTAGATTAAACCATTACTTTGCCCCTCACTAAGACTTTTGACTTTATACAAGTTATTCAACTCAATCTCGAATCTTGAGACCTATTTCCTGAGAAAGCACCTAGTGTACTATTTGGCATTCTTTGTGTTTCTCACTCCCTCCCTCCCGCTCCCTTTGGTTTTCATACTACAGAGGAACTGAATTGGTCCTCTAAAAGGTGTTGCATGAACAGTGTGTTCCAAATAATGTGGAGAAGACAGGGGAGTCATTCAATCTTTCCTTGAAGAGTAACTGAACTATTCAATAAATGATACAACTTGAATTTAGAAAAGGAAGATGAGATGTTGTTTACATTATTGTCAAATACCACAGTGCAGATGACATTGGGGTAAAATGAACCATAGCATTTGAATGTTATGACACTCGTAGTGTGTGTGTGTGTGTGTGGTCAGTCATAAGTTGCATCAGTTTGCAATGGATCCTGTTATGATGCATTGAGAAGGACACATCACTGCTGAGATACCAGTGTCCAAAATGCAGCATTTTCATTTAGTCATCAGGAAACATCAGACAAACCCAGGTAAAGAGACATTCCACAAAATAACTAACAATGCCAATTTCTGGCTTAGATCCTGGGCCAGGAAAAAAAAAAAGTACATCAGTAGAATTATTGGCAAAATTTGAATGAAATATGTAGATTAACTAGTAGTAATATATCAGTATTAATCTCCTCGTTTTAATTGTACTTAGTTGTATAATGTGTTCACAGTTGGGAAGCTGGATGAGAAGTTTACTAGAATTTTTCTGCTATTTGGCAATGCTTTTATAAGCCTGAAAGTATTTAAAAATAGAAAGTTAATAAAAGAAGCATAATAGACTCTCCTATATAGTGTAAATCCTTTACAGATTAAGACAGCCCAAGTGAAATACCTGCTTTCGATCTAAATGTGAGAACTAAGAGAAGCTTAAAGGCCACAGCAAAGGCATTCCTAAATTTAAAAATATTTTTACAAATTTCAAAGCCAAAACTCAAATAATGTAGATAAAAACTGAAGACATCAAACTAATTTTGTCCTCTGAATGTGTAGTACTTTAATTGAGGATAGATTCTGTAGAACAAAGCAAACCATTTTCTCCTCCTTCATCCCATATTTTCTTACTCCTCTTCTTTAAATAACAACATGCTCTTTTTGTGAAAAATAAGCACATAAAGATGAACTTCCTAAGAATCAGTGAGCTGAAGTGTACTGGAATTAGACATTTTGAATCAGACATTCACACATGGTCACAGACATGGAGCACTCCTAACACCAATTCACATTCATATGACCCATCCTGCTGAAAAATGAAGAAGAATGGTATCACATTCATTGTCAAGATGAATATTTCATGATCTGTCCTCAAGTACAATGCTGTCAGAGATAGGATAATATCCATACATATATCAAGAAGACCTGAGAATACAGCTATTAGTCAACTATATGTACCAAACACTAAAGTCAATGATGAAGAAACTTGAGAATTTCTAACTTCTGCAGTCTGAATTTGGTCAAACATGAAATTCAGATGCATTAATTATAATTGGTGACTGAAATGCCAGAGTTAGAAACAAAGAAGAATGACCGGTAGTTGGAAAATACGGAGTTAGTGAGAGAAATGAGGTCTGATAGAATTTATTTATTACTAATACCGTTAAAAAAAAAAAAGCAAACAACTAACTATGCACATAGACCTCACCTGATGGAATACACAAGAATCAGACTACATCTGTGGAAAGAAATGGAGAAAAGCTTGATGACAGCAGTCAAAACAAGGCCCGGAATATAATATAAATGAAGGAATATATGGAATACAATGTACATACATGAAACACAATGTATAGAAATAATAAAAATATGTACTTACATTCTTTAAATGATTATTAATTAAAAAAGAAACCGGGACAGGAACCAGCTAGGGAACAGACCTGCAATTATTCATAATGCATGTTCAGATTTAAATTGAAGAAAATGAAAAACTAGTCCATGAGAGTTTATCCCACCTATTTTTTTTTCAGTCCTATGTCTTTATTAAAGAGAGTTAAAGTAGACCAGACCTGGCAGCCAATGGCAGAGGCACTGGCCAGGAAGGTGGGGTGGGGTCAGGCCTTAGGGATTCAAGAGCAGGCTGATGGCCTTGGAGAGGACAAGGAGAGGTCCTGGCAGCGGCTGAGGAGGTGTCCAAGGTTAAGCTTTCAGGCAGAGGCTGTCAGCTGATTCTGCAGGGGCGTGCAGGCTGAGTCAGACTGGCCCAGGATCTTCCTGAAGACACTTCTGTCTTGTCTACCTAGATCATCCACTGGTCCTGATCCTGCTCATTGCCTTCCATGTCCACCTCATTGACCTCTCTGTCATCAGATGATTCATTGTAGTCATTCATCTCATCCATGTCCTGCATGTCCTCATCATCTTCTGAGTCTTCCTCACTATCTTCATCATCGTCTTCTTCATCATCATAGTGCTCTGAGGCAGGCTTGCCAGTAGGCGCCAGCTTGTTTTTTTCTGCAATGCTCTGGAGCCAAGCTTGATGCTGCTGTTCCTGCTGTTGCAGTTCTGTCTCCTCCACACAGGGTCGATCCAGATTAAACCAGAGTGTCTCCGTCACACGAGGGAAGAGTGAGGGAAACAAAGTAGACATGGCTCCTAGACGTGCCCGGAGGTGGCAGCCCGCAGGGACCTAGAACTATCCCACCTATTTTAAAAATCATCTCAAGATCAGTTTGATGCCTTGAACACTGATGACTGAAAAACAGAGGAGTTGTGGGATGATGGCATCAAGGATATCATCCATAAAGAAAGAAAAGGGTCATTAAAAACACAGAAAAGAAAGAAAAAACCAAAATGGAAGTCTGAAACTTGTTGTTCAACATAGAGAAACAAAAACAAAGGGGAAAATGTTAACATGAAGGAAATGATGGGAAAATTTCAAAGGGCAACTCCAGAAGACAAAGCAAAGTATTATAATGGAGCTGGAGTGAGGAATAAAAAGGGACGAACTTGCTCAGCATTTTTTCAAGCTGAGAAACTGAAAAACACATTCAACCCTCAAGTGATAATACTGAGAGATGCTATACACAAAATCTTAACTGATCCAGGGTACATCAAAGGAAGATAGAAAGAATGTACACAGAGTCCCTGTACCAAAAAGACTTGATTGGCCCTGAACCATTTTAGGAAGTGACATATGATCAAGTACTAAAAGAAGCTCAAACGGCATCAAAACCACCTGCAAAAAATAAGGCCCTTGGACTTGCTTGTTTATAACTTCTTCATATTTTCTTCTTGAAATTGCTATAGAAACAGTTGTTTACTCATACTAGTTATTTTTATGTTGTAGGTATTGGTTCCTTTTTTGTTTTAAACATTATAAATATATCCTTTTAGTTTATTATATATCTGCTGAACAGTAATTTTTGACAGTCAAATTCATAATTTTACTCATAATTCATGCTCTTGAAGTGTTGTAGTTGTAGTTTTAGTTTTATTTTTAAGTAAAACCACTCTTGTCACTTGGTACTAAAGAAGAATATTCAATTCGTTTTACAAATTTACCTTTTACAGTTCTGTGTGTAATACTTTGGAAGTCTCCTTTTGGTCGAATTGGATCCTACTGGCACAGGTGGAGATTGCCCATCCTCCAGTGAAACATCTGGTGGATTCGAACCTCCTACCTTTGGGATTGCAGCACAGCTTCTTGCCACTAGGCCACCAGAGCTCCCTCAGAGTCTTCTTTTAAACATGTCCTTTGATGGGGATCTAGTTTTCTTTTTCACCAGTATCATGTATCAAACAATCTGTCATGCTCTGCTGGGCTGTGCTGCCATCGTGTCCTCTCTACTGTGTATTCAGTTCCCATGTCCACATGAACTCTGCTTTGATCTCTTTGTCTTGTTTTAAAAAGACATTTGATTTTGGTTTTTCCATAACCACTGTATTCTTTTAGGATATATCTTCCTAAATTAAAGACCTAGTTTCTTCTAAATCTCCAGGAACTAGCTGAGGAATGAGCTACACCAGAGCTAGCTTTCTTTTTTCAGAACCAGTTAGGCACTGCCCGCGGTGATCCCATTTTTTCTGGATTCTTACTACTCAATTTCTTTTACTTCTTTTAATTCCTTTAGAATTTTGATTCAACATTTATTCGTTTTTGTATTATTACTTTTTATATGTTTGTATGATCCATTTATTAGATTCTGAATTTCCAAAAGGCACAATTGTTTCTGTCTTTGAATCTCCCATAGTAACTTCTGCTAGTACAGGACCTTTAATTAATATGATAACTAAATTTTTTTAGTAAGCTTTTGATAGTCTTGGTCAGTCCTTTTGACTTGAGGCATATATGCCTTTGTAACAGAATTGTAAACACATAAAGATAATAAAAGATAATAGAACAAAGATGCAGATTCTGAATCCACAATGTAATAGTCTTCATTTTTGTAGCAGGATTTTTTTTTTAATCCATTAGACATTTTGTTACTTTTAACTCCATATAAAAATAAAATTTTCACTTACCAGTTCCTTTCTTTTTCCTTTTATTTTTAGTAATTGCATTTTATTTAGAGTTCCTTAATGGACCCAGTGAAAAGTAATTGTGCTAAATAAATCATGTGCACAGCAAAGCAATACATTATAATTAGAATTCCATTATCATTTAATTAGGCATTCCATTATTAAATTGGTGTCTCTGGCTTCCCCTGGTCTCTGACTAATCCTGAAACAAATTCTTCTTTGTGGCCAAATATTAGCCTGGCATAATTAGAGTATTCGTCTAAGCTAAGGCTTTTCATTAAATCTCTTTCTGATTAAGATAGCTCCCTGAGTACAGGCTGATTTAATTTAATATGATTTATCCACTTGTGTATCAAGGTCTGGTGGAAATTGTTTTTAATACCAGAAGATTAGAAATATTAAGATCATCTTTATATTTACAGATTTTTCAGGTATTTAAGAGCTTGTTGTTTGAATAGTTACGTAAACCTAGATCTGATGCTTCTCTACTAAATCCAAGAATATCACTGGGCAGTAACAGGCCATCACTGAAAACAATACACTGATTCTGTTTTATATTAAAATGTTGGCACTTAAAGTTAGAACATTCTTGTGTTCCTTGGGTTTGGAAATCTATTTTTATTCCAGCTCCTTGCTTCAGCACACTTAATGCTTTTCTATTTTACCAGAAGTTCAGTGTTATTAGAAACAAGTGAATCGTGGATAAATTTTCTAACTTAAGGGTCTTCATGAACATGAATGTAACATATATATATATATATAATGTCTTAGACTTGATCATTAGTCTTTTTCACCCTTTCCTTTGATTTTCTTCTATTGCTTTAATGCTGGGTATTTTCTAGATACTAAATACTGAATTTCCTCTTTGGTGGGGGAGGGTCTTTTTATTTGTTTCTTTCTTGGTCATCTTCATGCCACTGCCCCTCAGCAGTCCTCTGTTTTGTAACATGTGACCTCACCACCCTCCTCTCATAGGCTGGTCTTATCTTTAGTTCTTTCCTTCCTCCTATTATATGTACATGAGAGAGTTTCTATTGCTGTTTGCCTATGAATAACTAGAGCTACATGAACTAATTTGCTACACCCAGAAAATACTATCATTTTATATGATATGTCCTCATCATAATTTAGCCCCAGTTTTAAGAAGTCTCAGGGAGGGGTGAATATGTGTATTGTGTATGTACATTCTGGTAAGGGTAAAGGAGTTAAGAAAGGGGTTCAGGGGAGCTCTGGTGGCCTAGTGGTAAGGAGCTGCAACTACAATCCCAGAGGTGCACAGTTCGAATCCACCAGATGCTCTGCCGGGGAAGGAGGGACAATCTCCTGTACCAGTCAGATCTGTCAGATCTGATTT
>NW_006399759.1:357632-374283 GCF_000299155.1 Elephantulus edwardii | reverse complement strand
CAATCTCCTGTACCAGTCAGATCTGTCAGATCTGATTTAATGGTACACTCATATAAAAATAATAATTTTTTTTAAAAAAATAATAAAAAAAAGAAAGGGGTTCTTGGTCTTTTAAGGTCCCATATCTAGCTTTGCTTCCTTAGTCATCTGGTCCTTGAGAACTGCTGTTCCAAAAGCCAGCACTGCCCTCCCTGTCTCTCCTCCGCTCTGCCCATTAGTACTGCTCTCTGACAGCAGTGCTGTTGGCCAAAGGTAAGGGGGAGTCGGGATTAGAAGCTGAGGCTCGCAGGCCAAGTCATGCTAAGGTTCTAAACCGCTCTTGGCCTGGTTTGAGCACCAACAGCACCACAGCAGGAGAAAAGGGGTTAGCAGTCAATGAACCCATTGGCAGGCCACATGAACTAATGATAGGATGATAATCTATAACACTGGTGAAATACTGTGGTCCTTTGCAGAAGTGAGCCCCCTCCCCCTGGGGAGAAGTCAGAGTAAAAATGAGAGTGTTGGGTAAGGAAGGTGGCAATTAATGGTTTCAGAATAATATCTGTATTGATGGGAATGCAACTCTGAGGAAGAAATAAAATTCAAGCTGGTGGGAATCCCATGTGTTTTATGGGTAAAGTAAAAATGTAGCACAATAGAGAATTATAGGCTTTGCTGTGGGGAAGTTGGGTTCTATTTAAAGACGTATTCTTGAGAATTGATCAGGAAACAAATGTTTCTATTATAATACCTCAATTAATTCAAAGGCTGCATTCCAGCTCATTTAATGAAGTTTCCTTTGTTCTCAGAGAGCTGCTAGAGAAAGCACAGGGGATTGCAAATTTAAGGAATGAAGCCTTGCAATGTAAAAATAGCATTCTATACATAATATTCCTTGAACTTGGAAATATTCATCAGCCGGCTTAAAGATAGAAAAGAGGGAGGAAAGATAGCATTGGAAACGCACTTAGCACTTTACCCTATAATGGACACCTATCCACTTTGGCAGATTCCCTGGCTTCCCACTGTTAAGCTCTCTCTAGAGAGCCTGGGATTTGGTAATTAGCTCCCTTGACCTACTACTGTTGCCACCACACGCATGTGACCTTGACTTCCTTGCATGTGATTTGAGACTACTTACTGTCTCAAATTGCCAGCTAACACAAGAACACCACCACTGATTTAGCTGTAATATAGCAGAGATTGCATAAAGAGAGACAGAATGATAGGACTACAGAGTACCTGAGGTTTAACAAAGCATGTCTGAGGCTCACTGAAGGGCAGAAGTATGAATCCCTGGGCTCTTCTCTTTATGGGCTGGAGGATCATAAATCAAAATTATTCTCCAGTGACAGGCTCCCAGAGTGCCCCTTTCTACTGCAGGCTCTTCGAGAAGGCCCTGCCTCAGGTTCTCATCCAAGCAGAAATTATCCCAGCGAAGGAAGCTCGGCTCAGTTTCTCCTTCCTGCTTATTCAGTTTATGCATTTGGCAGATATTTATAGAGTATTTTGAGGAAGCAATGGAAAAATACCAGTAACCAAAATGGAAAGATGTCCTTATCCCTGTAATTAAATTTTTTCACAAGCCAATGTTGTTGTTGTTGTTGTTGTTATGTGCCTGTGACTCATAGCAACCATGTGCACGATAGTTCTGAAATCTGTCCTACGCTGAGCCAGTCTCACTGTCGCAAACACACCTGCCCCTGTTACCCCAGTCACTGTGTTAGTCCGTCTCGTCCAAAGTCTTCCTCCCCTGGTTACAGTAAGACAGAGAAGCGAGGAGGCTGTCATCATACATAGGGTAGTTAGAAGTCCTCCTTGCAAAGGAAATCTCTCAGTCAGAAGGTCCTGAGATGGTAGGGTGCAGCTGCTGCGTAAGCCAGGTGAATGGTAGTTGAAGATGAAGAAAGGTAATACATTTGCCAGATCATGTTGGCCTTTGTTGATTGGCTTCTCTCCAAGTGAGATGGCAGTCACAGGGTTGGGGATTATGAGCTAGTGACTGACGTTATTAAAGGATTATTCTCCTTGTCATACTGAGAAAAATATGTAAGTGAAAGAAGGGTAAGAAGTAAAAAAGACCAGTTAGGTAGGTGGTTGCAATAGACTGTTGTTATGTGCCATCGAGTCACCTGTGACTCATAGTGCCACTTGTACAACAGCTCTCAACCCTGCTCTGTCCTGTGCCAATCTGTCTCTGACACACCTACCCCCGTTACCCCAGTCACTGAATCAATCCATTTCATCAAGAGTCTTCCTCTCTTGTGCTGTCCCTCCACCCTCTCAAGCATGACATCTCTCTCCAAGGACTGTTCCCTCCTTGCAACATGTCCAAAGTCTGTCAGATGAAGCGTCAGAATCCTTTCTTCCAAGGAGTAGCCTGGCTTCATCCTCTCCAGGACAAACCTGTTTGTTCTCTTAGCAGCCCATGGTGTATTCAGTAGCCTAGGTGAGATTATTGTAGTAGACTGAGATAGAATTGGTGAGTAGTAAGAAATATTGTGTTTCATATATTAATTTGAAGATAGAAATAATAATAGCCTTTTGTGATGGATTAGATATAAAATATAAAAGAAGGACAAGAATTAAGGATGACTGAGATTTTTGGCCTGAACTAGAGGAAAGACCTTTAACTAAGACAGACCAAGAAGCACAGATTTTGGGGGAAAGGTCAGAGAGAAGGCTAGCTTAGGCCATGTTAAGTTTAAGATACTATTAGACGTACAAAAGTAAATGTCAAATTAGTAGTCAAATATGAATCTGGAAGAGGGAGAGGCAGTCTAGAGATAAAATGTTGGGAGGCACCAGGACATGTTTGGCATTTAAATCTGGAAGATATGTAGGGCATGAGTGTAGATAATGAAGAGCGGAATCCAATGCCTGGGACTCCTGTGTGCAGAAATCAGAGAGCTGAGGAGTGGCCCACAAAGGAGAATTGGGAGTGACCAGTGAGACTGGAGAAAAGCTGGGAGAGTTGTGTGGCCAGGAAGCAAGGTCAAAGAAGTGTTTCAAGGAGAGAAAATCTTTAGATATGGTTACATGAAAGTTATCATGTTTCATTATGATGAAATGGTGAGGGGGGGTAGGGAGATTAATTGGCATGGATACAAGATAGAAATGGAAGGATTGAAGAGAGAAGCAGAAAAAAACACTCTATAAGTGAGCAGAGAAATAAGTGGTGGCTGAAAGATGAGGTAGGGTCAAGAGGGAATGACTGGACAAGTTACAGCATGTTTGGTAAACAAGACAGAAGAAAATGGATCCTGCAGAGGATAGGGCACCAGCACCTTGTTCTCCACTCCCAGCTAACAAAATAAAATGTTCCCACCAAAACATGTATCTGTTCATCCAGCTCAATGAACTTCTGAGGGCAGAAGATTTGGCAAGCTGAAATGCCTTCAGGCGCTCTGCGGAGCAGTAGTAAAAAGGTATAAAATCTTGGAAACGGATAATTCAAATTTTGTTTCGTTTATGTGTCTGTAGTACGCTTCTGAATAAGGCAACTTCTAAAGGGATCAATGTAGGATTCTTAGTGACTGTAGCATTTTGAGGTCATGCATCCATTTCTGTAAATACTCCTACTAATTAGTTTTCTCTTTTCTTCCCCTGAGTTCAAGTTTGGTGTTTTTAGAAAGTACTCTGCCTGTTGAATCTATGTGACTCCCAACTTAATGATGGCTTTCATTCAACAACTTTCTTAGTAGGCATATTGTACATTTTAATAGTTTTTATATAATGGTTGTGTAAAACAAGTTTTTAAAATATCTGTGCTGTACATGTATTTTGTTTACGGGTCGCATCTTAGACTCTTCTACTTTTCCAGGAGTATCTCTTTCCAAAGATGGGTCCTTCCTAATAATATGTGAGAAATAGGACATTTGTTGTTGTTGTAAAGTGTCAACTCTGACTCATAGTGACCCTATGTACAACTGCACTACTATATCCTGAGCCAATTACATTGTCCTAACACATCAACCTCAATACCCCAGTCACAAAAGGACAAATATTGTATGAATCCATCATTATAAAAGCTAAATAAAGGTCTATATTGAAGAGGAAACATTCTTTAATGGTTACTAGGGATAAGAGGAGAGTAATATCAGTAAGTGGACAATAGGCACATTAAGATGGGTGAGGGAAAAAGCAGTATACAATGACAGGATAATCAGTCAGCACAGTATCATTAAATAAAGGAAAATACGGACAGGTGCGCAAGAAATAAATTAACACTCTTGGCACCAGCAGTCAGGAAATCAAAAAGCGTATCGCGATGGGAAAGTCTGCTGTTAGGGACCTCTCTAAAGTACTCAGGAGCAACAATGTCTCTCTTGAGACTAAGGTGCGCCTGATACAGGCCATGGTCTTTGCAATCGCTTGTTATGCATCAGAGAGTTGGACAATGACTAGGGAGGACAGAAGGAGAGTGGATGCTTTTGAGCTGTGGTGCTGGAGAAGAGTACTGAATGTACCATGGACTGCCAGGAAAACAAACAGATTCATCTTGGAGAGGATTAAACCAAGCCACTCCTTGGAGGCAAGGATTCTGGGGCTTCGTCTGACATACTTTGGACATGTTGCCAGGAGGGACGGGTCATTGGAGAGGGACATCATGCTTGGGAGGGTGGAGGGACGGCGCAGGAGGGGAAGACCCTCTATGAGATGGATTGACTCGGTGACTGGGGTAATCGGGATGGGTGTGTCAGAGGCGGTGCCGTTGGCACAGGATAGAGCAGGGTTTAGGGCTGTTGTGCATAGGGTCGCTATGAGTCGCAAACGACTCGACGGCACATAACAACAAGAACAAACATTATTATATACTCAATCTTATGTTATCAGCAATTTAAAAAATTTTAAAGACAAACAAAATACTGTCAAATTGATTCACCTCCTAGTGACCCTCCATGAGGTTTTCTAGGCTATGTCTTTATGGGAGGAGAATTCCCGTCCTTTCTCCGGCAAGCTGGTAGATTAAAACCCCTGACCTTTTAGTTAGCAGTGCAACATAATACAAACGACACCAGCAGAGTATCATATGATCAGCAATAAGAGACTAATCTACACGTGTATATATAGGACAATAAAGAGAATGAACTGATATGGGTAAATGAAATTAACTACACCTGCCAGCATACCTAAGTTTTGTAGAATATCATTTCTACATTCATATTACCATGCCCCCGCCATACCCACTTCTGCCAAGCCATCCCAACTCTTGCCTCTCTATTGGAATTCCTAGACTGTATATATTACAACTTGGGTGTGACATTCACCAAGCATCAGATTCACAGGGACTTCCTATTAGGGAAAGTTTGTCCCAATCTGGGAAGTGAACAGGAACCCCATTAGAGGATAATGTTCCTGTCAATCTGAGGTATGGCTGCAGGCCAGGCACCCACCTAGGAATAGCACGCTCTGATGACCCCAGGAGGTAGAGAGCACACGACTCCAGATGTGGGGCTGGGACTTGCACAATCCACAGAAATGGCACAGCATGTGTGGGCAAAGGGACAATTGTTCCCCTGGTCACTAGGAGGCTGTAAGGTACAAAGGAAGATAGTCACTCCTCTGATTACCAGGAGGGTGTGGGGTACAAGGGGGGACAGTTACTCTCCTGATTACTGGGAGGGTGTGGGTACAAGAAAAAAAAAATCTTCCCTTTCTTGTCATCAGCCAGACACTGGTTTGGGCACAGCTGTTGGCCTGGTTTTGTATTCTGATCATAAACCTGCTTGCAAAAGTTCTAAATGACTCTGTTGTCAGAGCCGTGCAGAATTCACTGCTCTGTCTCCTTATTCAATGTTTCCATCCTATTTCTTCTTTCAGTCAGTATTTGACCACATTTTTATTCTTTCTTTTGAAACTTAGGGTTCTAGGAATGTCATTCACTTCTGTTATCTAACGTCTTTGTTGTAAAGGATCCGAGCTGCCATTTGCCTAGATTGCCATCTTGCTGGAAATCCTGGAATTCTGACTTTTGAAGAGTTGAAAATAATGCAACTGAATTTGGGCAGAAAGTGAGGACTCCTCCTAATGCCATTTAACAGACATTTTTGTGACCCTTGTGGTCCATAAAGCTGAGCCAGGCCCAAGAAGCTCCAGTGCTTCTGCCATTAAGGATATTTACCTTGTATTCCTGAAAGAAAAAGAGAGCCTGGCCCTCCTTCACTAATAATGTACATCTTCAACCAAATTTCTCACAAAAGAAAAAAAAATGGCAGAGAATTCTTTGCTTTGGGCCTGTTTTTACATACAGTTTTAAGCCATGTTGTTTTTGTAAACTTTTTTAGGGTTACATGATTAGAATTTAGATAATGCTAAAGAGTCGTAAGCGACTCAATGGCACATAACAACAACAACAGCAGCAGCAAAGTTTAGATCTCTGTCACAAAGTAGATAGTAGGGCCTGGCTTGTTGAATCAATTAAGCTTTACTTGGGAGTGTTTAACAGAAAAATTTACCTATGATCCAATCATTTTTAGCTTCTCTACACCTTGGTGTCATAGTGGGTAAAGAATTCAGTTGTTAACTGAAAGATCAGTAGTTTGACCCTACCACCTAGCTTTTCCTTGAAAGAGACATGAGACACTCTGCTTCTGTGAAAATTACAAACCTGTGAGTAATTTTCCTCTATCTTATATATAGGGTCCGTAGGGAGCTCTGATGATCTGGTGGTAAGGAGTTGCGCTGCCAGCACAAAGGTACACAGTTCAAATCCACCAGCTGTTCTGAGAGAGAAAGGTGGACAGTCTCCTCCCATGAGTTTTATGGTCCCTGGAAACCCCTGGGAGGGTCAACTATGAGTTAGTTCTGACTTGATAGCACACAGTAACAACAGAGGGTCTATATCAGGTGGTACTGATTTGATAGTAGTGGATATGATTTATAAAACTATGTTGTTTTTTTTGGGGGGGGGGGTTTTGGCCAGTACATTGTTTTATGGAATTCTACACAGCACTAAAGAACTATAAGTTATTTTTAAAGTATTATTTTTAAACACAACATAAACAAGTCTAGAAGGCATTACAATCAATGAAATAATTCAATCACAAAAGGATAAAACGTCATAAAATTGATACTGTGATACTCAGGGGTCAAGGTTAAAAATTCAAAGGTAATGGGTAGCAATAATTTTTCTTTTTAGTTTTAAGAGACCCTCATAATAACACAGATATTGTTCAATAATTTCCACTATCTGTTGGATCACCTTTTTTTGAAATGGGAATAAATATGGATTTTAATTGGCAAGGAAGTTGTCCTCCAAGTTTCTTGGCACAGCCTGGTGAGCACTTCCATTGATGTATCTGTTTGTTGAAATATGTCAGTTGGTATTCTATCAATTCCTGTGCCCTTAATTTTTGCCAATGCCTTCACAACATCTTGAACTTCCTGCTTCATCAATTCCTTCATTGCATCTTGTCATATGTTGTTTCATGAAATTCTCCTCTGTCAGTCAATTCTTTTTTGCTACAGTTACTCTGTGAACTCTTTCTATCATCTATTGATGCTTTCTGGATCATTCAATATTCTACCCATAACATCTTTTTTTTGTTTTATTTAAATTTATTATTAATTTCACTAAAAATTTACAGAGACTTTTGATTTCCATTCATTGTTGCACTTTTCTCCCCTCTCATCCCTCCCCCCTAGTACACTACCCTCTTGGAAAAGTAAAAGAACAATTATTTCATTGTTTTACAAACCCTCCCCCAGGTCCACTCCACCATGTAACCTTCGCTCTAGACTCCTGTCATGATAAAAATACCTAATCACATATCCCTTTTAAACAGTTTTCTCCCTCATCTGTTTCAATGCAGTATACATTATTGAACCCATCTTACTCAGTCTCTCCCCAACCCCAAGGTCAGTCCTCTTTTACAACAGTGGCACCATGCAATATTTGTCCTTTTGTGACTGGGATATTTCACTCGGCATAATGTTCTCCAGAGTCAACCATTTTCAATAATATTGCATGAGTTCCTTGTTTTTTCAATGCAGCATAGTATTCCATTGTCTGAATATACCACAGCTTCTCTATCCATTCGTTTGTTGATGGGCACTTAGGTTGTTTCCAACTCCTTGCTATTGTGAACAAAGCTGCAATAAACATGCATGTGCATATATCTGCTTGGATGTCAGTTATGGTCTCTTTGGGGTATATTCCCAGTAGTGGAATTTCTGGGTCAAACGGAAAGCGCCATACCACCTTCCACAGTGGTTGCACTATTTTACACTCCCACCAACAGTGGATAAGGGTTCCAGTTTCTCCACAACCTCGCCAGTATTTGTTGCTTGCTGTTCTGTTAAATTTTGCTATTCTGACTGGGGTGAGATGATATCTCATAGTTGTCTTGATTTGCATCTCTCTTAGGGCTAGGGATTTTGAACATTTTTTTCATGTGCTTGTTAGCCATCTGAGTCATCTGAATGTCTTCTTCAGTGAAATGTCTGTTCATATCCTGTGCCCATTTTTTTATTGGATTATTTACCTTTATCTTGTTGTGGTGCTCAAGTGTTTTATAAATTCTGGATATAAGTCCCTTATCTGTTATGTCATTATCAAATACTTTTTCCCAGTTGGTGGCTTCCCTTTTTACCCTGTTGGAGAAGGTTTTGGATGTGCATAGGGATTTGATTCTTAGAAGATCCCATTCATCTATTTTATCTTCTCCTGGTTTATGTTGTTGTTTTGTGCAGTGAAGTTAGAACTGACTCATAGCTGACTCTCCAGTGGGTTTTCAGAGGCCTTAAATCACTTGGAAGGAGATTGCTTGTCTTTCTACCTCAAAGAAGCTGGTGGATTCACCTGGCTGCCTTTGGGCTGACAGCACCACTCCTGGACAGTATGATGTGTTAAAGGTTGAAAAATACACAGTATAAAATGAAAAGAAGCTTGAAATGAAAACATCAAGGTCTTCCATCTGCATAAAATTGCCTTTACAGAGTTACTATAGACTTCTTTTACAAATTGGCTGGCTTTTCCCTTTTCTTTTTTCCTCTTTAAATGAACCTTTTCCTTTTTTTTCTTTCTTTCTTTTTTTTTTTTACCTTATACCCAGTGATCTTTAGTAAATACCTGGAATTTGTTAAGCAATTGATGTATATTTTCTGTAGCCTTCCAAGAGAGGCATTATTCCCATGTGGCAGATAAAGAATCTCAAATTTACATAATGAGCAAGTCATTTATGCCTGGATACTCATGGTTTAAAACCAGAGAAGTTTTATATCAGGGTTTTTTCCTTTCATCATGCCTATTTACTTTGTATGCTAACTAAATAAGCCAAGAAGCTGGCTATATGAAGAAAAACATGGCATTAAGATTAAGATTAGAGAAGATTCTTAACAACCTGCATTATACAGATGACCAGACACAGTCTTTATTAGAAAGGGAAGAAGACTTGAATCACTAAGGAAGGAGTTCAAAAACTACAGCCTTCATTATGGATTACACCTCCACAACAAAATAAAAATCTTCACAACTAGACCAATAAACCACATCATAATAAATGGAGAAAAGATCGAAGCTGTCAAGGATTTCATTTTACTTAGATCCACATTCAACACTCATGGAGGCAGCAGCCATAAAGCCAAAGAACATATTACAGTGGGCAGATCTGACTTCCTGCAAGTGCCAAAGACCAGTATACCCAATTAAAGACTAAGGCACTCTTGGCCCAAGCCATGGCATTTTAAGATGCTTTATATGCCTGCGAAGAGGTACAGTGAATAAAAAAGACTGAAGAAGAACTGATATCTTTGAATCTTCCATGATAAATAAATCTGGCTTGAAAGAAACTCAGAGTGCTCCTTAGCAACAAAGGTTATGAGACATCATCCCACATGCTTTGGGCATGTTGTTAGAAGATGCCAGTCCTTGGATAGGGGAACATCATGCTTGCAAAGGTGGAAGTCAGTGAAAAGTGGAAGACTGTCATTGAGATGCATTGACCTAGTAACTGCAGCAGTGGGAGATGTTGAGAGTGATGCAGGATTGGGCAAGGCCACTATGAATGAGAGCCCTACCAACAACAACCTGATTTTTAACACTCTGTACTGCAGTGAACCCGGACTTTTTTTTTTTACTTTGGAAAATACCTGTCATTGAGTGTCAATGAGCACTATCATTGTCTCATAACTTGCTATTTATATGCCAAATGTTATAATCCCACAGTCTTGCAGACATGCAAGCATATATACATGTTGTATGTATGCACACTTGAGCATGTGTTTGCACATACACACACACACACACACACACCATAATCTAAAGGCTGTAAGGAAGAAGAAAGGAGAAAACAAGGGAACAATTTTGCTTCTTTCTTAAACTAGTAAGAAACTTTTTTCTCTGACGTGAAACCACTTTGCGGTATACATGTTGGCACAAACAATTAAGTATTTGGCTGCTAATTTAAAAAGTTGATGATACAGGCCTGCATCTCAGAAAACATGGCAACCTAATTCTGGAAATCAGCCATTAAAAACGCTCTGAAGCACATTTCGACTATTGATACACAGGAAGTTGCCATGAGTGGAACTCAACTCAGTGACAACTAATTTGTTTGGTTTGATTTGGCTGATTAATTGTTAAGCACTGAGAACCACTTATAAGAAAACATCTGGTACATAAGAGCAGCATTTCCTATTAAATGTGAAAAGTTGAATAGCATGATGAAGTAGAAAGATGGCAGGAGATGATACAGGGGGAAACACGAGCAGTCCAGAATGTGACAAAAAGTGACATCGATCAACACCATAACTTTGAAGAGAAAAATGTGAACAAAGGAAAAAGCAGGAATACTGAGTGAGGTTTTGAAGGTAAATGAAGTGGGACTCAGCTTTGAATCACAGAAGATAGTTGCCATGACATAGGACCACAAGTCCCGTTTCTCCATGGTGAAAGGAAATGGGGAAAGGGTAGATGAAGTTGTTAAAAGGCAAGAGAACAAGGATTCAGTTGGGGTAGATGGGTATAAATAAGAGGGTTCTGTGGTCTGGGGAATAACAGTGCAATAAAATATTAAACTAGGTTGTAGAGTCAAGGAAACGTTTTCTCTATTATGGAGCAAGATAGTAATGACTGTTGATAATAGACAAAAGATCCCTTGATTTTTAATGTGGATGAGTTAACAGGTAACTAGCTCAGTTTAAGAGGTGAATGATGCTCTGTATATCAGTGAAAGGACAGGTCTCCTTTTTCACATACTTTTTGTCAGCCCACCTTTCCATGTACACATTCCAGTTAAAGCACAACAAGCAAGTGGCCACCAAAAGTTTCACATTGAAGATACCATGTAAAAGAACAACTATGTAAAAGAGCAACATTCAGAGACTGTGAGCCAACCTCTGGGCACAATACTTCTCTGAGCCTTCATCCAGGGGGTTTGCATAAATGATCCCCATGATCCCTTCTAGATCTAACAGTATTTATACAAGGTGAATCTAGGTCCACAATCAGAGATTGTGAGGATAGCACAGGCTAGGACAGGGCTCAGGTCTATTGTTTCATAGAGTCGATATGGGCTGTACTTGACTCAACAGCACCTAACAACAACAGTCCACGTCTAATTCTTGCCAGAGACTCCTGGGCTTACTCCTTTCTGTCTCACAGCCAGATCCAGTTGACTTCTATCTCATGTCATGTCACTTCGTCCTTGAGATTTTTTCTGGACATGTCTCTTCTTTTGACTCTCACCTCCTTCCCTGCAATATTGCAATAGTCATCTAATTACTCTCCTCATCTCTGTCTTGTGGACAGTCATCATAGTGGGAGCCTTCTCACCATTCATGTAGGAGAGCCAGCTTTGATTCCTGGCCACCACGCCTAAATACAGCTACAGCTCCATTTGGTGCACGCCTTTTAGGGGAGACTGGCATAGTGCCATAATGCTGAACGGGTTTCAGTGGACTTTTCAGTCTAACACAAAAGGCCTCATGTTCTGCTTCCCAAAACGAGCCAATGAAATCCACTGGATCACAGCAGTCTTATTGCACAGGAGGTTACCATGAGTCAAGGGCACACTCTGTAACAGCCAGTGGCAATACTTTGCCTTATTTCAGGTCCCTTCCTTTTTTAAAAAATTGTGATTTTAATGAAAGTTTACAGAAAGGATAGGTTTTCATTCATTCAGTGATACACATTTCCCTCCCTCCTCCCGTTCACTTTGTAATGTACGTCTTGTTCCAGAATGTGAATTATCATACATGTAATGTCTTGTTATCCATTCCTTTTATAGTCCTATGCCAATATAGTGTTCACTTTGCATCCACTCTTTTCCTGCTTTCCTTCCACCCTATGTTCATCCTGTTTTTATAGCACTGTCCTAATGCAGTATTTGTCCTTTAGTGAAAGAGAGATTTCACTCAGCATCATGTCTTCTAGACTCAAGTTTATTGGTGCAGCATAACATTCCATTGTGTGAATGTACTATACAGTTTTTCTATCCATTTGTTTGCTGATGGGCGCTTGAGCTTTTTCCATCTCTCCTGTCAGGTCTTCTATCTATTCCTTTCTATTTTCCAGGGTTAGTGTTGTTATTTCATGTCAAAACAGTTCCCTCTCATGGAGACTTTGTGTGCGGATCAAACTGCATCACTGTTCAAAGCTGTGACTTTTGGAAGCTGATTTTCATCCCTGGTTTCTCTGGCTCCTCTGGTTGATTCCACACCACAAACCTTTCAGCTAATAGTTAAAGACTTACCCATTTGCTCTATCCAGAAAGCTCATAAGGGTAATCCTTGCTAAAAGGATATATTCTGGTTCTTTCTCTGTTTAAATTCTTACATAATTAATGATTCTCTACCAAAAAGGTGATTCACCATCTACAGAACAGAGTTCGTATTCTGAAATCGAGCTCCACCATCCTCCTAATGACTTGTTCCCTCTGTGCTCTGCCTGCATGTTTGGCCGCAGCTTGCCACACTCCTGCTTCTCTCCTTGAACTCTAATAATCCCTTCTGTATCTCCATGTGATGCAATTTAGGACATTATACATGCATATCTCCCTAATTATACTGTGTAACATCTTAAAGTTAAGGACCATGTTTTACTTTTTATCCCCAGCATCTGGCATATGCTTGGCTGAAAACACACAAAACCCAAAGTTATTGATGAAATTGGTAAAGGTGATTATATACTAAGTCAGAATTTTATTCAAACTTCAAGTTTACACACCTGAAAAAGAGGGAGGTTTTCATTTGTTTCTAACCACTTTCCCAAGGTCTGATTCTGCGGGGGAGGAGGGGTGTTCTTTCCACTTATTGTGATAATAATGGGTTAAAGGTGAGGTTTGTCTTTTTCCTTTGGAAAGGAGGGACTATTAATAGGAGGTATGAAAATAGTGAATCCTGTTGGTGGTGGTTTTTAATTGCTACTCAGATCTGACAGAATGTACTTAGGTAGCTTTAGGCTGGCAGGTCTGCTATTGCTAGTGAAGAGGATTTTTTTTTCACCCCTGAAGGATTTTGTGATAACCAGCAAGTAGAAAAAAGAAAGAAAGGGGGGTGGGGGATCTCATTGAAAATGATTGGTAAATACTGACCTAAATGCTGAGGAACACCAGTATTTATAGCCCTTGTTTGTTCATCGTGGTTCACTCTGTCCTGATTTTCAGTGTTTTGACTTTGTCTTGCCATGTGAATCAGCGTTATCACCTCAAATGATCCTTGCTCCATCTGTATTTTTGTCTCTGAAATGTAGGTAAGAACCTTGATGCTGTCCATGACATCACTGTGGCGTATCCTCACAACATTCCTCAGACAGAGAAGCACCTCCTCAATGGAAACTTTCCCAAGGAAATCCATTTTCACGTCCACCGATACCCGATCGACACCCTTCCCACCTCCAAGGAGGACCTTCAGCTCTGGTGCCACAAACGGTGGGAAGAGAAAGAAGAGCGACTCCGCTCTTTCTACCAAAAGGAGAAGAATTTTTCCTTCACTGGGCAGACTGTAATTCCCCCTTGCAAGTCTGAGCTCAGGGTCCTTGTAGTGAAATTGCTGTCCATACTATACTGGACCCTGTTCAGTCCTGCAATGTGCCTGCTCATCTATCTGTACAGTCTTGTTCGGTGGTATTTTATAATCACCATTATCTTTTTCGTGCTGCAAGAGAGGATATTTGGTGGACTCGAGATCATTGAACTTGCATGTTATCGGTTTTTACGCAAGCAACCACATTTAAATGCAAAGAAAAACATGTGAGATTGTAAGATTCACAATGTTGGGGGGGAACACCTAGGGGACATTTTGGAAAAGTTTTATGCCTTTGTAAACGGGGAAGCATTTTTGCATGATGATGTCAAATATATCTTATTACCATTGTGGAGGAGCAATTTGTTGCTGCACACACAACCTTTTTTTTTTAAATCTCTGAATGTAATTTCAATACTGCTTAACAGGGAGCTCTTTCTGTGAAGTAACTTAGGCCAGAATATTAAACAATCATCAAGCTTATAACTGAGAGGATACACAAAGGTTTTTTGCAAGGCTCAATTTGATTACCTAATAAACTCCATGGGCGGATCAGGACCTCTTGAGGATGGGCCCAGGTCCAGTGCTGGTATGTCACTGCCCCCGGTAACCTCACAAGGTGAATACCCTTCTTCTAGACCCAGGCATATGGTGACCAGGACTCCCTCTCTCTGACTGCCCTCACTCCTTTCTTTGCCAATTCCACCCATTCCATCCTTCCTGAAGACAGGATAACTGAAATCACCACCCTTAGGCTGATCAAACATTTTGATTGGAAGCCCTTCATCATTCATGACCTCTTGGCATTTGGTCTTGTGCTGACGTTAGTGTAGGAAGACCACCTGTGCCCAGACCACCTGTGCCCTTTTTTTTCACATGAACAAGAAAACCTGTATGTGTCTCAGGAGCACACAGCACTCCACTTGAAGACCTTAGCTTGAACTTTAAAGGACAGGGATGACTAGGGGTTAGTCCTTCACTTGTACTTGCTCTTGCATGCGTAGTACTGTTTTCCTTACAACTTGTTGGTAGATATAGGGTTTTTTTCTGCATTAAAAATTATGTCCATGAAGTCAAATAGGTTTTTAAAGGAAAGTTTATGAAGAATAGTTATTGTTATTGCAGTCAGAAACTGTGTCTTTGAAAGTTATCTGTCTTTTGGAATATGTCTTTTTAAAACCTACCCAAAAAAGGTTAGTAATGTCTTCTCCATGTGCATAGATACTTATCTTTAAAACAACAGCATGTGCATAGATTCTACCATTAAAACAACAGCAACAAAATTGTTAACAGAGCAGTAATGGTTCAGCTTCAATAGCCCTGACAAATTTTACCAGACTGATAGGAGAGAAAGGAATCTTTTTTAATAGTAGCAAGAGGTCTACCTAGCTACCTGTTTTATCTACCCAACTCAGGCATCTCTTTCAATATTAAAATTTAAACCTATTTTCAGTCAGTTGTTCACCTAAGCACTGTCATTTCAAGACAGTGGAAAATCAAGTGAACCAAGAGCACCAATCTACTTCTGAGGCAAAAGAAATGTATCCTGTTGTTTCCACTCTTTTGGAACCAAGCACTGCATTTCCCTTCATGTCACAGGGATGCTGGGCAAAGCAGCAGAAAATATAAGGCAATTAAAAGTCGTTAGCTGTTAGCAAACCTGTCAGGTTTATTTCTGCATCGAGCCAGCCTCGAAAACTACTTAATGCTTTGTGCAATCTTTTAGCATGAATGCCTTCTCTTTAATTACACCTCATTTTTGCTTGATGGTGACTTTTACCTAACAATTGAGTTGGGCATTGCCATGAAAGGTAAACACATCATGAGCTGAACTTAGAGAACAAATTCTTTCAGAAAAGTACTGGTTGAGACAGAACACTGTTGACCCATCATTTTTATTGGCAAGAGTTTTAAGTAGCGCCCCTCCCAGAACTCACCAACCTATATTTAACTGCCCCTCACAAGCTGTTTTCAATCTTGCAGTAGTCACTAATTAGTTATTCTACACATCTGCACCAAACCCAACTGTTTAACCTCATGATTTTTAACTTTAGTGTTGAATTTTATTTTTTTTTTCCACACTAACCATTTCTTCCCTCCCTTAATAAAAAAGAGAGTTTCTAATTTAGGTTTTTCTTTAGGTTATATTTGGAAACACTGAAATAGTTTAACAATTATGATTGCATTTGTGCTGGTTAGAAGAGATGCATTGAGCCCTCATTCCTAAAGGTGTTTCTGATGCAGGCAAGCCAAGACTGTGCTGTGTTGATTCCCTCCCTCCAAACTTACCTGGCAACTGGTCCAAGATGCAAACTTGAAAGGGATATTTTGTCTCTGTAGGTTTTTTCTTTTTTTGTTTGGAATGTTTTAAATTTTACTTTCTTTCTGTTGATTCTTGGAGTTTTTAGTGGGTTGGGTTTTTTTGGGTTTTTTGCTGTTGTTGATGTTTTGGCTTTTTGTTTGGTTTTGGGTTTGGGGGAGTTGCTAATTCAAATGCAAACCTTATTTGTCTTAGCTGGAATTCATAATTAGAAAGCACTAAAATATGGTACTTGCTTTTAGAATTAGAAATAATAATGTAAAAAAGAAGTCCTGTTTAGGGGTTTGGTTTGGTATTGGCTTTTTGCAATCAGGTTTTTTAAAAAATCAAAGTTGTTTACATTTCTCCACACATGTCTGTGTCAAAGCCCTTCTTCCCCCCCCC
>NW_006399759.1:331184-357440 GCF_000299155.1 Elephantulus edwardii | reverse complement strand
GCTATTATGAGGCACTCGTCACTCTTGCCTCTCGGCCTGTTTAGGTGACCTTTGAAGGCAAACTCATTGGACATATTAAGAGTGCTGTGGATCCAACTGCTAAATCTTCAATTTACCATCCCTAACATTTTAAATCAAGTGTCATTTATTATGGGACATTCACCATTATACTTAAAATATGAACCCGTAAGAGGTAGGGCCAGTCTTTTAACCAGACATCTTTGATGAATTTTAAAATTCATTAGACAAATATGGCAAAGGACTAAAAGGAAAAGGAATGGTAGAAAGAGACCATAATTTCTGGCTTCTGATAAAATGCTTCCTTTATGTGATTAAGATGCAGATTAAGGGGAAATCCATTTGAGTCACATAAAATTGTTATTTTGACCGCCCCATTCAGAAATCTTGTATCTGGAGCACTCACCAAGACAGCTCTCAGAAAGGAACACGCTGCCTGACTTTACGCTCTGGCCATCCTTTTAAACCCTGTCCTGCTTTGTGATAAAGAGTAAGAGAGGGAGCCCGTTGATGTTAAATTGTTTACATTTCTCTATAAAACGTGCTTTCAGTGCCTTAATTACGGGCCCCTCTTTTTTCTTGTTCAAAGAATTTTGAAATGTCTCTTAGGTACAAGTCTCTTGTTGCTATTCACTGGGATAAAAATGTTTTGTAAACCCGGGTCACTGTGCTGGGTAAACACAGCTTAGTGACACATGGGGGGAGACAAGAGCTTGCTGTTGTGGTAGTGGTTGTCTCGTTGCTGTTACTTGGGTTGTAGAAAGCAAAACTAGTTTTATCATCTGAGGAGCTTCGGATTAGATATGGCCCTAAAGTTGTCCCACACCTACCTTAATTTTTTTATTATTATTTTATAAGAGAAACTTAATTTTTGGTAATTCCTTTTTTAAAAGAGCATTGTGTGCACAACATCAAGTTTTACACAAATGACTCACAGAATGGGCTTAGTTTCCAATGTCCATTGATATGTTTGTGAGTTGTCTTATGTGTAATATACATCCCAAAATAAAATGAAGTAAATTAATAGAGTTTACATGTGTGTTCCATTTCTGTGTTTTTAGGAACCAGGACAATTGCAGGCAATGGTGGTGCTCAGTTCCCCCCATTGTTGTAACCTTGCAGTGTGTAGAATTATGAGGTGCTCATCACATAGGAGTCTGTCTTTCACAAATGGAAGTGGAAGAGGTGGCCCAAACAAGAAGAGATGTGCCTCCTACTGTTACCGTTTTAGTATTCCAAGGGCTCCATGGATGTTATTAAACTTTGATTTTCTTCCATCTCAGTTCAGTCTGCTGTTGAAAGCAATTTGGTCATCCCACAAATGTGAGGTTCTTACAGAATTATCAGCACTGGCAGCTGCAAGAGGTAAACAGTATTCTGTGTCCCCTCTCTGCACTACTTGCCGCCAAGTCCGACCACGCTGACGCTCCATTGACTTCCTGAGGCTGTAAACTGTATGCTGGAGGAGACTGCCCACCTTTCTACCTCAGAGCCGCTGGGAGATCCAACCAGTGAGGCCTTCGATGTTATCAGTGCAACTCCCTTCAGACTGCACCAGCAAATCCCTCCTCCTGTTACCTTCCTGTGCACTATTAGGTGTCAGTGAGGTTGCTCTGACGTAGCAACTTTCTGTCAAACAGAATGAAATATTACCCAACCCTGCTTCATCCTCATCGTTAGCCCTTCTTCTCATTGCAGTTAAGCCTGTCACTGCAGGTCTCCCTGGCCCTCCTTCAGCAGTTGATCTCTGATGGTGAGTCCAAAACTAGAAAGAGAGAGTGTCCTGTTTTTGTCCGTAAAAAGTAGATTGAGGGTTTCTTTTTTCTTTTTTTCTTCATCGTAAGTAGCTGCGCTGCCAGCTGAAAGATAGGCATATCAAATTCACCATTTCCAAGGGAGAAAGTTGAGCAGTCTCTTCCCATGCAATTTATTGCCTCTGAAAATCCACTGGTGGGTCAACTAAGAGTTGGTTCCAATTCAATGGCACACAACAATTTGACTAAATGCTCCTTTAACCTATATACCACAGTAACTAGTGGCGTAGCTCCCACAATCACTGAAGCACAGAAGCTACCACAGTGCCCCAAACTGAGAGGCAGGTGGTGACCAACTTACTACCAGGAAGCCTGTAGCAATGCAAGCAAATTTTAAACCAGTACCTGACTTTAATGTATAAAAATGGAGTGAACAGAAAGACGCCCATACAGAAATTTTAGGACCTCAGCAATGGAAGCGCTTCAATACTCCCTCTCCGCCTTCAAGTTCTCCACAGAACATTTTGTATGAACATTGCTTCTGAGGGAAAACCACTGAACACCCTCAGAAAGAGGCACATAGGACACAGGACCAACAGAATACAGCTAAGTGTTGCTCCTAAAGACTAGACCATAGGCTTGTAGGGTTCTTACACTCTGCTTAATGTAACAAAAGAGAGAGGAGAGTTCAAATTCTTTAGTGACCCACATATTTTGAACATTACTCATTTCACAGATTTTATCGAAAGGTGAATTTTTTCTGAACTGTGGATTGTTGATGAAGGTAAGACAAATGACATCTAATAAACCCTAGGGAATATACAGAAGTCAATTTACACACAAAGCAATAACGAACTCTTCAGGCCAGAAACACTTTTAAAAGAAAGGGTCAGTTCATGTTTTGGTGCCTGTGTTGACTTTATCCCATGGATACATGTGGTAACTGGATATTTCAGTCCTAAATCCCTTCAGCTTTAAACTCAGTGGGAAAGAGAAGGAGATGCTACATCCCTAGTGGTTCGCTGCATGTTCTGTGGTTGGATCTGAGATCCCTGGGCCTAATCTGAAGAGACTGACACGGGCAGATGGGGGGAATCCACTTAATATGATAAACACTAAAGTGTTTAATTATTTCTAATATATTGATTTTATACTATATTGATCTTTATCGAGGCAAAATTTCTGGAGCCAGTAGATGATTATGTCCTTCAGAACTGTCTTTATAGAAGAAAATTGTTTAAAATATCAGAGACTTTTTTATTATTATTAAATGGTCTGCAGTCATAGTCCTATGAAAAATACAGTTGGTTTAAAAAAAAAGTACAAATGATTTGTCGAACCTGTCACCTAATGCATTTTGAGCCTCAGTGTAAGTTCTGATGCCATCTTAAGACACACTCATGCTTTTCTTTTCTCTGAGCTTTCAAGCTGCCAAGCAGCCATAACATTACAGAAAACATTCAAGGATATACTGACCCACTTCTCGGGATGTTTCATTAACATCCATAAAACTGACCACAGACAAAGGAGGACACTAAGCTGCAGGATTGAAGATGAGGGGAGGGAAGGCTCTGTGCCACTCTCCATTGCTTGTGGGTAGATGGGCGTGAGACATCCATGGGGTTATTGGTCCCTTTATGTGGGGCTCCTTGCCTCCACAGCTGCAGGATCATCACAGGGGCCGAAGAGAACAAGAGATTTTAGTATACAGAAATTCGAGCAGAGGTAAGAATGTCTATAGACAAACCCCGTCCCTGCAAGCAAGCTGCTTGAGCTGGCATCCCTGATCACTAATATCATGCCACTCCAGTGACAAAGGAAGACATTGCGCTCCTGGAGAAAAGGTGCGTGAGAAACTGAGTAAAAGTCTAACAAGACAGCAAGTAATAAATGTTGAAGAGGATGTGGTAAGATAGGAACTCATTTACATTGTTGATGGGATTGTAAAATGGTACATCTGCTCTGGAAAGCAGTTTGGTGATTCCTCAGAAAGGTGAAGATAGAAATTCCATATGACCCAGCTATTCCATTGTTTGGGGTATACCCTGAGAAATTGAGAAGTGAGGCACAGAGACTTGTAAACCAATGTTCATGGCAGCATTATTCACCTTCGCAAGAACCTGGAAACAGACATTCATACAATGGAATATTATGCAGCAGGCAAAGCAATGATTTTGTAAATTGCCTAATTTGGGAGGGACTGGAGAGCATTATGCTAAGTGAACTAATTTCAGTTCAATAAAGTAAAATACTGTATAAAACCATTATACATGTAGCATGAGTATGAGGATCCAATGAGGAGGATGGTAGAAGCAGAGGGGTGAGGATGGGTGGGAAGAGGGGTATTACTCATAGAGTTGCATAATTTGCTATGGAGGGGTAAAGAAAATGGGAAAGATCCTGTGTGGAAAAATAATGTATTCAAACTTTGTAAATAAATCGGTATAAAATTAAAAAAATTAAAAAGAAACTGCTTGGTAGAGTACTTGGTCTCACACCACTCAGCCACTTCCTGCATGAAGGAGGCCTGGAGAGTTTGTATTAGGGTACTAAATGAAGGCAAGATTCTTACAGAACTGCAGTGCAGAAGAGAGAGAACCTCAAGGACTTTTGGAAAGGCAAATTTTCCCAGAAAACAGTAGAGTGAGTAGCCTACCCCATAGACTCAACATTATAACTTGGCAACTAATTAGTAACATAAAGGATAGAACCAACAATTTTTGCAGACACAACATAAAAGACCTAAAGCTTGTCAAGAAAAACTTCACATAATGTCAAGAAAGCTGCAGTCAGCTTCAAACACTGTGAAACAACAAATTAAGTCTTCTCCCCAAAAAAGCAAAGAATATTAGAGACTTCATGAATACCACAGAGTCAAGAAGGCAGATGATATATGTTGATATGCAGACATTCAAACAGCTATGAATGAAAGTACAAATGATGGAAGAAACAATAAAAGCCACAAATAAAAGAAATAACCCAGAAGTTATTTTGGTAGAGGGCCAGAAAAAAAATTGTTATTTGAACAGCTACAGAAAAAGGTGCAAATGATGGAAGAAACAATGGAACATCAAGAAAGCAAATGCTAGTGGCAAGACACTGAACTGCAATCCCAGAGGTACGCAGTTCAAATCCACCAGATGCTCTGCTGGAGAAGGAGGGGGCAATCTCCTCACGTACCAGTCAGATCTGATTTGACGGTACACGTAAAAATAATACAATTAAAAAAAAAAAAAGCAAATGCTCCAGAGACACAGCCAGAAAAAAATATATTGTTTAGAAAGTACTTGCAGAAATACAGGGGGTGGGAAATGGAAAAAAGAAACTATAAAGAAAGAGGTACAAGAACTTAAAAAATCATCACAAGGTAGAGAGGGTACTGCCAACACAGTACTAGAAATAACAGAAAAGCATGAAAATGCAATACAGAATATTAAGACTGAAATGGCAGACGTGCCAACATGTTTAAAGGATAAAAAGTAGAACAGAAGAGATGGAACACAGAGTCAGTGAGTTGAAATACAAGAGCCTCACTGAAAACATTCTAGAGGAAAAATCAGAGATGAGACATAAAGAAAAGGAAGAAAACATTAGAATCATGTGGGATGACATCAAATGGAATAACATAAGTATGATTGGAATTCCAGAACAGGGAATGACAAGGAAATCACTGAAAAAATTGTGGAAGTAGTACTAGAAGAAAACTTCCAAGGCATTTTGAAGAATGAGGAACTCCATATTCCATGAACACCAAATAGACTAGACTCAAAATGAAAAATATCAAGACATATCATAGTCCAATTTTCCAAATTAAAAGATAAAGATAAAATTCTAAAAGCACCATGAGATGAACAAAGAGTCACCTACAAGGGGAAAACGATTAGATTAAGTTCTGATTTCTCAGCAGAAAGCATGTGAGCTAGAAGAAGACAATGGGATGGCATATACAGAAAGTTGAAAGAAAAAATTGCTAGCCAAGAATCCTATACCCAGTAAAGCTTTCCATCAAATATGAAAGGGAAATTAGATCCTTTGAAGAAAAGAAAGAACTTAAGGAATTTGTGAAAACAAGACCAAAACTACAAGAAATTTTAAGTGAAGTCCTTCACACAGAGATGGCAAAGGAAAGTGCATGGATCATTGTAACAAAGAAAAAGAAACATGCCAAAATGGCAAAAGTAAAATGTGGCCTGACAATAATCAAACTTAATGTGAATGGACTAAATGCACCAGTTAAGGGGAAAAGAGTAGTAGAATGGATTTAAACAAACAACAAGCCAATGAATATGTTGCCTACAGAGACACATCTAAAAAGGAAGAGAAAGACAGACTCAAAATCAAAGGCGGGGGGGAAAAAAATCTAACAAGGAAATCGCAATCTCAAAAAAGCAGGCATGACAATACTGATTTCTGGTAAAATAGATTTCAGAATGAAAACCACCATCAAAGATAAGGAAGGGCATTATATACTGATTAAAGGCACAATAGATCAAGAAGACATAACCTTGGTCAACATTTATGCACCAAATGGTACATAAAAAATGTAAAATACATAAAACAACAGTTATCAAATGAAAGAAAGAAATAGACAGCACCACAATAGTGGTAAGAGATTTCAACACACCTCCACCACCAAAGGATAGGTGAACCCAAAAGAAACTCATCAAAGATGCAGAAGTTCTAAACTAAGCAATCAGCCAACCTGCCCATGTGGATGTATTCAGGGTACTATACCCAATTAAAACTCAATTAACTTTCTTCTTGAGTGCACATGATACATTCTCCAGAATTGATCATATATTTGGACACAAAGCAAGCCTCAACAAATTAAAAAACTTTGAAATAATACAAAATATCTTCTCGAGTCTCAATGTCATAAAACTAGAAATTAACCACAGTTGGCTAAAGCTTGCAAAACCATCTCTGTGGAAGTTAAATAATTCTCTGCTAGAACATGGTTGGGTTATAAAAGAAATAAAGAATGAAATAGAAAATGTTTCTTGAAACAAATGAAAATACAACATACCAAAACCTCTGGGATACAGATAAGCCAGTCCTCAGGCAGCAGTTCATAGCAATAAGCACACACATAAAAAAGGGAAGAAAGAAGCAAAATCAATGATCTAACTCAACACCTTAATCAAATAGAAAAAGAACAACAATTTAATTCTACAGCCTCTAGAAGAAAAGAAATTATAAAGACAAGAGCTGAAATCAATAAGATTAAAAACAGAAAAATAATTGAAACCATGAATAAGACCAAGATCTGGTTTTTTGAAAGGGTCAATAAAATTGACAAATTGCTGGCAAACTTAACAAAAGGGGGGGAAAAAAGAGAAGACACAGATAACTCAGTTAAGAAATGATCGAGGTGACAGCACAACAGAACCAGATGAAACTTAGCTGATAGTATCAGAATACTATGAAAAGCTAAATTTGAATGCCTAAAAGAAATGGACAAATTCCTTGACACTCATGCCCTACCCAGATTAACAAGGACAGATATAAAACACTTGAACAGACCCATCACAAAAGAAAAAATTCAAAAGGTCATAAAAAGACTTCCGCTAAAGAAAAGTCCTGTATCAGATGGCTTCACAGCTGAATTCTACCAAACATTCAAAGAGGATCTATCACCATTTCTACTTAAACTATTTCAAAAAAATTTTAAAAAGAAGGAACACTCCCAGAGTCATACTATAAAGCAAGCATAACCCTAATACCCGAATCAGGGAAAGGGATTACCAAGAAAAAAAAAACTACAGACCACTATTTCTCATGACTATAGATGCAAAATCCTTTAAAAAATCCTACTCAATAGGAGGTGGGGCGGAAGCCCATCAATATGTTGTCTATAAGAGACATATCTAATAAACAAAGAGAGAGATAGACTCAAAATCAATGGCTGGAAAAAATATACCAAGCAAATTGCATCCACAAAAAAAGCATGAGTAGCAATATTAATCTCTGATAAAATAGATTTCAGAATGAAAACCACCATAAAAGATAAGGAAGGGCACTATATAATGATTAAAGGTACAGTACAGGGAAAAGATATAACTTTGGCTAACGTCTACGCACCAAATGATAGACTTTCTAAATATAAAAAAAAAGTATTGTTAACAGAATTGAAGAAAGAAATAGACAGCACCACAATAGTGGTAGGAGACTTGAACAAAGTACTCTCACCAAAGGATAGACCAAGCAAAAAGAAACTTAACAAAGATGCAAAAGACCTAAACTACACAGCCAGCCAACTCGACCTTGAGGATGTACATTATCCAGAATTGGCAAAGCAAGCCCCAACAAATTAAAAGACATTGAAATAATACAAAGTGTCTTTGCAGACCACAATGCCATAAAATTAGAATTAACCACAAGAGGATAAAGCTTATAAAGCCATCAGAGTGGAATCTAAATAACACCTTGCTAGAACACAATTGGATTATAGAAGAAATACAAAATGAAACAAATGATAATGAAAATAAAATGTACCAAAACCTCTGGGATGCAGAGCTAAGGCAGTCTTCAAGGGACAGTTCCTAGCAATATGCAAGCACATTAAAAAAAAAAAAGCAAAATTAATGATCTAACTCACACCTTCATCAAATAGAAAAGAACAACAATCGAATTCAACAGCCTCTAGAAGAAAGGAAATTATAAGAACAAGAGCTGAAATCAATGAGAGAGAAAACAGAAAAGTAACTGAAACCAGTAATAAGACCAGGAGCTAGTTTTTCAAAAGGGCCAATAAAATTAACAAACCACTGGCAAACTTAACAAAAGGGAAAAAAAGAGAGAAGACACAAATGACTCGATTAAGGAATGATAGAGGTGACATTACAACAGAACCAGAGGAAAGTAAATCCATAGTGTCAGAATATTATGAAAAATTATACTCTGATAAATTTGAAAACTTATAAGAAATGGGAAAATTCCTTGAAACTCATGCCCTATCCAGACTGACATGGTCAGATATAGAATAATTGAGCAGAACTATCCCAAAAGAAGAAATTGAGCAGGTCATAAAAAGACTCCCCCATAAAAAAAAAAAAAAAGTCCTGCACTGTCTTCTCTGCACTAGGAGCAGCTTTCCTGCCACAGCCCCTCATCCCCTGAAAATGTGTACCTGCACCAAGTCTGCCTCCACCCCTTCCCTGGTCAGGAGTGCCTCTCAGCTGCTGAGCCGTCCATTGTCTGCAGTGGTCCTGAAACAACCAGAGACACTGAGAGATGAGAATTTCAGCTGCTTGACAGCCCCATGTTCCTTGATTTCATTTGTCCCTAGTCGCAACTTCCAAACCAGCACTGTCTCAAGGGATATTGACACAGCAGCCAAGTTCATTGGGGCTGGGGCTGCCAAGGTTGGAGCGGCTGGCTCTGGAGCTGGGACTGGGACTCTGTTTGGGAGCCTCATCATTGGTTATGCCAGGAATCCTTCTCTGAAGAAGCAGCTCTTCTCCTATGCCATTCTGAGCTTTGCCCTCTCAGAGGCCATGGGGCTCTTTTGCCTGATGGTGGCCTTTCTGATCCTCTTCGCCATGTGAAGGAGCCATCTCCACCTCTCATAGTTTGTTGGTTTTCTCTCCCCATGTCTTGTCTACCCTATGTGTTCCTTTCCCTGTAACTCTCCAGGCAGCCTGGGGAAAGTGATTGGCTCAGGGTTTGACTGAGGAAAGATAAATAAATACTGTTAATAAGATAAAAAAAAAAAGTCCTATACCGGATGGTTTCACAGATCAATTCTAACAATCATGTATAGAAGACTTATCAAAATATAGAGAAAGAAGGAATACTCCCATAGACATTCTATGAAGCAAGCATAATCCTAACACCAAAACCAGGCAAAGATATTACCAAGATAGAAACCTACAGACCAATATCTCTCATGAACATAGATGCAAAAATCCTTAACAAAATCCTAGCCAATAGAATCCAAAAGCTAAAACATAGACGTAAAAAAAAAAATTTATCATGACCAAGTGGGATTCATAAGAGATATGCAAGGATGGTTCAACATAAGAAAAACAATGTAATTCATCACATTAACAAAACAAGTAACAAGAACCACATGATCCCAGTAATTGATGCAGACAAGGTATTTGAAAAAATCCAACACCCTTTCCTGATTAAGACTCTCAGCAAAATTCCTCAGCAGGGAATTTCTTGAACTTAGTGAAAAGTATATATGAAAACCCAAGAGCCAATATCATTTTCAATGGTGAAAGACTAAAAGCATTTTCCTTGTGAATAGGGACCACTGTCACCACTTCTATTCAATATTGTTCTGAAAGTACTTGCTAAGGCAGTATGACAAGAGAAAGAAATAAAAGGCATCCTGATCAGCAAAGAGATAGTTAAACTGTCCCTGTATGCAGATGGTATGATAGTGTACACAGAAAACCACAAGGACTCAACAAAATTGTTTGAGTTAGTGGACCAATTTAGTAGAGTGGCAGGTTACAAGATCAATATACAAAAATCAGTGGAATTCCTCTACAGTAACAAAGAGTCAGAGAAGGAAACCAAACAGCAATACAATTTATAATAGCCAATCACAAATTGAGATACTTGGCAGTGAACCTAACTAGAGACACAAAACACCTATACAAAGAAAATTCCAGAACATTATTGTAAGATACAATAAAAGACTTAAATAAATGAAAAAAAATGTGCCCTGTTCATGGATAGGAAAACTCAATGTTGTGAAAATGAAGATCCTACCAAAAAAATCTACATGTTTGGCATAATCCCAATCCAGATTCCAAATTCATTATTCAAGGAGATTGAAAGGGAAATTGTCAAGTTTGTTTGGAGGAAAGAGACCCCAACTAAGCAAAGTACTGAAAACCAAAATTGAAGTGGGCGGCATAGAACTTCCTGACTTCAAAACCTACTATACAAAAGTAGTAACCAAAACAGCATAGTACTGGTACAATGACAGGGACATAGACCAGTGGAATAGAATTGAGAATTCAAAAATGGACCCATCTATCTATGGTCAACTGATATTCAACAAGAAAATAAAACCTATCAAATGGGGAAATGAAAATATCTTCAACAAATAATGCTGGCAATGTTGGACTGCTAACTGCAGTAAGTTGAAACAGGATCCACAACTCACACCATACAGAAAAATTAATTCAAGGTGGGTCAGAGACATAGGAATAAAGCCCAAAACCATAAAGTTTATAAGAGACAAACTGAGATCAAGCTTAGAAGGCCTAGTCTATGGGTCTATGGTATAAAGAGGCTGCCAAATAGAGCCAGAAATGCACAGTCTGAAGAGGATAAAACTGATGAATGGGACCTTCTTAAGATTAAATCTCTGTGCTCATAAAAAAACTTTTTCCAACAGAGTGAAAAGAAAACCTACTGACTGGAAACAAACATTTGCCAATACCATCTCAGACAAGGGTCTCGTAACAAAAGTTTACAAAATACTCCCGGGCCTCTAGAAGAAACAGACTGATAATCCAATTACAAAAGGAGCAAAAGACATGGAAAAACTTTTCACAGAAGAGGACATTTGGATGGCCAACAGTCACATAAAGAAATGCTCAAAATCACTGGCAATAAGAGAGAGGCAAATGAAAACCACGAAGAGATACCATCTTAACCCAGTAGCAGTGGCAATGTTTTTAGCAGGGCAGCAAGGAATAAATGTTAGAGAGGATGTGGAGAGATAAGAACTCTTATACATTGTTGGTGGGGTTGTAAAATTATACTACCACTCTGGAAGGTTAGTTTGGCATTTCCTCAAAAAGCTGAACATAGAAATTCCATATGACCCAGATATTCTGCTGCATGGAAAATACCCTGAATAAATGAGGCACAAATGGAGACTTGTACACCAATGTTCACAGCAGTGTTAATCACCATAACAAGAACATGGAAATAGCCCAAATGTCCAACTACAATGGAATCAATGAAGAAATTATAGTACATTCTCACAATGGAATACTATGTAGCACACAGGAGCAATGTAAATTACTACCTAACATGGGACAACTAGAGAGCATTATGTTAAGTGAATGAACTCAGTCTCATAAAGACACATAGGGTATAAAACCATTATTTTAGAATGAGGAAGAGTGCCGTGGAGAGCTGGGGTTCGGGGGGAGGCGGGCTTAATCATAGTTTCGCACAATTTCACGGATGGTGGGAGGGGTGGGTAAAGGAAAGGGGAAAGATCCAGTGTTAAAAACAGTGTATGCGAACTTTGTTAGTAAACCAGTATAAAATTTTTAAATAATTTAAAAATGACCATCCATGAAACTATTACTTGAACCAACATAAGGAACTCTGGTGGCCTAATGGGTAAGGATTTGCTCTGTCAACCCAAAGGCATGCAGTTGGAATCCTCCAACTGCTGCTTCTCAGGAAGAAGACTGGCAATTTTTCTTTGTGTTGAGTACTGTCAAGTCAGAACTGGCCCATAGTTGATCCTCCAGCAGGTTTTCGGATGCCCCGGAGGAGACGGCTCATCTTTCTGCCACTAATGGAGCAGCTAGTAGATTCGAACAGCCTGGCTTCAGGTTGGCATCACAGCTCCTTATCACTAGTCTACCAGAACTGCCTCTGAAAACCATGCTATGAGCCCTTTCTGATTCAACAACAAACAGCCTCTGAGAACAATAAAGTCATTTAAGATGGGAGAAATATCCATTAGTATAATGATTACTCCACCTCCCGCACCCCCTAAATGGATACCTTTTCTGGACCACAGAAATATCCTCAAAGTATCTCAGACTAGTAGTATTGTGTTAATAAAAACGTTTCTGAACTTTTCTACTTTAAGCCTCCAATTGTCATCTCTACTAGAATCTTGTGTATCAATGCCTTCCTGACCAGTTGTCACCTTGAATAAAAGAGAACATCAGTAAATAATAGACACAATTGAACAACTCATGGAAGGATGAGGCTTTGCCTAATATTTTTGGTATTAAATATATTTCTGAGTTTCTAACAACTTTCAGATTGTGACAGCCAAATAGACTATGAATCTGAGGGCCCAGGTAGTACTGAATAAGATTGAATTCCCAATGTCCTGACAATTTATTGAACCAAATAAAAAAGTCTTCCTTGTGAGCCTGCCCTGTGTTCATAGCCAGGCAGTGACCAGCACTGGGCATCAGCACCACTGGAGAGGCAGCAGGCATGGTGGAGATGTTAAGGGCTAGACATATGTAGGTGCTCATTCTACATTTCAGCTTTGAGCAGGTGATTTAATTTCTCTGGAAAATAGGGATTAGAGACATATTTCTGTGATTAGCATGAAGATTAAGTGAAATAATATGGAAAATGTTTTTTCTGCTGTGCCTAGCACAGAGCAGAAAGGTGGTGAGTGGTAGCTGCTGTGATTTCCATGGTCGTTATTACAGAGACAGTGGCCCCTTCTGAATGGCTCTAAGTGTTGCTGCATCTCTCTGCTCCCAGGCCTTGGTCAGGAGCCACGTCCACATGGACAGTGGAATGGCATCACAGCCTGCAAGCCTGGATAACACGAAACAGAGCACCCCAATAAGCCAGGCCCTGGGGAAGACAGGAAATGAGCTTGCTTGGTCAGGGAACCAGGTCAGGAAGAGGTTCTTTTCTCAGCATGAAGCCAACTGGACAGAAACAAAGAGAGTAGGAAAGAGATGATGTCTTGTGGCAAGGCAGGACCGAGTCTAGCACCAAAGACAACAGGTAGAGCTGAGGGCCCCGAGGTGGCAGGTAGTACTGGGTCCCCTGAGATTAAAGGTGGTGGTGCTGGGGCCCCCAAGATGATACGTGGTGCTGGGGGCCCTGAGTTGGCAGGTAATGCTGGGGATTCTGAGATGACATGTGGTGCCGGGAGCCCTGAGATGATAGATAGTGCTGGGGCCCCCAAGATTAAAGGTGGTGCTGGGGGCCCCGAGGTGACAGGTAGTACTGGGGGGGTCCAAGTTGACAGGTGAGCAGAGGCCCCAGCCCTGGGCCAGCAAGTCCTCTGTCCGGGGACTCCGTAGGGGGTATAGACAGTAGCTGACAGTGCAGTTCACAGAAACCATTGTAAGATGATATGTACACCCCTCCTTACAGGGAGTTGTGCTGCTAACCCAGAGGCCACCCCTGCTGGGTGGCTTGAATCCACTAGCCTCGGGCTAAAGATGGACAGTCTCCTCTCATGAAATTTACAGTTTCCAAACCCTACTCAACGGACAGCTCACGAGTCCGGCCATCTCAACAGCAATGAGGGAGGAAGTTATTGATGGGGAGATTTTTGGTTTTGGGTTTTTTTTTTTAATCCTTTGGGCTGGCTCAAATCTATTCTCAACTAAGACTGAGAAATTCTCATTTGTGGCCAGTGCTTGCCAGGGAGTTATGCCGTAGACTTGGCTTCTCTGATTTGTCCCTGTGGAGACATGACATGGCTAGGGAGGGGATGGGCCCCTGGGAGGGTGTGAGTACAAAGTGACAGATGTGTGCTGCGCCTGGAGGCAGGTGACAGCCTGAGCAGAGTTTTGAGGAAGCATGAGATCATCCAGACAAGAATGCAAAAAGCCTCGGAAATCTCCCATTTGCCTCCTTGTTTAAAGAAGACTTCATTTGTCGTAAGGGTACATGTTACTGGGGTATCAGCACCTTTGGAATCAGCCAGTGAGTCTACTCAGAAGAGTCACCAAGGGCAAGACATAACAAATGGCTTGGCTTCATGAGAACCTCAAATGGGGTCCTAGGGAAACAAAGGCAGAGGCAGAGCCAGCTTCCTGGGCTTGTATTCTGTGCACTCACTCTGTGCAGAGGAACCCCATATCTGGTCTATTGTTCTGCTCTTACAATCTTGAAACTATTAATAATTTTGAATAAGGGACCTTTATTTTCTTTTTGCATGAGTTTCCCAAAATTTCAACACCAGGTCCTAGCCACAAGCTGTAGCAGATGTGAGACAGCCTGATTTAGAACCCTACTCCTGGATGCACATGGGAACTACTGTTGTTATGTGCCATCAAATCACTTGAGATTCATAGCAACTCAATGTACAAAAGGTCTGAACCCTGCCCTATCTTCAGCCAACTTCACTGTCTCTGACACACTTACCCCCATTACTCCAGTCACTGGGGTGACTGGGTCAATCCATCTCATCTAAAGTCTTCATCTCTTGTGCTGTCCCTCCATCCTCCCAAGCATGACGTCCCTCTCCAAGGACTGGTCCCCTTCTGCAACACGCTCAAACTATGTCGAGTGAAGCTTCAGAATCCTTGCCTCCAAGGAGCAGCCTCATTTCACCCTCTCCAGGGTAGGCCTGTTTGTTCTTTTAGCAGTCCATGGTATATATTCAATACTCTTCTGCAGCACCACAATTCAAAGGCATAGGTTCTTCTTCTATCATCCTTTCTTAGTTATTGCCCAGCTCTCTAAAGCATAGCAAGTAATTGAGAAGACCATGGCTTGGATCAGACACACTTCAGTCTCTAGACTGACATCATTGGTCTTCAGTACTCTAAAGAGGTCCCTGACAGCAGATTTTCCCAGTGCAATTTATCTTTTGATTTCATGTCTACTGGCACCAAGAGTGTTGATTGTGGAGCCAAGCAAACTTGAAGTTATCAACAATCTCAATCTCTTCTCCAACTAGTATGATGTTGCCAGTGGTGAGAATCTTTGTTTTCTTGGTGTTGAGCTTCAATCCATATTGAAGGCTGCAGTCCTTGACCTTCTTCAGAAATCACAGGTCCTCTTCTGTTTGGCAAGCAAGTTTGTGTCATCTGTATAACACAGGCTGTTGCTTAGTCTTCCTTCAATCTTGATGCCACATTCCTTCTTACAGAGCCCAGCCTCCCAGATGATCTGCTCTGCATATAGATTGAAAAGCTATGGGGATAGGATGTATACTAGTGATGCTTTTTAAAACTACACTTCCCCTGATCTTCCCACATATGCAGAGGGGCGCAGACTTCCGTGTTGACTCACCCTCCCCAGGTGACGCTGGTGCTCAGTGGACAGGAAGACACTAACTTCCAGGATGAGCATCGCTGGCTTTCGGCCCACACAACCGAGCAAGGCTCCTGCCAGACCCTCGCACTGCAGACCTGCCTCCTGGTGCTCACCATGCTGTGCTGAATTGTGCAGCTTTCTGGCTCTGAGAGACCGTCCGTGACACCAAGGACCAGACCCCGTTCATCTTTGCACCCCAAACACTCAGCTGGTACTTGAGAAACATTTGCTTCCCCCAACTCAATTGGCTAGGAAATGTGGAGGATCAGCAAAAGAGAGGAAGCCACTCAATGAGACGGATTAATTCAGACTGCAGCAGTGGGTCCCAGCATGTGGGAGGACAGTGCAGGATAGAAAAGGTTTCAGTCTGGTGCTCATCGGCTCTCTATGAGCCAGAGTCGACTCAACCGCACCCAACAACAATTCAATTAAAAACATGAGGGTTTATTTTTTTTAAAATTATTATCACTTACAGCATGGCTATTTTCCTATATGTTTTGAGGAACTAAAGCACCTCATGACTCACCAGCGTGAGCCACTCTTCCTTGCCAGATTCGTGAGTAATTTTCCTGGGTTTTTAAAGCAGAAATCTGAAAAATGAATATTGACGAAGAATTGAGACATTGGTGGTTAAGAAGCAGAATTCCTAACTTTCACACAGGAGAGACCCTACGTCAGAAATCAGCCAACTCTAATGCTGCGGAGCACAGCTTCTGGCAGGAGGCTGTTGATGGAGATGGTGCAGGACCACGGACAGCATTCTGTTCCCTTTTGCGTGGATTGTAATGAGTCACTTGACAGCAGCTAACAACAAAGAAAACCCTTGTCTCCTGGCTAGAACTCATTCTGCCTTTCCCTTGGTGGCATGAATGGTTAACTCCTAGCTGAAAGACTGACAGTTCAAATTCATCCAGAGATGCTTCGCAAGGCAGATCTGGAACTCTTCTTCTGAAGGGTCACCTTGTACGCCCCACAGAGCAGGTCGACTCCCCACACATGGGGTCACCATGAGCCAGTAAAATGTTAGGTCTTCACACGGGATGTAAGGCCAAGAACTCAAGGAAGGGACCAAATGGAAAGAAAGCTTAAAGCAGCTTTATTAAGAGGGCTACCAGGCAAGATTCCTTGGACAAAGCAGGGAAAAACAGTGTCATAAGGTAGGTTGGGGCAGGTTTTTATAGTAAGGGTCATTAGAGAGGGAAGGGAGGGACATTCTATTGTGGTTTAGGCAGGTAGGCAAGGCCGTTCACTCACTTTGTTGACAGGTTGATATTCATTGAATCCTTCATTTTCCGCTTTGGTCTGGGCCTGACATTAACTCCTTGAAAACAAACAGGAATCAGAGAAAAAATCAAACTTACAGACTTTATATAACCACTGCCTCCTCTACCTCGATAACAGAAGAACTAGATAGAGCCTGGCTAACTCTACTGAAAGATTTGTTCAGGGACACCCCCCTCTAGCATCCCATTCTACAACCCTTTTAGAGATCAGACATTTCCCAACACTACCTGATCACTGATCAGGGGCAGCACAGATACGCTCAGGGAGGACTCTACTGTTCTGAGTTGTAGGATGCAGAGCTGTTGTGAGAATTAGAACCTGTCAAGGGGATCTTGCAAAATTCTAACAAGAATCTGCTACATCTTTTCACTCATTCTTTCCTTTTTGAGATGATGGCATTCTGTGATAAGTGGAAGAGGGATGTGGAATCTGAGGCTTATCTGAAGTATTGTATCTCAAGTTGCTAAGTCTCTCTAATGTTCACACTAGATGGATCCTAGTATCCAATAAATGGATGGATAAAAATATGGAATAGAGCTTCATATGCTTAAAGAATTCAGACTGGCCGGACCCACTATAACTGGAGGAATGCCAGAGACTATTACCCCAAGATACTCTTCAAACCTTGAATCAAAACTATTGCCTGAAATCATCTATTAACTAAGCAGCAGCCAAGCTGAAAAAATTCAAGAAGGTTATGCTTTAAAAAAAAAAAATCATCTCTAAGGGACAAAATACTATAAAGAACAAATGAGAAGTTTGAGGGAACTGAGACTAAATGAATGTGAATAAGACAACTCTACAGAAATGAGAGCGTTGACATGGGTGACGGGTGTAACCCATGTCACTGACATAACAGAAATGATTCACTGGGAGTGTGTTTTGCTGTATATATTAACACCAAAAATATATTATTAGTTTAAAAAATATCTGATGGATGCTAAATTCAGTGGGAAATAAAATATATAATAAAAATATAATAAAAAATGAGCTATCTGCACAATGTAGGTAGTTATTGATTACTCTTTGGTTTTCATTATTCGTTATTGTAAAAACCATCTTAACTAAGTGAGCAAGGTTAACATCATGTATAAGACATACAATTCTTGTCACAAGTGCTTAGCTTCAATCCAGTCAGAAGAAATCACCAGACAAGATTAAAGGACACTTTACAGACAAACTAAGTGGACAGGTTTTAAAAATATCAAGACCAAGAAAGAGTGAGGAACTGTCACAGACATGACAATGAAGATCAAGATCCTGCCCGAGGTGAATACCTGCTCCAACCTGGTTAACGTTCTTGTATGATATGACTCTTCGCTTCTTGAGTTTGATGCCTGAACTCTGGTATTAAAACGGTGGTCTTCGGAGGATCTGGGGCGGCGTGCTCTCCTGTCTCAAGGTCCTCTGCCTTCATTAGGACTCACTCTCTCCACAGCTGTCCACATGGTTGGCTTATCCATTTCCGCCCTGTCTTTGCTCACATGTCCTTGCATGCGGAGGCCTAAGATGTCATCGTTTTTCCATTGTAGGATGTCATTCATCCAAGCCACGTGCTCCCATTCACTTTTCAGGAAGCATCCTGACAATCTTTCTATTGAGACTGGAAAGGAAAATACCAACAGTTGTGAAGTCTGGGCTCATGCGTCATCTTTCTTGGCCGAATGAAAAGAAGGTCAGGGGGAATGAGCAATGAGTGAGGCCTGCTCAGAGTTCAAATAGGGATGTTGTACAGCAGGACAAAGAGCCACTTCTGCCCATGACTCCTCCCACCCAGGGCCCAGGGCCAGAGCAGGCCTAGCTGGTGACTGAGGCCAATAGCACTCTCTCCTTGGTCCCCCTCAGGGATCAGACGTTCCCTGAGCCACCTGATCAGAGGCAGCACAGATAGACTAATGCATGCCTCCATTGTCTTGTGTACAATGCAGAGCCACTGTGAGAATCAGAGCCTGTCAAAGGAATCTTGCAAAATTCTGATGAAAAATCCCCTACACTTTTTCATCCATGCTTTTTTTTTCTTAGAATGTTAGAAGTGTCTTTCTTATCACTTATTATCAAGTACCAGCTCAATAGTTAAAAAAAATAAAATTCAAATCCCCTTCCATAACTTTCCTGTTTTCTTGCTAAGGAGTTTTTAAAATAATGACATGCTCGCTTCTCCACCGTATAAAACTTTATGAGATAAAGAAAGGCAAAGAACTGTGCACATTCTGCTTTGGAGGACCACAGCTGTGGGGACCAGATCATGACATTCTGTGAGGAAAGGGAAAGGAATATGGAACATGAGGTTTGCTCCAAGTATTGTACTTGCTGTTGTTATGTGCCTTCTAGTCGATTACTACTTAAAGCAAATCTATGAACAATAGCTCTGAACCCTGCCGTATCCTGAGCCAATCTCATTGCCTCAGACACATCTACCCCTATTATCCATGTCACTGGATCCATCCGTCTCATCTGAGGTCTTCCTCTCCTGTGCTGTTCCTTTCTCCAGAGACTGGTCCCTCCTGGCAACATGCTCAAGGTGTGTGAGACGGAGCTTCATAATCCTTGCCTCCAAGCAGTAACTTGGTTTCATCCTCGCCAGGAAAGACCTGTTTGTTCTCTTGGTTGTCCATCATATATCTGATACTCTTCTTCAGCACCACAATGCAAAGGCATCAATTCTTCTTCTGTCATCTTCAGTCATTTTCCAGCTCTCAGATGCATGGCAAGTAATTGAGAAAACTATGGCTTGGATCAGACACACCTTAGTCTCTAGACTGATGTTGCTCCTTAGCATTCTGGAGAGGTCTCTGACAATGGACTTTCCCAAAGCAACTAGTCTTTTGATGTTCTGACTGCTAGTGCCAAGAGTGTTGGTTGTGGACCCAAGCAAGATTAAATTATTGTCATCCTTCATTGGCCCAGATGTGAGAATCTTTGTTTTCTTGATGTTGAGATACAATCCATATTAAAGACTTCAGTCCTTGACCTTCTGCAGCAGCAAATGCTTCAAGTGATTGCAATTTTCACCAATCAAGTTAGTCTCATCTGCATAACACTGGTTGTTGGTGAGTCTTCCTGCAATCCTGATGTCACATTCTTCTTGACAGAGTCCAGCCTTCTGAGTGATCTGTTTCATGTACAGATTAAAAAGCTATAGAGAAAGGACACATCCCACACACACTTATTTCTTGATTTGGACCACGCAGTATTTCCTTCCTCTGTTCGGACAACTGCTTTCTGGTCAAGGTATAAGTTTCACAAGAGCACAATTATGTGTTCTGGGAGTCCCATTCTTCTCAATGTTAGCCACAATTTGTTATTATCCACATAGTAAATATCTTTGCATAGTCAATAAAATATAAATAAGGCATTCTTAGCTTTCAGCCAAGATCCCTCTGACATTGGTGATGATATCTCTAGTGCCATGGCTTCTTCCAAACCTGGCTTGTATTTCTGGCAGTCTCTGTTGACTGCCCAGTTGTTTTTTGGATAATCTTCAGCAAGATTTTGCTTGTATATGATATTAATGGCACTGTTCAGTAATTTTCACACTCTGTTACATCACCTCTTTTGTGAAGAGAAATAAATATGGATCTCTTCCAGTCAGTTGGACAGGTAGCTGTCCTCCTGATTTCTTGTCATAACCTGGTGAGCATGTCTCTAGGACTTCATCTGTTTGCTGAAATATGTAAATTGGTGTTCCATCAATTCCTGGCACCTTTTTTTTAATTTTTTGCCAATTGCTTTTGAGCAGCTTAGATTTCCTCCTTCATCACCATTGCTTCTTGCTCATATGCTATTTCATTAATTTCTTTTATGTCAACCAATTCTTTTTTGGTACAGTGACTCAGTACCCCTTCCATCTTCTTTGATGCTTCTTAGGTCATTCAATACTATGCCTTTAGCATGATTCAGTATTCCAACTTGAGGCTTGAATTTGTTCTTCAGTTCCTTCAGCTTAAGGAATGCTGAGCAAGTTTATCCCTTTTGATTTTCTATCTACAACTTTTTGAACATTTTGTTATAATATATTGTTTTGTCTTCCTGAGCAGTCATTTGAAATCTATTCAGCTTCTCGACTTCTTCCCTTTGATTTGGTTTCTTGGTCCTCTAATCCAATATTCAGAGTCTCTTCTGACATCCATTTTGGTCTTTTCTTCTTCCTCGGTCTTAGTAATGACCTCTGTTCTTTGTGAAAAGGAATAAATATGGATCTCTTGGATCTTCCTGGATGATATTCTTGATATCATCCCATAGTTCATCTAGTCTTTGTTTATTAGTGATCAAGGCCTCAAACCTTGTCTTGAGATGGTTTTTAAATTTAAGGGGGACAGACTCAAGGCCCTATTTTGGGAAGATTTGTTTTAATTTAAGATCATATAATTAGGAATCAATCCTAAATTGTCTTTATAGGGAACTGCTAAAAATCCTGACTGTCCCATTTCTTGCCAAGACCAAATAATTTCTGCATGTTAGGACATGTATTTGAAATATGGAGATGTGAATTTGAATCCCAGTTCAATCACTGAGGAGCTGACTAATCTTGGGAATTATACTTACTCAACTTTCTTGGGGATCCTGTTGTCATGATAGGGGTGGGGAAAGTATGAGAATGTCCCTATAAGTTGATAGTATTGTGTAGGGCTAGAAATACAGGTTAATATTTCATAGCTGGCTTTTGACAGGGGAGCTCTGGTGGTGCAGTGTATTAGGTGTTGGACAGCTAAACAAATGGACAATAGTCTGAACCCACGAGTGGCTCCGCAGGAGGAAGTTGTAGCAGTCTCCTTCCATAAAGATGAGCAGCCTTGGAAACCCTGTGGGACAATTCTGTTCCGTTCTGGAGGGTCACTAAAAGCTGGGATGGTAGGGGATTTGGTGACTTAGTTAGGTGACTTTCAAATGACCATGATGTAAATAATAGCTACGTTTTTACTTGCTGTATACCCACAGTAGTGCTACAAGTTTTACACGGAAAGCTTTACTCCTCTTTTGAATCCTCACTGTAACTATACGGGACAGCATTTGGATTTCCTCTTGCTGTGTAAGCTATTATCGAGTCAACAACAACGCATAGCAATCCTCTGAACAACAGATCTGAATATCATATGTTTTCCCACACCAACAAAGATGTTGTTTTGTTGCTAGGTACTATTGAGTTAGAATGGACTTATAGCTAACCCACCAGCAAGTTTTCAGAGGCTATAAATCACACAGGAAGAGACAGCCCATCTTCCTCCTACAGAGCAGCTGGTGGACTCACACTGCCTGCCTTTGGGTTGGCAGCACAACTCCTCACTCACTGCATAACCAGAGTTCCCTAACAAAGATGGGGTTACTTTAAAAAGCAACAGCCACATATTGTCTCTCTTGATTCTATCCCATCACTAAGTGTTTCTTCTGGTTCATGTCATGGTGGCTGGTGATATGGAATGGCTGGAAGATCCAAAATGGGCTTGCTTAAATGGCTGGCAGGTGAGCATGAGTCATGGCTGACCCCTGGACTGGGGCTCTTGATCAGGACCTTCATTCTTCATATGAGTCTTTTCATGTGACTTCTTGGGCTCCCTCATGGTATGGACTCTGATTCTAGGAAACGTTCTAATCCACTTGCATGACCCTGGCTAATGTCCTTTTGGCCAAACCAGTCAAAAGGCTACACAGAATCGGGATGGAAGTAGAATAGATAAGGTAATAGCATGACTCATTGGGGTTTCCCAGTGACAGTCTACCGGAAATGCTATCCTTATTTCACAGGGGAGGAAACAAGTTGGAGGGCTTATGTGGCGTGAACAAGGTCACTGAATTACTGAATGGCAGTTACTAGCTGAGACTGGAATTCAGGGTAGATTTGACTTCAGGGATCAACTAAAGAGTAATGAATGATCCTTGCAAAGCTCATTAAATTCCAGTATCAACCTTTCCTCATTTACCCACTCTTAGAATTAGTGAAAACCTACTGCTAGAACCATCCTCCCTCCATCTCTTGCTTCCAAAGCTGTCCCCCTTGAGGCTGACTCCAGACAGTCTCAGAGGTTCCCGGGGGCAGCAGGGGGCCAGGTTCAGTCAAGAGGCAATTACAGAGCATCTCAGAACCCAGATCTCTGACTCCATCCTCTGTGGCCTATCAGACGCTGAGAAAAATAGTGAGTTCTTTCAGAGGCCTAGAGGAACAAGGACATGGATGATGGAGGGGGAATGTGGGTGCGCCCCACCTACCCCAAATACTTAGTCCCAGGCCTAACCATATCCTGATAAGGCCTGACCATATCTAGATAAGGTGACTAGATGACCAGATCCTGATAAGGGCCTGGGCTTAATCACATCCTAATAAGACCCCTACCCCAACTTCCTGAGCAAACTAACATCCCCTTTCAATCTCTTTAATAGCCCCACCCCGCAAAGGAAACTCTTTTTGTCTGCCTGCACTCCATTCTAATCATCTCTTCACTGGGACACCTGACGGTCCCTCTCAGGTCTAATTAATAAACAACCTGTTCATTACTTAGGACCAGTTTCTTTCTCTCTCTCTCTCTCTCTCTCTCTCTCTCTCTCTCTCTCTCTCGCTCTCGCTCTCGCTCTCGCTCTCTCTCTCGCTCTTGCTCTCTCCCTCTCTCCTTTTTTCATCCAACAGATGCCATCCTTTGTTTCTTTGTTTTGTGAATTGATAACTTCGCCCATCCACTCCAGTCATCTAGCTAGCTCTTCACTGTGTCAGATACCTACCCCATGCTTCAGAAACACATCTACAAGACCCAGTCTGTCAACACAGCCTTCAGGCTCATACCTTGCCCTCTCGCCCATACCTGGTCTCCACCCATTTACTGTTACTAGCATGTTGTGGCTAGAATCTTTGTAATTCAAGGCAGCCTTGAAAATGTGAGGGGGGAAAGTGTAGCAAGTTTGCAAAACTTTCCATTATTGATAGAACAAACCCTATAGAGAGGCCACAGGGTATCAACAGAGCTAGCCGGATTCCCCTGTTCTTCCTGAAGCCTAAAGACAGAAGACAAGGGATCCCTCCCTTCCCGTGGAGCCCTAAACTGTTATCCACTGGTTCATTGATTAGTTACCCTTGGGCTCTGCTTTGCTTCCCTTGTTTACACCCCTGACCCCACCACTATTTAATCTCCTATATCCAACACCCTCTGCCCTGTATATGTCAGTAAAACTGCTCTGTATGGTCAGTAAAGCTTTCAATAGCAACAAGAGTCGTTCTGCTGTGTGGAATGCTGAGCTTTATCAAGGGCAGGAGCATGGAGAAAGCAGACTGGGCTCAGCCCAGCCCTGTGGTCCTCTTGCTTATTCTTGGGCAGAGTGCTTCCCCTTTTCGAGACTATTTCTTCTTCTACAACTTTGATAACACAACTCAAAGCCGTTGTAAAGATGCTAAAATCAGACTTCAAGCCAGTTCACTAAGGATCAACCCTCTGGTGGCAATTTGCGTTGTCACCCTAGATACACTCAATCAGAATCTACATTTTAACTAGATTTCCGGGGACGATGCTTATAGAATCCCCAGGTGCGTCTTATCTCTGCTTAAGATCCTATTAACTGCCTTCTATAGTGGTTGCACCATTTTATACTCCTACCAGGAGTGAATAAGGGTTCCAATTTCTCCACAATCTTGCCAACATTTGATGTTTGCTGTCCTGTTGAACTTGACTATTGTTGCTGGGGTGAGATGATGTCTCATAGTTGTTTTGATTTGCTATCTCTCTGATAGCTAGGGATTTTTATCATTTCTTCATGTGTTTGTTTGCTATCTGAATGTCTTCTTTGGTAAATTGTATATTCATATCCTGTGCCCATTTTGTGATTGGGTTATTCACTTTTTTCTTATTTATTTTTTTAATAATTTTAATGAGCATTTACAGAGATTTTGGGTTTCAGAAGGCAGTCTGGCACTCTCTCAAAAAGTTGGAATTAGAAATACTATTGGACTCAGCAATTCTGCTAATAGAAATATATCTTAAAGAAACCAGAGCTGCCACCCAAACAGATATATGCACACTCATGTTTATTACTGCATTATTCAAAATAGCAAAGAGATGTTAGCAACCCATGTTCCCATAAACAAATCAATGTATAGAAAAAACTATGGTATATTTACACAATGGAAGGATGTAAAAAAATGAACTTGTGAAACTTTACACAGTCTGGGTGACTCTGGAGGACATTATGCAAAGTGAAATATCTCAGTGACAAAAGGACAAATACTGCATAACAGCACTGTTATAAAGTAGGTCTTCCATGGTGGTTGGAAGGAGAATAGGAAAAAGTTGATAGATAATGTACACTGCATTAGAACAGATGAAAGGAAGAACTGACTGAAAGGAATATATGATTAGGTATTATATGTTTGAGAACATTCTGGAACAAGGGATGCATTGCAGGGTGGGCTAGGGGAGCGGTGAGGGAGAGGAGAAAGAAAATATGTATCAATGAATTAAAAAAATTGAAAACCCAAACAAAGAGGCAATAAATTACACAGTGTTGCAGCTAGTGAATTCAAGCGGGGAAAAAATGATCCTGTTAACATGTGCACTCTGACTCAGGCTTTCTGGGGTGGAAAAGTGACTTTTCAGCAGGACCTCAAACCAAAATGAATTGGTTCAAAAGCCCTGGATAAAGTGACAGATATAAAACACACGATACATGGTTGTCGCTGTTGCTGTGTGCCATCAAGTTTGAACTGACTTGTAGCTGACCCATCAGCAGGTTATAATAGGTGGTAAAACATTGAGAGGAGACTGTCCATCCTTTTCCTGAAGATCAGCTGGTATATTTGAACTGTATGCCTTTAGGATTACAGCACAGCTTCTTACCATTAGGTCTCCAAACATGGTGGAAGATGGGGGAAAATTAGTTCTTGCCTACAATTGTTGGTACCTCACATGTAAGATTAGTTATCTTACATTTCAGATTTATTTATCCAATAAGAATTTAGAATGGTTGTGCCTTATAAATTAAGTTGATTTGAGCCATGCTATGCAATCGTCTCATTTTGATCATTGCTGTGTTGAGAAGCCAAACAGACTCCAATTTATGTAGCACTTATTTCATCTGAGTAACCAAACCCTGTGTGTGGAAAATTTTTGCTCAGAGCCCTAATGTTTTGTCTTGACCTGTTTCCCAAAGTAGTTGTTATGGAAACATTTTGCATTGTACCCTTGATAAACCCAAGATGTAGACATTTTGCATTATACCTGTTAGGGACCTCTCTAAAGTACTCAAGAGCAATGATGTCTCT
>NW_006399759.1:325293-331079 GCF_000299155.1 Elephantulus edwardii | reverse complement strand
AGAAGGAGAATTGACGCCTTTGAGCTGTGGTGCTGGAGAAGAGTATTGAATGTTCCATGGACGGCCAAGAAAACAAACAGATTCATCCTAGAGAGGGTTAAACCAGGCTTCTCCTTGGAGGCAAGGATTCTGGGGCTTTGTCTGACATTCTTCGGACGTTGTAAGGAGAGACAGGTCCTTGAAGAGGGACATCATGTTTGGTAGGGTAGAGGGACAGTGCAGGAGGGGGAAACCCTCTATGAGGTGGATTGATTCAGTGACTTGGGTGATCGAGATGGTTGTGTCAGAGGCAATGCGATTGGCATAGGATAGAGCAGGGTTTGGGGCTGTTGTACATAGGATCGCTATGAGTAGCAAACGACTCGATGGCACATAACAACAACAACAACCCATGACTACATCACTGTACCCTTAGAAACACGTCAACAGCAGGATATTGTGGCCTGGGCCCCTGTAGCCCAGCATCTAGACATTAGCTACCATACATGCCAATCAAAAAATGGTAAAAGCTCCAGTAGATAAGAGCCACAAGATGTGGTCAGATCATTAAGGTTGGGGCAACTATTTTTTCCTGCAGTAGTTCTAGCAGAAAAAAAGTGGATGTAATGATGGGTTCAAGTTGTGTCTCAATATATAAGGTTGAGATTTCCAGGCAGAGAATTTGTGTGGGAAACAGTGTAGAAGAGACAGAAATAACATTCAGTGAGAGGGAAGTACAAATTTACAGAGGCATAAAAGTTTCCAAGACTTGCTGTGAGATTCAGAAAGATGGCAGATTAATGGCTATACCCACAGAAGAAATAGTAGGTGTCCAGTCATGATCATTGTATTATGGTGTGGGATCACCCCTGATAGAAACTCAGATTTCATGAAGACCCAAACATAAAGGGATTCTGCAGCTTTGTAGCCAAAACTCTATGGCCCTCAGCACACACTCCTCACTAGAAGAGAAAACCCTTCTGCAGAAGCCCAGGCCCCAAGTCACCAAATGAATTAAGTCTCTGAATCAGTAGAGAATGGATTTCTCTGGACCCGGGAGAGAAGCTGTGATGTGAAAGTCAGGCACACAAACCTAGATCTGCCTGTTATGTAATTCCAAGACCCAGGGCCTAGCACATCTCCTACTTTCATAAGTTCAAACAAGCATGTACACCAGCTCCAGGTTCCTCCAAAATCCCCCGGGAAGGGACAAACCACAGAGCTGAGGACAGAAGCCAATGTCTTATGGGAGCTGGAGTAATTCTAGGGAGCAGGGGAAGAAGCAATTAGGCCTGGATGACAGGAAGGCATAATTTGCATCATACCTTGAACTCAAGAACCACTTTTATCCACTTTGACTGTGACAGGCCCCGGCCATTGTGGAGTTTGTAAGGGAGAATTCCCCTATACACTAAAGAGGGATGGCAGCAAAACCAGCACAGGAGTGCAGGAAGCACTGGGGACGTGAACAAGTCAGTTAACCTCACTGAGCTTCACCTTCCTCACCTGCAAAATGGGTGATCATCTCCGTTTCCCATGGTGCATCAGCCAAATAAACATGGTCATGTCTTTGAAGCCATCACTACAAACAGAGCAACTTAGTCCATCATAAATGGAGGCTACATGGGACAATGCTGGAACTGGTCCTGAGATCAGGAGACGTGGTGTCCACCTGGGCTACAGCCCTCACTGTCAACAGGATCAAAAGCGCTAGTGATTGGGGAGAGCAAAGAGATTGGGCTAAGTTTGTATGCCCTAAATCTCACAACCCTCTTCTAGCAGAAGTGCAGGTTTCTGAGACAAACGCTCTCACATTGCCAACAGGTTAACTGTTGGGCTAATGGAGGGGCAAGTCTGAGAAGTTTCTTACTATTTAGCAGATTCTTGGAATTCAGGGTTAAGTTCATACAGGAATGCTTTGTGAGACTCTTTTAGTCCTGAAGATAAAGTAGGAGAGACCTTTTCTCTATCTTCCTCTTAATTATGTTTTTATATTTAAGATGTTTTCTTTTAGGTTTTTTATGTTCTCTCTCCCCCCCCCCCACCTCGTTCCCTCCCTCCGTCCCTCCATTAGACAGCTGGACAATGACTAGAGGATAGAAGGAGAATTGATGCCTGTGAGCTGTGGTGTTGGAGAAGAGTATTGAATATGCCATGGACTGCCAGGAAAATAAACAGGTTTATCCTGGAGAGGGTGAAGCTGGGCTACTCCTTGGAGGCAAGGATTCTAAAGCTTCATCTCACATATTTTGGGCATGTTTCAAAGAGGGACCAATCCTTGGGGCGAGACATCATGATTGGGAGGGTGGAAGGACAGCGTAGGAGAACCTTGATGAGATGGATTGATTCAGTGACTGGGGTAATGAGGATAGGAGTGTCAGAGATGGTGAGATTGGCACTGGATAGGGCAGAGTTTAGGGCTGTTGTAGATATATATGGTCACTATGAGTTGCAGGCAACTTGACGGAACATAACAACAACAAGAACAACAAAAAATATACAAAATGGATGACCCTGGAGAACATTATGCTGAGTGAAATATCTCAGTCACAAGAGGACAAATATTGCATAATGCCACTGTTGTAAAACAGGACTGACATCGGGGTTGAGGGAAAACAGAAAAGGAGGGGAGGAATGGTGTATACTACATTGAAACAGATGAGGGAAAGAACTGTTTAAAAGGGATATATGATTGGGTGTTATTGTCATTACAGAAGTTCAGAATGAAAGCTGCACAGTAGAGTGGACTTGGGGGGAGGAATTGCATAACAGTGAAATAGTTTTTCTTTTACTTTTGAAGGAGAAGAGTGAAGTGGGGGGAGGGGGTGGGCAGGGAGAAAAGGGCAACAATGAATGACTGGACACCACTAAGTCTCTATAAACTTTCATTAAAATTAATAAAAAATAAAAATTTTAAAAAAGAATGGCAAGACCTCAAAAAAATAAAAAAGAGGGACTGTTGCTGTTGTTGTTGTTGTTGTTGATTGCTTTCAAGTCAAGCACGACTCATAAAGACCGTATGAACAAAAGACCTGAAGTCTTTCTATAACAATCGTCATTTCTCGAAGTTTATAGAGTTTCCAGTGTCATGTTGTTTAGAAAGTAGATAAAACTCCTGCTTCCAAACCTGTCTTAAACTGGGAGCTCCATCAAACATTGTCCACTATGGGTAATCATTATGGCTTTTGACACCCCAATGGCACAAGGTTCAGCGTCACAGCAATCCCAGGTTACCTCAGTACAACATATTGACAGAAGAGTGCTGTACCACTTACAAGAATGTTCCTCCAAAATATAATAACAATCAACTTGTAAATTCAAAGGCCCTCCATGAGGTCTGAGGACCATTCTCTCAGAGGATTTCCAGTGAGTGATTTCCTGAGCCAGAGAATTTATGCATCTAGTGAAAGATGAAGGGCAAAGGGGAAGACGGCTGAAATGAAGGGGAAGGGGGAGTGTAGTTAGTTAAGGAAGGTGTGCCCTTGTTTAGCAAATCATAAAATTTAAAAACATATTCCATCGACTGCCAAAGGAAAAAACTGATATATGTCTTGGAGAAGGTGAAGCCAGAAAACTCCTTACAGGCAAGGATGACACAGCTTTGTCTCACATTCTTTGGGTATATTGGTAGGAGAGGCTATTCCTTGGAGAAGGACAGCATTCTTGAAAAGGTAGAGGGACAGGGAAAGAGATCCTCAGTGAGGTAAATAGAAACAGTGACTGCACCAATGGGCTCAGGTGTGTCAGAAATCATAAGGATGGCACAGGACAGGACAGGGTCCAGATCTGTGGTTCATTGGATTGCTATGAGTCATATTTGACCAGATGGCACCTAACAACAACAATAACTTAATCTGCAAAGCAAAGATTGCTTTTGATGACAGAGACTAACATTGTGGAGACCATCATACCGAACTAACTTGAAGTCAGGCTAGTGCAACAATGAATGAATGAAAACCCAAAATCTCTGTAAATGTTCATTAAAATTAATAAAATTTCATAATTAAAAAAAAAAACATTGTCTCCCTTCAAGAGAGATGAGTAATGCAAGATTTTTTTGAGCTCCTTGGCTGTGAGGACAGTGCAGGACCAGGCAAGATTTTATCATACATGGAGTTGCTGTGAGTCACAGCCAACACAATGGTGCCATATTGCTGAACAATCAACTCTGGTATTCCAGAGATTGAATTCTGGGATGAACAGCTAAAAGTCCAGCCCAAGGTTTAAGTTTTTTAATTTAATTTTAATGTATGGGTTTGGTTCAATTGAATTAAAGTCCCCTGACAATGAAAGGGTCACCTGAGGGAAGGGGAAAGAGAGGCTGAGGAGATCCCCAATTCCCCACGGAAGCATATGGATTTCTCAGTATCTTGGCCATACACAACTGTATATGAATACAGACCTTGGCTTCTCCAAGGTTATGAGAGAACTTGTTGAAAAGTATGTTCTATTTCTCAGTGGGGGTGTCCCGTGGGCCTATGCATTCCAATTGACCCACTGTGTAAAAGTATTAAAAGACTGATCACAAAAAGCAGCTAATCCCTATCTAGAACATCCTTAGCTTGAAATAAGAGGCTGCAAAGAACACAGGCCTCATCTGACCTCACGGCTGCGGAATAGATTAAGTTAGTTCAGGACACATGAGCTCTCTCCTGGTGCCCCTTTTATTAGCCGAGCTGGGCGTGGGGGTGTTATTTAGTAAAAGAACACTGATGTATTTTGAACCACAGAGCTGTTCCTTATTAGATATGTGGCCTTGGGTCAAAGTAGTGCTTGAGTCGCAGACCTGCTGTCCCAAGACTCTGCTCCGAGAGGAGTGCTGCGAATTGGAGGGAGAGCTGAATTTTCACAAACCTGCCTGTCCTTATGGGAACAAAGAGTCTTCAGATAATTATGAAACTCTCTTAATACCAAAGGCAGGGAGCCCAGGTGACGTCATTCCTACGGAGTTGCACTGCTGATCTAAATGTGATTCTTCCTTCTCCTGCAGTTCTGAGAGAAAGATGGCCAATATCTTCCAATGGGATTTACAGCCTCCAAAAACTTGTGAGTCAGTTCCAACTTGAGAGCAGCGAGCATAGCAAAGTTAAGGAGCACTGCTAATAATAGAATGCCAGTGTGAACCCACCAGCTACTGTTCAGAACAAAGATGGCAGCCTCCTCTATCAAGATTCACAGTCTCAGAACCAGAATGAAAGGTCTTTACTGGATGGAAGCAGGTGTCATGGATTGAAGTGTGTCTTCCCCGAAAGACACACTTTGCCATCAAGTTTGAACCAACTCTGAGCTGTGCCTCCATTGGGTTTACCAGAACATAAATTACCTGGGAGATTACCTATCTTTCTTCCTCAGAGCCACTGGCAGATCCAGACCATGGAGAGGCCTGGTTTTTGGCTTAGCAGCACTGCTCCCTACCAGCTCGTTATTATTGAGTTCCATCGAGTCAGACCTGAGTCCTATCTGACCCTTCAGGGGGTTTCAGAGGCAGTAAGTTGCATGAGAAGAGATGGCCCATCTCTCACGGATTTTTACCCCATGCCATGAGTTGGTAACATAGCTCCTTCCCAATTAGACCATCAGAGCGCCCTTCGCCACCTGTAACACGACGGCTATGTAATAACCCTGATAAACCAGATAATTGTAGGAGGATTAAGGATGGCATGCAATACTCCTAATCCCATCCCATCATAACCCAACTGGATGTAAAGGAAAGTTCCCTTATGGTGTGGCATACCTTCAATCTCACTGGAGATAAGAGGAAACTGAACCCATCAACAAACGAATGGCTAGAGAAGCTGTGGTATATT
>NW_006399759.1:313567-323643 GCF_000299155.1 Elephantulus edwardii | reverse complement strand
GCTTATTTACTGCTAATGAGAATATAAAATAGTATAGCCACTATGGAAGGTGGTTTGGTGCTTTCTCAAAAAGTTGGAAATGGAAATAGAAATACCATTTGACTAAGCAATTTCACTATTAGGTATAAACCTTAAAGAAACCAGAGCCACAACTCAAACAGATGTATGCACACCTATGTTTATTGCTGCATTATTCACAATAGCAAACAGATGGAAGTAGCCCAAGTGCCCGTCAAGATGGAAGCAACCCCAGTGCCCATCAACAAACAAATGGATAGAAAAGCTATGGTATATTCACACAATTGAATATTACTCAATATTGAAAAACAAGAAACTCATAAAATATCACACACCATGGGGGAGGCTGGGGGACATTATGCTGAGTGAAAGATCTCAGTCACAAAAGGACAAATACTCCATAACACCACTGTTATAAAACAGGATGACATGGAAGGTTGTGGGGTAAATAGGAAAAGAGAGGATAGATAATGAAACACTGCATTGGAACAGATGAGAAGAAGAACTGTCCAAAAGGATTATATGATTAGGCATTATATGCATGACAGCAATCTGTATGACGAGGTGTATTGCAAAGTAGACTGGGGGAGGGGATAAGGAGAGGGAGGGAAGAAAATGTGCAGCAATGAATGGATAATTAAAAAAATGTTCCTCTGAGGACTAAGGTGTATCTGATTCAAGCCATGGTATTTTCAATTGTGTCATATTTATGTGACAGTTGAATAGTACATAAGGATGACTAAAAAAAAAACCAAAAAGCTGAAGGGGGGTGGGAGGGGAAGATCCTTAGCACCATCAAGAAACAATGACCAGAAGTGGAGAGCATCTCTTTGGAACCAGACACCCTGCTTGAAGAAGCTCCTTAACAATGGGAAGGCCTGGACACACGAAGAATTCCGGAGAACACCAGGCCAGGATTACCCACTAAAGGAATGAGAACTTTTCTCCACCAGCAACAGCAAGGACCTCCTGGAATTGTTATCCTGAATTTGGACTTCTGGAGCTCTCTCTGGTGGCCTAGTGGCAAGAAGCTGCACTGCAATCCCAGAGGTGCATGGTTCGAATCCACCAGATGCTCTGCCGGGAAAGGAGGGACAATCTCCTCCGGTACCAGTCAGATCTGAATTTGGACTTCTAGCCTCCTAAACTGTAAGAGAATGCATTTCTATCTGTTAAGACCATCACTTGTGCTCTCTCTGTTACAGCGGCATTGGATGGCTAAGACTATGGGCTTGATTTTGCTTTACAATGTACCAGGCTTACTAATCCCCATCCCCCAATCTGCAATAAGATAGGTGCTTGGGTGACCTGGTCTGTGGGGAGCTGTGTGGCTAACACACAAGGGTAGTGCCTCTAGTGGTTCAAATTCACCAGCTGCTCTGGCAAACTCCGCCTGTGCAGTTTATAACCACTGAAAGCCTGTTGGAGAGTCAGCTGTGAGTCAGTTCTGACTCTAAGGCAGTGAATGAGTGAGTAACTCCAACAAAAGTCAGTGTTTTTACTACTTATGAAGCCCCTTTCAGAGCAGATACCAAAGCTCACTGCCATGGAGTGCGTCTGACTCATAAAGACCCTCCATTGGGTTTCCTAGGCTGCAGATATATCTATGGAAGGAGGCTGCCAAAATAGGAGCCACTGACGGACCTTTTAGTTGACAGTGCAAGAAGGTACTAAAAGAAACCAAAACAAACCCAAAGAACTTAAAACAAAGGTGTATATTTATAGAGGGGATGTTGGTAGCTAAAGACTTTTATCTCACCTTTGCCAAGATAATAATAAAATATTTGGACAATGAAGGCTTTGATTTTGGGTTGAAATCTGTGAGGTTGTTACTTATTTCAAGGAAAAATCTCCCTTTTCTCAGGACAGAAAGGGTTGCATCCCTCACAGGAACAGCTGGACCAGGTTGTTAACATCAAGCAGAGGAGTGGACCCTGTCAGCTGAGGCTCCCCTGCCTCCCGTGACCTCAGTCTAGCTACCAGTCAGGTCCAAGGAGCTGGAAGAGTTAGTGTTCTGATGCAGACACTTCTGTTGTGGACATTGAGTCCTTCAACATCAACACCTGGGTTGTGATTTCCACTCAGAAATGACAAAATCTCTTGGCCCAATAATGGGAGAATCCCATTTTCATCAGAAAATTATTGGCTTAATCATCAACTCCTGTCTGTGACTATTCAGGAAGCCATCTGAAGCTTGACTCCCACTAACTACCACAGAGGCTATGGGCCAGGCCTATTTGAAGAAGTAGCCTACGGGGACCTTTCTCACAGACTCAAATTCTGCCCTACCTTTCCTCGATCTCTCCTCCCCTCGACCATCTGTACTCTACTTGCCAATGCCTTTCCTCCATTTCTGCACAAGGTTGAAACATCTTTTGCTGCCCTCATAGGTACTCTCCACACACTAGCCCTGACCCTTCCCTTTCTGAATGCCTGTTTAATGGCTTGTAGCTCTTGAAGTGATGCATGTGTTTTTACCTTTCCAGGGGCTCTGGTGATGTGTTAACTCTAGAGAGTTGTGCTGTCCACTCAAGGCTCAAGCCTCTTTACAAGTTAGAATTTACTGGGAACTCAGAGAGGGAGAAAGATGGGCAATCTCCTGTCAGGCCACTTACAGTGTCAGAAACCCACTGGAGGTTCAGCTGGGAGCCAGTTCTGGCTTGGCAACAACTGTAAGGTAGAGCAAATCATTGAAATTCATTTACTAACCAAAAGGCTGGTTAATGGCTTGAATCCACTCAGTGGTGCCATAGAAGAAAAATCTGACAGTCTAATTCTGTAAGATTTCATCTATAAGATAGATGTGTACCCAATGGAGTATGGTTCTACTCAGGAATATGTGGCCTCTCCGTGAGCTGGAATTAACATCGTGATCATGGCTTGTGGTTTACTCAGTTCTGTTAGTTTGTTCAGTGGAATGGACCTGATGAACAGGACCTCTGAGATACACTTCCACCCTCTGAAGAGTTAGGTACCAGGCTTTTCACATAGTAAATGCTTAAAAGAGCTTGAGAAATGAAAGATAGGAACAAAAGCTTGAAGGAAGAACATTTCCTAACAAGAGCCATGTTTTAAAGAGTCTGATTTATCTTATTTTTTTAAAAAAAGAATATTTTGTTGTGTTCTCAGTGAAATTTAACTCGGCAGATTAGTTTGCCATTTGACAATTCCAAATCAAGTTGTTGGATAGCTTACATTTGTTAACAGTATTTCCACACTCTCTGTGAGTTCAGGTTGCTCCATTTCCAGTGCTCTGGTTTCCCTAGAAAACTTAAAAGGGCAGCTCAAGAAGACACAACCAAGTATTGTGATACAAAATGTTCTATTCTGTGTTCTCCACCCATTCTCCCAGAGCCAGTCTGATGTGTTCCTGATCAGTACAGTCTGAATGACCAGGTACCACCTAGTATCTTCTGATCTCAGGGTAATTGAGACCATACTTCACATAAGCTATTAGTCCTGTGCATTCACTTCTCTGACACTTTAGTTTCCTTTCTTGCTCTTCTTGATACTTTTTGGCCTGTTAATCCCACCACTAATAATAAATAATGTGTTATTCATTTCCATTTGCATCATGCTCTGCAATGCCCTTCAAGCCCTTCCACCTGCTTAGCTCACTGGGTCCTCACAACAACCCATCTCATCTAAATCTTAACCAGACACAAGATGAAAAGGCCCACTCGGGGGAGGTACCAGGTGGGTGGTTCTGTGCCCTTCCAGATGCTGGGTTCGATATGGCTGAGGCCCTTGTGCAGCAAGGACAAGGCCCCAGAACTGTGTGCAGTAATAGAGACCACACGCAGTAATAGAGACCATGAGCAGGAGGACTCTGGTTCCACAGGGAGCATGTCAAAAGCTCTTCTCCTGACTTGCAGGGACAGCTCTGACCCACATCTGGAGCCCATTCTATACTTAACTCCCACTCATGGGAAACTGGTCGCATATTATAGCACCTCACATCCTCCCCCAGCCCCTCGAGCTCAGACCCAGGGGTGGGCTTGTCTGTAGATGTGAACTCATTGGCTCCCCTGGTACTTCTGCACCTGCTCCCTCCTGGACCACGAATTCTGCTGTTTCCACAGCAAACAGTCATAAACGGCCGGAAGGCGAGAACCGCACTTCAGGTGCAGGGGAGGGTGGGGAGGCGCTGCAAACACTTTGGCGAGGCTCGCTTCCATACAGATGTTTTTAGCCATAAACAGGGGGAACTGAAAAGCAAGAAGTGGGCCAGGTTACTAACGACAAGGCCTGTAAAGTACATTAGGCTGGAGCTCAGACAGTGACTCAGAACTTCCACAGGGTGCTGAGTGCCACTGTCAGAGGGCCCACGGAAGTCAGAGAGCAGTCAGAAAGCTGGTACGGAGGGGCAGATCCAGGGTGTGATGGGTTTGGGAAATGCGTATCCCAAGTTGTCAAATGCCTGCTCTCGCTCTCGCTTTCTCTTGTGGCATCAGCCCCTTTCCTCAAGTTTCCCTCCCTTACTATCATCAAGTCAGTTCCTGGGTTTCTGAGGCTGTAAACCTTAGCAGGAGGAGACTGCCCAGCTCTCTCCTACAAAGCTACTGGTGGCTTTGAAGGGCTGCAGACATGTGACCTTTTGGTTAGTGGTACAACATGCTATAAACTACTTCTCAATTGTGGTGTTGTTATGTGCCGTCAAGTAGGCTATGATTTATAACAACCCTATGAATGACTCTGAACCCTGCCCTATCCTCACACCTGAATCATTGCTACAGTCACTGTGCCAATCCAAGGTCTTCCTCTCCTGGGCTGACCCTTTGTTTACCCTTTCAACTTCGATGTCCTTCTTTCTCCAAGGACTGGTCCGCCCTGACAACTCAGGAAGAATTTCAGAAGTGCAACTGAGCTTGACAATGAATTAGATGAGAGGAAGGGAGAGATTGAAGTACATTTCAGGATTTCAAGATCCAGAGAAGGGAGAGTGATTCAAGGAGGCAGAGTGTGGGAGAAGAGCGTGTGCTCTTAGAATGTGACACAACAGTGGCGCTGTGAAAACCCATGGACATGCTGGCCTGGGCCCCAGCACGCCAGAGAACCGGGCCCAAGCTGAGTCTCTGCAGCTGGGAGCAGGTGGGCCAAGTGAGCCCTTGGAGACAGGTGGAGCAGAACTGTGATCCCTCAACTCCCCTGACAGGCTCAGCTCTGCTCTGAATCCTAAACATGACTTGATTTCTGAGGACTCTGGCTGGAGGGGTGCACTATCAGAAAAGATGTTTCATTCAGAAGCTGGAAGAATTGCCATCACTATTTTTCAGGCAAGGAGAGAAAGCACAGCATGAGCGAAGCAGGCCTGGCCTCTCTCTGCCTGAGTCACGTGGAGTGATTTTATTTCATGTTCCCCTGAAGCCATAGTGCGGCCGGTGAAGGGCTGTGAGTCATGTGGGCAAAACGCAGCGGATGGTGGAGGAGGCTGTGATGAGAAGGGGGTGTGAAGACCTAGACAGTGAGTCACCGCCCGCAGCCTGATGGGAAGCACATTGGAGAATGTGTTCATGGGCTGGGCTGAGGTGCCCAGCTTACAGAAACTGTCCACGAAGCTACAACAGATGACAGTGCAGGGCCCCACCGTCCAGACTCTCACACATATTTTCTCCTTGAATATCAGTTTCTAATTACATCCGCATTCAGTGTCCACCACCGCCGTATCCTTGATAGAGCAGGATGGGGTTTGCTCATCCTCATTATTGTGTCGTCAGTACCCAGTACATTCTAAATGAGTGAATGGATACTAAATGGTGTCATCATGTATGAGTGTGTTTGTGGAACCTATTTATATACATCATGTATCGTTTTGTGTGCACAGTATCTTTGGAAAGATAAGAATACACAAGGCACTGATAATAGAACTTGCTCCTAGAGAAGACAGGAAGCAAGGGAGTGGGGGCAAAGGAAGATTTGCATTTACAATGCTTATATTCTGCTGTATACCCTGTGTGTGTGTGTGTCCTTTCCCCCTCCCTTTCCCTCTCCTCCTTCTTCTTCCCTCCCTCCTTCTCCCTCTCCTTCTACGTCTCTCCTTTTCTCTCTATCTTTCCTTCTCCCTCTCCCTCTCCCTCCCCACCCCTCTCCCTCTTTACCCCTTCCTTCCCCTTCTCTCTCTCTTTCTCTCTCTCTCTCTCACACACAGAGCCAGTTTAAAAAAAAACTGATCACTCACAACTCAGAATAAAAAAATAGAACAACTCACTCTTCATCAGTAACACACATGATTGGCATCTTCCCACATCTGTTCTCAGCCTTGGTTTAGACCCCTGTGGGCAGGAGCGGATTATCCAAGAAAGAGGGTGAGCACAGGCTTACTTGTGCTTCCTTTGGTGAGAGATGACATTTAGTTGTGTGGACTTCGTGCTCAGATTTGTGCCTGATTCTCTAGGATGCACGAGCCTGTGCTGTAACAACTCATTGTAACTGTTAAGTTGTAGTCAGTAGATGCGGAGTGGACGTTGTGCTCCAGTTAGGACCTAGGGTTCTTGGAAATTCCTGGAATTGTGTGGTTTCTTGCATTTCATGAATTTTGAAAATTTCCTGAACATTATTATCTCTTTTCTGGCTATTCTCCTCTTTTCCTTCTGGGATGCCAGTATGAGATCATTTATCCTGATACTCCCCTGGGGATTTTAGAGTCTCTGGTCTGTTGTTTTTCCATTTTGTCATTATAGTCTGAATAATTTCTATTGACCTATCATTAAGTTTACTGCTTATTTCCTGTGTTGTATTCAGTCTGGTTATAAACCCATTAAAGGAATTCTTTTCTTTTTATAAAGAAAAAATATTTTAAGAAATATGTCAGTGTGATTTGACTGGTTTTGTCTTCAACCACTTCGTTTAATTATATTAATTACCACCTTCGCATTGTAAGAGTCGTCTTTCTGCTACTTCTCTGCTAGCCTTGTTCTACTAATTCAAAGATTTCCTTGACTCTACTTTTTTATGTTCATTTTTTTCTCTATTTAATACTCTTATAATTTCCATCTCTGTTAAAAATTCTCCATCAGTTCATACATGCTGTGATCTCTAATAGATCCTTTGACATATCAAATGTAAATATTAGAAAATATCTGATCGTTACATTTCTGTGTCTGATTCGCATTGTATCTTGTCAATAAATGATTTTTGTTCCTTGCTTCTTGGTTCCTCTCACTATATTGTATGTGTTTCTAATTTTTGTTTTTAGTAATTGTGGGTAAAATAACTGTTGAGACTGGGATAAATAGTATTTGCACACGCAAAAAAAATAAATATAACTACTGTTTTCTGCCAGCTCATAGTGTGTGAGAGCTGATTCCATATGATCAGCATTTGGACTTGGGTTCAGATTTTAATTCTAGTTGTTGTTAAGTGTTGTTGAGTTGCAATCGAACCATAGCTACCCCCAGCACATTTTCAGAGGCTGTAAACCGCACAGGAGGAAATTGCCCATCTTTTTCATACAGAGAGGCTGATGTATTCGAGGGGCCTATCTTTGGGTTGCCATCACAACTCCTTACCTATCTGGCCACTTTAGTGCCAGATAGACTTCAAAGTTCTCTAATAGTTGTTGCTACCTTGCAATTAACAGGTGGTCCACAGTTTCAAAAGTCTTTTCTAAGAATTTCATCCTTCCAATGGTGTGTCATGCCTAAACCACACAGGAGCTTCTGTCTACAGTATCCACAAGCAGGAGACTGCTATTACCCAGTACTCAGTGTTAGAGCAGACAGAACTCTTGTTTCTCCTTGTTGGGAGCCTTAACTAGGTTCTGTGTATCTACTTCTTGTCCTACCTTTCACAGTCATCATACTCTACCTTGTATCTCTCATACAGTCTTGGGCAAGAAGGTTTCTTGCCTCCTTATATGCTTCCAACTCCAGTTACAAAACCCCCAAACATCTGTTTTGTCTCAGTGCAGCAGTGTGAACTGGAATGGGTCACTTGCCACCCACCAGGGGTAGATACCAGAGGGTTCTCTACTTATCTCCCAATGCCTTTTAATTCTACCTTCCTCTAGAAATAGGGATTATTTTTTAGCCTAGATTCTATGTTTCCTGCCATGCAATCTCCTCCTTTCACCAGTGATTTACTGGGGCAAGGGGAGGGAGTGGGGGTGTTTGTTGTTTGTTTTTTAAAAATAAAAATGGATGGGTTGGTTTTTTCCAGTGACATCTGACCAGATATAAAATAAAATAAAATTTTAATTAAACTGATTCACTTACAAAGTTAATATATATTGTTTTTCACACCAGTTCTTTCCCATTTCCTTTACCACCCTTCCCTCCATCCATCAAATTGTGCAACCCTATGGTCAAACACACACCCACTTCATCCCGTCCTACCCCACTCACAATCAACCTCACCCTTCCTTCCCCCTTGGATCCTGATACATGTTCTACAATAATGGTCTTACACAATATTTGTCCTTATGGGACTGAGTTAGTTCACTCAGCATAATGCTCTCCAGTCCCTCCCAAGTTAGGTAGTGATTTACAAAATCATTGTTCCTGCATGCAGCGTAGTATTCCATCATGTAAATGAACCATAATTTCTCAAACTGTGGTTGGACATTTGGGCTGTTTCCATGTTCTTGCGATGATGAATAATGTTGCTATGAACATTGGTGTACAAGTCTCCATTTGTGCCTCAGTTCTCATTCTCTCTTGACCCAGCTATTCTACTGCTTGGAATATACCCTTGACCAGTTTTTAAGCTGATTGAGGAGTCTTCATCTCTTTGATTGATCCCTTATCTTTCCCCACATGATGTCTTTTTTCACAATAGCCCCCCATGACAACCTGGTCATGTATGTGAGATGGAAGCCTCACCATCCTTGTCTCTAAAGATCACCATGATTGCACTTCCTCCAACACAGATTATATTCTTTTTGGTGTTCCATGCTATAGTCAATACTCTTGGTCACCATCACAATTCAAAGACATCAATGCTTCCTCAGTCTTCCTTATTCATTGTCCAACTTTCATATGCATGAAAAGTAATTGAAAAGAAAATATCATGACTTGAATCAAGCACGCTTTCGTCTTTAGATTGATATCTACACACTTTAGCACTTTGAACAAGTCCCTGACTACAGATTTCTCTCATGCAATATGTCTTTTGATTTTTTTTGACACCTGCTACCATGGATGTTGATTATGGATCCAAGTAAAATAAAATTATTGATAACTTTAGTCCTTTATCTATCCCAATTTATTGTTTTCTCCATTTATCACCTATTGGTCCACTAGTGAGAATATTTCTTTCCTGGACATGCTCATTATCCTATGCCAAGCAATTTGGAAATAGCGACCTGGTCAACTGACGAGAAGAGATCCATATTTGTTATTTCGAATGAATATTTTGCTATTCCAAAAAACAGATGATCCAACAGATTGCAGAAATTATCCAACAATATCATTAATGTTGTACACAGCAAAATCTCTCTGAAGATTATTGAACAGTTGGTGGAACACTACATCTACAAGAAATTGCTAAAAATTCAAGCTGGCTTGAGAAGAGATCATGGAACAAGGGATAGCATTGCTGATGTCAGATGGATCTTGGCTGAAAATAGAGAATACACAGAAATATATTTATCTGTCTTTTATTGATTATGCAAAGACATTTAACTTTGTGGACCATAACAAATTATAGATAGCCTTGAGAAGAATATGAATCCTGGAAAACGTAATGGTGCTTATGAAAAACCTATACTTTGACCAAGAAGTAGTTATCTGATTAGAATGAGAGAAAATTGCTTGGCTTAAAATCAGGAAAAGGGTTCATCAGGGTTGTATCCTTTCTCTATACTTATTCAATGTATATTCTGAGCAAATAATTTAAGAAGCTGGACTTTATGAGGAAGAACATGGTGTCAGGATGGGAGGAAGACTCATCAACAACCTGAGTGATATGAATGACACAGCTTTGCTTGCAGAAAGTGAAGGAGAAAGAATTTTTTTTCCAAAGTGAAAAGTGAATGGAGGCAAAGATGTAGGGAGGAAAATGTACAACAATGAATAAATGGAAATCCAAGTTCTCTATAAACCTTCATTAAAATCTCAGTA
>NW_006399759.1:310290-312096 GCF_000299155.1 Elephantulus edwardii | reverse complement strand
AGAAAAAAAATCTCAGTTAAAATAAAAAAAACTGGAAAGAATAAAACAAACAAAAGACCCAAACTGACTTAATCAAATACAGTAAACCAGTCCTTGAAACAACATGCAGTTTTGTTTTTGAAACTATCTCAAAGAAGAAAGAATGATTTTTAAGTAAATGTCTTAGAAAATCTAAAGGGAAAATATAAAATCAGTTCTCTCTGGAAAAAGAAGTGAAGAAGACTTATGGGAGAAAGTCAAAGATGATTAATATATTGTTGTTAAGTGCCGTTGAGTCGCAGGCTAGCAACCCTATGAAGGAGAGTCCTCGACGCTTGGGTGCCTTTCATCCTCTCTCTAAGTTCATAGGGTTTCCGGAGGCAAGCTATTATGGAAGTGGATGCCACTCCTCCTTCCAAGCTTGTTTAATCGGGGAGCTGTCAAGAAAACAAAAAGCCTCACTGGCATGGTCAGTTGTGCTTATTTGGAACCTGTATTTAGACAAATAGCCACTCATTTGAATGAAACAAGAGGATACAAAGAAGAGTTTAAAATCAGGAATTGTGTGTGTCACAGTTATATTCTTTAATTCTGTATTTATTTGATCTGTGGGCAGAGTAGATAACCTGAGAAACTTAACTATTTGAAGGAGAACATGGCATTAGCATTGGAGGAAAATTCATTAACAGTCTGAGAAATCCAGATAACCCAACCTTGCTTACTCAAAGTAAAGAGGAGTGAAAGCATTTACTGATGAAGCCTTCATGTAGATTACACCCCATTATCAAGAAAGCAAAATTCCTCCCCACTAGGCCAACGGACAACATAAGGATTCGTAGATAAATGATTGAAGTTGTCAACCATTTAATTGTGGCTGGATTCACAATCAACACCCATGATAACAGCAGTCAAGGAATCAAAAGACAACATTGGACAGATCTGTGGTCAAGGCCCTCTTTAATGCTCTAAAGAGCAAGGATGTCGGTTTAAAGATTAAGGTATGTCTGACTCAAGCCATGATGTTTTCAACTATTTCATATATATGTGAAATTTGACAATGAATAAGTGAGATGAAAGAAGATTTGGTGCTTGTTAATTGTGGTGTTGGGAGGAATGTGGCATACACTAGGGACTGCCAAAGGAACAAACAAATCTGTGCTGGAGGAAATCCAGTCCGAGTGCTCCCAGGAGCAAGGACGTTGAAACTTCATCCCACATAACTTTGAATGTGTTATCAGGAAGAGCCAGTTTGTCGAGGAGGACATCATGCTTGGAAAAGTACAGAGTTAGTGCAAAAGAGGAAGATTCTCTCAGAAAGGGATCAACACAGTGGGTGCAACTATGAACTCAAACACCTCAATGACTGTGAGAATAGCACAGGACTGGGAACTTTCCTTCTGCTGTAAGTAAGGTCACTATGAGTTGGAACTTAAGGAAGAAAGAAAAAAAAAATGTAAATGCTAATCCACAGAAACTCTATGAACTTTGATAAATGCCGATAGTTGTAGAGGGACTTCAGGGCTTCTGCATAGGGTCGCTATCAGTCATGCTCAACTCGAAGGCAATCAACAACAACAACAACAATATACAGTTTAAGAATAAGACAAATAACATAACAGCATATATCCAAATAGAAAATAGTTGTTATTGTTGTTGTTATGTGCCGTCAAGTCGCTCGCCACTCATAGCGACCCTATGTACAATAGCCCCAAACTCTGCTCTGTCCTGTGCCAATCGCACCATCTCCGATACACCCATTCTGATTATCCCAGTCACTGAATCAATCCACCTCATAGAGGGCCTTCCCCTCCTGCGCCGTCCCTCCAG
>NW_006399759.1:309355-310173 GCF_000299155.1 Elephantulus edwardii | reverse complement strand
TTCTATCCTCCTTGGTCATTGTCCAACTCTCTGATGCATAACAAGTGAGTGTGAAGACAATCGCCTGTATCAAATGAACCTTAGTCTCCAGAGAGACAGCAGAAATTGAAGAGACTTAATCAAGACACTTCTTTGTTATACAAATAAGTAAAAGAAAGATCACTGAGAAGATTCAAGAAAGCAAAGGGGGACATGAATAAGTACTATTATAAAAGATAAAAATACAAGTTTAAAAAGTAATAAGAGATACTATTAGGAACAATTTTATGTGAATAAATTTTAAATTATTGGCAATTCCTAGAAATGGGGAAAATTCCTAGAGAGAATATAAGTTAGATATCATTGAAGGGAAAAGTGCAAAATTTAGATAATACAAAATAAATAAAGCAGTGATTAAATAATCACCTGAAAAAGGAAAGAACAGCTTCTCAATGGACCAGTCACACAACCTCCCCCACCCAACCCCCACATTCCATCATGAACAAATTTCCAGGCAAGGTACATCCCTTTTAAAATTACAAATGAGAAACAGAAGGAATGGCATGTTTCTTAACTCATTTAGTGAAGCTATTAAAACTTTACCATCAAAACAAGAAAACAAAAGAACTGAAAATAATAGTTCAAGATCACTTATGTAGCCCGTGATCATAAAGACATATTATATAATCTATCAATATTATTCACCACACACACAGAGACCAAAGGAAAAAAATTCTTATCTTAGTTGTTGTTGTTATGTGCCCTCGAGTCGTTTGCGACTCATAGCGACCCTATGTACAACAGCCCTAAACCGTGCTCTATCCTGTGCCAATCTCATT
>NW_006399759.1:293000-307915 GCF_000299155.1 Elephantulus edwardii | reverse complement strand
TTGTAGCAACTCGAGGTTTGAATTTGCTCTTCAGTTCCTTGAGCTTAAGAAATACTTAGTAGATGCAGAAAAACACTTCCTATGATTCAGCACCCAGTCATCATAAATGTTATTCCCACCTAACCCAACAGCAATAGTAGAAGGAAACTTTGATATCTACCTCCATCTTTAAGCCAACAACATATTTAATTACTGTAAACCGTGATTTGTGTAAAAGTGTCCAAAGTCATTTGGTTTTTCTGCTCAACTCCTCATCTACATTTTGTTAGGTAACATCATTTTTCATTACAATACTCACCCTGTAATTTGCACTCTTCTCCCTTCCTCCTTTTAAGGCTCTCTTCTATTAATCCTTTCACCCTGCCTCTTCCTGCCTTAGGGGTTTTATCCTTGAGCCAGTGCTGACTTACTGACTTTATATGGCTGGAGAGTCTAAGGAGAGGGTACTTCTCTAGTGTTTTTGGCCACTTTATCTATTTGGCTGAAAACTGAGCCACGAGGTTAAATTTTATCACTGATTTGAAAGTTGATTTAAGGTTTACAACAAGCCTTAGAGCAATAAGCCAGCCCTTTTCTCAAATTTTTTAGTTTTGTTCTGTATTTCCTCTCATTCTTATCCGTCTTCTACTGTGATTGTTTAGAGAAGTCAGCAGTGGCTCTAGACAGCCTCATGCCATCTAGTCCTTCTGGGGTCAGGGGCTGGGAAGTTGAAGTTCATGTGGTCTCAAAGTCTTCCATTGTTTTAGTACATCTTTACTTTGCTTCCTTCTTTCCAACTTGAAATTTAACTGTGAATCTTCAGAAAGATTCTTGTAATTGGCAGAGATGAGGTAAGAGTGGTTGTTGTTGTGTAGAGTTGAACCTACCCATTGCTGACCCTCCGGTGAGTTTTCAGAGGCAGTTAATCACACGGGAGGAGATTATCCATCCTTCTCCCACAGAGCAGCTGGCGGCCTTGAACAGCTTGCCTTTGGGATTGTAGCACAGCTTCTTGACACTAGGCCACCAGAACTCCCTACTAGGCCACAAGAGCTCCTGACTAGGCCACCAGAGCACCAGAGGTAAGAGTACCAGATAGTAATTATCCCATTAAAAATTGTTGCGAGTATCTTATCAATGTCAGCAATAATATATTAAAATCTACACTGTCAAATGCATGGCATAGTTAATAAAATGCAAACAGACATTCTTCTGGTATTCTTTGCTTTCAACAAGGACTCATCTGACGTCAGCAATGACATCCCTGGAGTTAGGACCGCTTCGAAACCCGGCCTAAACTCCTGGTAGTTCTCTGTCAATTTACTGTTCTAGTTGGTTTTGGATAATCTTGAGCAATATTTTGCTTGCATATGATCTTAATGATATTGTTTGATGATTTCCACATTCCAATGTATCACCTTTCTTGGAAAGGGAACAAATATGGTTCTCTTCCAGTCAGTTGGCCAGGTAGCTGTCTTCCAAATTTCCTGGCATAAATTGGTGACCACATCTAGGGTTTCCTCTGTTAGTTGAAACATGTCTATTGGTACCCCATTAAATCCTGGGGCCTTATTTTTTGCCAATGCCTTCAATGCAGCTTGAACTTCTTCCTTAACTACCATTGACTTGTTCATATAGTACTTAGTGAAATTTTTCAGTGTCAGCCAATTCTTTTTGATACAGCGACTCTGTGTATTTCTTTTATGCTCTTTTGATGCTTCCTGTATCATTCAAGATTTTGCCCATGGCACCTCTCTGTATTGCAACTCAAGCCTTGAATTTTTTTCAGTTTTTGAACTTGAAAAATACTGAGAGTTTTCCCTTTTTATTCTCCTGCTCCAGTTCTTTGTACATTTTGCTATAATGATTTGCTTTGTTTTCCTATGATAGCTTTTGAAATCTTCTGTTAATTTCTTTTAATTTTTGCATTTCTACCATTTGTTTTGGCTTCTCAACACTTTAGTGCAATTTTGAGAATCTCTCTGTCATCCATTTGGTCTTTTCCTCCTCCTCTGTCTTTGTGACAACTTTTTACTCTCTTCATGGCTTATATTGCTGATGTCATCCTATAATTTATTTGGTCTTCGATCATTAGTGTTCAATGCTTTAAATCTTTTCTAAATAAGACTTTTTCATTCAGGTGGGATAGACTCAAGATCATATTTTGGTTCTTGTGGGATTGTTTTCATTTTTTTAATTTGAACTTGTACATGAGTAATTCGTGGTCTGCTGTACAGTCAGCACCTGGCCTGGTTTTGACTACTGATATTGAGCTTCTCCAATGATTCCAAAAAGCATTTGATACCCAACAATTTGATTCTCCAGAGATTCCAAAAGGCACCAGACTCTGTGGATCATGACAAATTATGGCTACTATCGGGAAGAGTGGGAACCACAGAACGCTTAATTATGCTCATACGAAACCTATACCTAAATGAAGAGACTATTGTCTGAATGGAACAATGTATGGTTTAGCATCAAGAAAAGTATGTGCCATACTTGTATTCTTTCTTGACACCTGCTCGATTTTTTTTTCCTGAGCAAATCATTTGAAAAGCTGGACTCTATAAGGAAGAATGTGGGATCAGGATCAGAGGAAGACTCATCAACAACCTATGTTATGCAGATGAAAATGAGGAGGATTTGAAACACTTTGCTGCAGAAGATTAAAGACTATAGATTTCAGTATGAATTGCATCTCAACCTCAGAAGACAAAAATGCTCATTGCTGGACCACTAGTAATATCTTTTGCACATGTTGTTGTTATGTGCCATCGAGTTGCCTGCAACTCATAGTGACATTGAATCAATCCAATCCATTTGCACATAAGTAGGGGAAATTAAGTCTGGTTTGTATTTAACTTCAGTTAGTCAAATGTTTGTCTTAGTGTGTGTATATATAGTGTGCCTTTCTATGCCTAAAAATGCATTAAAGACACACCTCCATAAGCACTCAAATATTTTTTATAAACAATGCAGTAATAATAAAAACAATATTTTGACACATGTTGCAAAGTTGCAGCTGTTTGTTTTTACAAACTATTGTATATACCTCAAAATTTTAATGTAATAGGCTTTATGAGGGTTGGAGCTACAGAAGTCTGTGTAATTGGATGCTATACAAACAGATGGTACTTAGTGTGTGACTCTGTGTGTGTGTGTGTGTGTGTGTGTGTGTATGTGTGTGTGTAATAATTCCATCAGAAATATTAAGCATAAAAGATAATTTTAAAAAGAGTTAAAAACCTTCCTCACATAGTGTTTATTAACTGGGGATATGACAGCTGTTATAACAAACTTGAGCTATCAGTTTATGGTTTAATTAAGTGTTCACGTTTAGTTTTAAGCCAGGATTCCTGGTTGTCGCTGTCTCTCCTTGGGCATTTACCCTTCTACCTAGTGATTCCACCAAATGCACATTTGGAGCCCTCTATGTCTGGCCAACAGAGAGTAGAGAGGACAGTGGGAATGATAGTTGTGCTTCCTAAAATCTCAGACATGTCACTTCTGACCATAGTCCATTGAGAGCACTAGCTGGATGACCACACTTGGCTGTCAACTTTCACTGTGTGCTGTTGGGTTGATTAAGATCCAGGAGGGCTGTGTTCAGTGCTTGACTGTGTAGCTGCCTCCAGTACCAGCTTCACACTCTGAAGGCAGAGTACAGATTTGAGAATTATCCATTCTCTGTTACATACGAGGGGCAGGGAGGAGCCTAGAAAGAAATCTAACCCGGGTCATTAAGACCTCAATGTAAAAAAGCATAAGATTGTTGAAAGATCAGAAAAAACCCATGAGTAAGTGGAGAGATATACCATATCCTTGCGTGAAAGAAGTGAGCATCACAACCATGTTCATTATCTTCCAGTTCATTATAAGGGAACTCTGGTGGCCTAGGGGGTAAGGAATTGGGAAGCCAACACAGAGGCATGTGGTTCAAATCTTCTTGGGATAAAGACTGGTGATCTCCTCCTGTGGGATTTACAACTTCTGAATATCCGTGGAGGATCAGCCATGAGTTACTTGCAACTCTACGACAATGAGCAACAGCAATTAATTATGCTTTCACTGTCATTCTAGTAAAAACTCTACTTTTTCCCCATAGAACCTAACAATATGTTCTAGAATCTAAGCAGATGAACAAAAAACTACAAATTTCAAAGGCACTTTCAAGAAAAATGAGTGCCCTCGTCTAAAAAGATATCAAAACTTATAAATATACAGCAACTGTGTCATTGTGGTATTGGTGCATGGACAAATCACTATTCAAGTGAAGATTATGTATTATAGAGATGTCATTTCAAATCGGTGGTGAAAGGGTGGAATTAGTCAAGAAATAGTACTGAAACCTTTGGTTGTTTAGATGGAAGAATATTTCTTTTCTCTGTCACAACCGAAAAGGGTTTTCTTCATGTTCTTAGGAGTCAAACAGAATGTTTAAAGAGATCCCACAAATGAATAAGAACATCCTTATGGAGTTGATTCTGACTATGATGATCTTGCGTGTGCCAGAGTAAAACTGAGCTCCAGAAGATTTTCAATGGCTGGTTCTTCTGCAGATAGAACAGATAGGCCCTTCTTCTGAGGCACTTCTAGGTAGACATGAACTGCCAACATTTAGGAGCCAAGTGTGTTTGTCCCACCCAGGGACTGTCAGCAACAATTATTTTCTACCTCAAATGAGCAAAAGATGTGAAGAGGAAGACCAGACCATCATAGCGCTCGCTCTCTCTCTCTCTCTCTCTCTATGTATGCGTGTGTTAAACCACTGAGCTTTTTTTTACTATTGTTGTTGTTAGGTGGCGTTGAGTTGCATATGACTCATAGCAATCCTGTGAACATCAGATCTGAACCCTGCCCTATCCTGTGCCCGCCTTACCATCTCTGACTTACTTGAGCCCATTGCTGCAGACACTGTGTCAGTTCATCTTGTTGGTCTTCCTCTCTTTTGCTGACTCTCTATGTTTCTGAGCTATGTTTACTATAGAAGAGCTAGACGCTCCTAACAACATGCCCAGAGTATGTCAGGTGAAGTTTCACCGTCCTTGCCTTTAAAGAGCACCCTTGTTGTGCTTTCTCCAATACAACTCTGTTTGTTCTTTTGATAGCCCATGGGATTCTCGGCACTCTTCTTCAGTACCACAACTTGAAGGCACTGATTCTTCTGCTAGCCTAATTCATTGCTCAGCAAGTGATTGAAAAGACCATAATCTAAAGCAAGTGCATCTTAGTCTTTAAGCTGACATCACTGCTCCTCAGAACTTTGGAGAGGTCTCTGACAACTGACATTCCCATTGCAATGTGTCTTTTGATTTGTTGAATGTCGGTACTATGTGTGTTAATTGTGGATACAAGTAAAATGAAATTGTTGGCTATTTCAATCTTTTCTCCATATATCATGATATTGCCTATCAACACAGTGGTGAGGAATTTCTTTTTTCTTTATGTTGAGATTCAATCCACATCTTTGAACTTCTGTAGCAAGTATTTCAAGTCCTCCTCACTTTCAGCAAGCAAGATTGTGCCATTTACATAGAGCAGGTTGTTGATGAATCTTCTTCTAATCCTGATGCCACATTTTTCTTCATAAAGTCCAGTTTCTTGAATTATTTACTCAGTACACAGATTGGATAGGTATGGAGAAAGGATATGGTCATAAAGCACACCTTTCTTCATTTCAAATCATGCAGTGTACCCTTGCTCTGTTATGACAACAGCTTGTTGATGTAGGTATATGTTTTGCATCAGCACAATTAAGTGGTCTGGATTCCCATTCTTCAATGTTAGCCATAGTTTGGTAAAATCCACATAATCAAATGCTTTGGCATAGTCAGAAAAGCACAAATAGACTTTCTTCTGATATTCTCTGCTTTCAGCCAAGATCCATCTGACATGAGCAATTTTATCCTTGGTGCCACGGCTTCCTTTAAATTCAGTTTGAATATCTGTCCTTCCTCTGTCAATACGGTGATCTAGGCAGTATCGGATGAGCCTGGCAATATTTTCCCTAAATGTAATATTAATGATAATGTTCAATAATTTCCACCTTCTTTTGGATCACCTTTCTTGAGAATGGGAACAAATATGGCTCTCTTCCAGATGGTTAGCCAGGCAGCTGTCCTCCAAATTTCCTGGCACAAAATGGTAAGCTCATCTAGGGCTGTATGTGTTATTTGGGATTGCAGAGCAGATTCTTACCACCAGGACACCAGAGCTACTCTGTATGTGTTATTTGAATCATGTCAATTGGTATCCCATTCATGCCTAAGGTCTTATTTCATGCCAATGGCTTCAGTGCAGCTTGAGTATCTTCATTCCTTACCATTGGTACTTCCTGAAATATTTCAGTGTTGGCCAATTCTTTTTGGTACAGTGATTCTGTGTATTCCCTCTATCTTCTTTTGATGCTTCCTGGATCGTTCAAGATTTTACCCATAGCATCTCTCAGTATTGCAATATATTAATTGTTCTATTATTTCAGCTTGAGAAATGTTGAGTTAGTTCTTCCCTTTTTAGACTCTAACTCCAGGCCTTTGAACATTCTAGTCTAATACTTTGCTTTGTCTTTTGGAGATGCCTTTTGAAATCTTCTGTTCATCTCTCTCATGTTAGCATTTTCCCTTTTGTTTGGGCTTCTCAACACTCTAGTCAAATTTTCAGTCTCCTCTGACATTTGTTTTGGTCTTTTCTTTCTCCTCTGTATATGTAACGATCTTTTTGCTTTCATGGATGTCATCCCACAACTCATCTGATATTTAATCATTAGGGTTCAATGCCTCAAACGCGTTCTTGGAATGAGTTTTAATTTCAGGTGGGAAAGGCTCAAGGTCATAATGTGTGTCATGTGGGCTTCTTTTCATTTTCTTCAGCTTCAATCTGAACTTACACTTTGTTCCATAGTCAGCACCTGGCTTGGTTTTCACTGCTGAAAATGAACTTCTCCAATGATTCTTTGCACAGATGTAGTCAATCTGATTCCTGTACAGTCCATCAAGTGAGGTCTATGTATAGAGACATCTTGTTTCTTTGAAAAGGTGCTTGCTATGAATGAGTCATTTAGCAAATAAAATTCAGTCATTCAATCTCCAGCTTCATTTCTATCACTGAGTCTGTACTTCCCATCTTCATTGTTTGCAACTTTTGCGTTCCAGTTGCCAATTATCATTAATGCATCTGGACTGCATGTTTTGCTCAGTTTTGGATGGCAAAAAGTTGGTAGACATTCTCAATTTCTTCTCAGAAGATAGATGAGACAATTTGCTTCCACAAATATCTGTAGCCTTGCAAACTTGTATGGGCTGGTTTTACTCTGCTTTCCAGGGTCTATGTGAGTCTGAATCAATTCAAGTGGGTTTAGGTTTGGATTTGAGTCACATCAGTCTTTGTTTCTCCTTGGGGGAATCTCTCAATGATGAGGTCATTACTTTCTGGGCACTTTGGATTAGTAGAAATCCCTGGTGATGAAAACAGAACTAGGCTAAAGGTTGACTGCATCCACCTGGAAAGTTCATAGAAGAAAGACTTGGTAATCTGCTTCTACCATAACGATTATTATTTTTGTTATGAGCTGCATGTCTTTTGGATTGATGGCACAATTCCTTACCACTCGGCCACCAGAGTTCATAAAGATTGTAGCTAAGAAAATCTTATATAGCAATTCTGCTCTGTACACATGAGTTGTCATGAATCAGACTCGACTTGAGGGCAACACATTTGTTTTGGGTGTTTTGTTACTAGAGTAGACTCATTTTAGTCTTAGTCTCAGTTGTGTTTATTTTAAAACTGCCTTCTCAGACGTACCCATCCTCAGCTCTCTGCCCACATACAGGGGGCTGGAGGTGGCTCAGCTGTGCCCAAGTTGGAGAGGGGAATGCTCCTTACTTTCTTACATCATTCATTCTCTCTTTGAATACTTTCTGTTCTTCAGACTCTAAGCTTTTAGAACTTACTCTTGGACAGTACTGGCCCAGGTCATCAGGAGGGTGGAGAGAATCTTGTCAATGGGCAGGAAGTGTACCCCTGATTTTACCCTATTCTGGTCATTCTGGCCAATGCTGATAGGTTGTTGGTGATGTGCTGGGTTCTACATGGATGGAGCATGAGATTGGGGTGAGCTCCTCCTCAATCCTTCTGTAGCTGAGCCCCAAACCCCCTCAGAGGCAGCTGTGTCTTCCTCCAGCCCTGTTAGGAATATACCAACACACATAACTCAAACCCCTCTCCGGGTTGGCACCCCTTATGTGTCCTCACTGGCTACATAGCCCCACCCCCTCTGCTAACTTATAAGTTCCTTCATGTCAACCCTTGATACCATTGGGGCGTTCATCTGTGTTCTCTGAGGACTGTAAGAAATGGCATGGACTCCACCTTCATCATTCCAAGCCCTGATTGTTATCAAAGGCCATGCCACAGGCTTTTGTCTTTACAACTCTAGACTGCAAACTCTGGATTTCATACACCTCCAGGCACTGATTTCAGGGCCTGAGGGGAACCTGCCAGGTTCCCTCTTCTTCCCCCCAGTGAAGTAGGACCTGCATCAGACACCCACTTCCAAGACACAACCTAACTTTCCACATTGCTCCACCAGCTCCAGAGGAAAGGCTCAACAAATGTCATCTGCCTGCAGTAAGCCACCAGCTTCCCAGACATTCTAGGAACAAGTGTCTGATCCCTTCAGCAGAATGCAGGGGTGTAGCATTTGCTCACTCCAGAAGGCCCTGCCCACTCAGGCCTCTTCTCCACTCACACCTGCTGTGGGGGCTAGTAAAGGGGGCTTTTGGGAAGAAGACCCTTCCTTCTCCATAAGTCCATGGCGGGGGGTGGTGGTGGTGGTGGCCTGTCGCCACTACAGGTGGGGTCCCCAGGGCCTTTACTTTCAGCTTTGGCTTCTGGCTGGATTTCTGGGACATGAGGAAAAAGTTCATTTGACATCTTTTCTCACCTACACCTCTTCTCATCTACACCTACCCCACACTCCTGAGGACTGCTGTGTGGTCAGCGTGACGTGGGGAAGGGGCACCAAGCCCTCATCTCATAGATTCAGTGTGAGAGAAAGAAAATATATATTATTTTTAAGTAGCTTTAAACATTGTGAATTTTTAAAAATTGTTGTCACGACTATCATCATACTGAATAAGCCCCCTCACTTCTCTGAGCCTCAGTTCAGGCTTAATTTGAGTACTAACTAAGACAGTATGTAACGGACATATCGTATAGTGCCTGGCTAGAGATACTTCTCAATTTTGTTTATTGTTGTTATGTGCCATCGAGTTGACTATGACTCATTGCTACCCTATGAAAAATGACTCTGAGCTCTGTCTTATTCTGATCCACTCTCACTGTCTCTAACACACCTACTCTCATTACCGCAGTCACTATGTCAATCAAGCTCATCTGGGAACTTCTCCTGTGCTGTCCCTTTACCCTCCCAAGCAAGATGTCCTTCTGCAAGGACTGGTCTCTCTTGGCCGTGTGCCCAAAGTATGTGAGATGGAGATTCAAAATTCTAGCCTCCAAGGAGCAGCCTGGTTCCACCCTCTCCAGGACCCACTCGTTTGTTCTCTTGGCATCCACAGCATGTTCAAGACTCTTCTCGAGCACCACAACTCAAAGGCATCAATTCTTCTTCTGTTATCCTTAGTCATTGCCCAGATCTCAAATGCATAGCAAGTAATTGAGAAGACCATGGTCTGGATTAAGCAGACTTTAATCTCCAGACTGATATTCTTGTTCTTTAGCCCTTTGGAGAGGTCCCTGACAGCAGAGTTTGCCAATGCAACTTTCTTTCGATTTTCTGGCTATTGATGGCAAGGGTGTTGATTGTGGATCTGAGCAAGATGCAATCATTAATAACGTCAATCTTTTCTCTGTCTATCATGATGCTGCCAGTTCCTTCCTCTTCCCCTCTGTCATCTTCAGTTCAGAGAATCTCACAATAAAGTGACAAAATTAGCCATTATTCCTGAGAAGTACAGTGTCAAAGCATGGGATAAAAGGAACAAGATTCTTCTTTGTTTACCTGCAACAGAAGTCTTTGTATAGTTAGCGTTTTCATTCAGTACCCAAATGGGTAGAGATTTGAGTTCACTCTGAAGTACTTTGGAAAAAAGGCCTGGTAACTTAAAAAAAAAGCCATGGAGATCTCTGCGGAGCACAGTTCTGTTCTGACAAGCACGAGGTTACCATGACTTGATAGCAGCAAATAGTCTAAACGGAGTTGATCCTGCCAAGGAGACCATTCTTGGGCAAGGAGGCACCAAACTTGAGCTGTCCCTAGCGTGGCCTGTGAACCGTTGTGTAACAGTGGGTGGGATGTGAGAGGCCTCTTCCAACAACTCTGTGCTCAACGTGCAATGGAAGAGGGGGCCCAGGTGCATTTGGCCAGTTACTCCCCCTGGGCCCCATCAGGACTCATCTCCTGTCTTTTTCATTCTGTGTTCTCTCTCATATACCTTTCACTTTGATTACAGTTGTTTTCCTTCATAGCCACAGGTTTTGTTGCTTTCTGGCACAGCCCAGCATTTTCATTCCTCCCGGATGCACTTATCTGCTCTGCCTGGTGAATGGTGATGAGGTGACATCTCCATGGAAACAGATGTTGATCCCACAGTTGCTTAGCGATGTGCTGCAGGATGAGGTAAGCACACTCGGCTTCCTGAGGGGCTTGGCGTCCTTTGATGTGTCTATAATCCTAGGGTGTGGGTGGGTAGGATGTTTCTTCCCTCTTGTTATATTAAAGTCAAAAGAACTGGAAATTAACTTTCTCTGGGAGAAAGGCTGTTGTAAGGAGAATAAAGTCCTGGAAATCAGAGAACTTCCAGGTCTGACTCAGAGATGAGGTAGTATAAAAGGAAGATGTGTTCCTCTGAGGCCCACGGCCTGGGGGTGCCCTGGACACTGTGTCCCGAGGGGGAAACTGCTGGTGAAGATGAACATTCAGTGCTTCCCCTGACCACTAATAGCTGCAGCGCACTGCATGTCGAGGCAGCTGCTGCTCCCCTTAGGATCCCCAGTTTTTGTGGAGTCTGGGACAAATGGAGGCCATGCACCCTATTTTTAAGTACTTAAATTAAAAGTCTGGTCAACAAGCCATTAAATAAAGTGTGTCTCATTCTCCAACCTTGACCAAATAAGCCATCACAGCTTCCAGTGAAGGGCCAGAGCTGGTTCTTATCAGTTGGATGGCCCCAGAGGGGAACCATTCACTGGTCCCACCAACGGAGGAGGAGAAATAGTCAGAATCAGAATAATTTCTTCCTCTGTTTGTCTTTCACCAACCTCAATGTCAAACAAAACAAAATAAAGAAAAAGCTCAAACAAAAATCAAGTTTCTAAACCTTCATGTGTAGTCAAACCCAACTCTACCTCTCTTTCTACCACAGTGACTTGTGGTTTCAAACTGGTGATCTTTCCTTTAGTAGATCAACACTTAACTCACTATGCCACCAGAGGTCCTTTCATTAGCTCCTGTTGTTGCTGTTGTGAGGCTCCATCAAGTCGAGTATGACTCCTAGTGACCCTATGAACAGCTGACCTGAACCCTGCCCTATCTTGTGCCATCTCTGACACACTAGAGCCCATTGCTGATGTCACTGTGTCAGTCAATCTTCTTGGGAGTCTTCTTCTTCTTCACTGACCCTCCACCTATCCAAGCATGATGTCCCTTTCCAAGGAATAGCCTCACCCAGCTGCATGTTCAAAGCAGGCAAAATGAAGCTCAGTCTTTGCCTTCTAGGAGCATTCGGGCTATACTCTTTCCAAGACATAGCTGTTTGTTCTTTTGGCAGTCCCTGAGACATTCAACACTCTTCTCCACAACTTAAAGGCATCAGTTCTTCATCTGCCATCCTTGTTGATTATCTAGCTCTTATGCTCAGCAGGTGATTGAGAAGACATAGACATAAATCAGATGCACCTTAGTCTTCAAACTGACATCATTGTTCTTCAGTGTTCTGGAGAGGTTCTTTACAGCAAACCTGTCCAATTGCAATCAATGTCTCCTCATTGATTGTTGATCCAAGCAAGATGAAATCATTGACAATTTCAATCCTTTCTCCTACTTATGGTAAAGAAACAAATATGTTTCCTAGAAACCAAAGACTTTGAGTGGTTACGAGGAGGTGGGGTTGGGAAGAAGGAGAGGTTTCGGCTAGTGGGCAGAGAGTTCACGTTATTGGGGTAGAATGATTTGGAACTGGATAGTAAGAATGGATTTGAAGAATACCACCAATGTTACTGAAAAAATACATGTAGAAATAGATGAATTTTGTTATGCGTATTTCCATCACAATAAAGAGAATGCTTCATGCCCTGACACTCTAAAAAATGTGAAGCACAATGGTAGCACATGGCACATAGTTGTTGTTATGTGCCATCAAGTTCGGAAATAACTGACCCTCCAACAGGTTTTCAGAGGCTGTAAATCACATGGGAAGAGACTGCCCATCTTTCTTCTGTGGGGCAGCTGGTGGATTTGGATTACCTGCCTTTGGGCCACCCCTTACCACTAGCTCACCAGAAGCATGTCGTAGGTTTCCCCAAATCTTTGTTGGTGAGAGTTGTCGTATTCAGGACCTAGGCCAGCTGGTTAAGCACTCCAATCAGTTGATGTTTTCATCAATTTAGTTAATCCTGTATCTATTCCCTTCAGAGTTCAATGGTTGGTGGCTTCCTGCTTTCACAGATTCTCAGACACCTTCCCTGTGAACTATCCTTCATCTTTGTTTGGGCTCATCTCTGCCGCCATCTGAGGGTAGGTTCTCTCCTTAAATCAGGGAGAATTTCAATCTCAGCGTCTGAGAGGATTGTTCTTGAATAAACAGGACTAAGTCTTTCCTTGACCTCGATCTCAGGTTCACTAATGGGATGTAGGGAACTCTAGTGCCTTCGTGGTAATGGGTTGAGCTGTCAACTCAAAGACGAATGGTTCGAATCTACCAGGTGCTCCCCAGGAAAAAGATGAACAATCTTCTGTTATGCAATTAACTGTCTGAAAACCCACTGAAGTGTGAGCTATGAGTCAGTTTCAAATTGATGGTATATAACAACAGTGGGCTTTAGTTCTAGTGACATGTGACTATTCTGGGGTTAGACAGTCTCTCCAGCTGATTCTCTTACGACTGAGTCTGGAGTCTGCTGTCTGATCCTCGTATGTCTCCTAAGGTTGCTCTTTTGCTTCTGCTCCATTGAGCCTGCTTTCCAGGACCCCCACTGCCCACCCTCCTGACTACAGCCTCCTGCCACCCGCTCTTCTCTACACATGCTTCCCAGCATGACAGATTGAACCCCGCCACAGGCTCCAGGTCTACCCTGCCAGCCTCACCTTACCTAGGCAGGTGTGGCCTCCAGGTCTCATCTCCTCTTAGCCCGATTCTGGCTTGCCTTGCTCCTCACCTCTTCATTCACAAATTCGTTTATTCAGCAGCTATGTCCTGACAACTTTCTCATGGCCGGACAGCACCATGGATAGCGAGGCACTGTGGTCCCAAGGGCAGCACCCAGACCTTGATCCCAACACGTCCCCCAGTCCCTTCCCTCCCTGAGCAGCCATATGGTGGACTTGTCTTGAATGACAGATTTGACGGTGGCCAGTTGCAGCACTGTTTAGAATGATTAATAAGACGAGGTTGACCAAGACAGGGCAGACTGACGGAGATCAGGTCAGGTCACCAGTCTCATATTGAAAGAATTCTTTGATGTAACAAGCATTCGTGATAATAAACAAGTTAACCCATCTGAGCTCCATTCAATCTTCAATAACTTAACTGCATTTATGTCATGAGTCCTTAAGAAGTCCTGATTGAGATTTGCTTTCTTGGTCCATGATAGTTCAGGAGACCTCCACAAACTCAACTCATTGGTCTTGAACTGACTCAAAATGGACCATGCAACCGGTTTCCAGAGAGTGTAAACAGCACAGGAGGTGATTCCTCAACTTTGCCAAGCAGAGCAGATGACCGGTTCAAACTGTCTGCCTTTGGACTGACAGTGCAACTCCTTACTCACTGGGCCACCAGAGCCTGGGATGACGTTGCATGGGGAGCAGTGCATCCTGGTAGAGCCATCTGTTTGGGTGAGGATGCGTGAGACGGAAGGGCACCTCACAGCAGACAGTGCTTAGATGCGACTGGCCCTGCATGAGACCTGAGAACTGCTGAACATTTTAACATCAAAGTGTGACACTCATTGCTAAATGGCTTGCCTCCGGAAACTCTATGTACGAACAGTGCTCAGGCCGTTTGTTCATACGGTCGCTATGAGTCGTCTATGACTCGATGGCATCAAACAACAATAACAATGATGATGACCAAGAGAGAGCTACGTTGGCCTAGTGGAAAGGAAGCTATGCTATCAAGCTGAAGGTGGGTGATTTTCCTCTGTGGCCTTCGGCCAGGTTCAAATTGTCTTCCTGTCAAACATTCTTCTCGGTGGTATAGCACTGGTCTGTGCGTTGCTGTACAGAGGTAACTCGTGGGCCAGAGATGGAGTTCTGCTGCCAGAGACGGAGTTCTGCCGCCAGATGGGCCAGGAAGAGACACAGGAAGAGCAATAGTCAGCCATCCACTGCGGAACCCCAGAGGAGTGAAGACTACCCGCCACTGTGCGACCACCCTGCAGCCCGCACCTGTGTGACCCTCGACCAGCAGTGCCCAAGCCCCACCCCCAACTCTTGGTGGTAGTGTCCAAGGCCTGCGCTCCTTACCCCCCTAGTCCCTTGCTTCCACGCACCTCAGCCCCCACCACAGCCCTGTGACCTCAGGGCACCACCACTGATCCAGCCATCACCTGGAGCTATCAACCGAGAGCTGTTGTGGGACTAACCTGGCAGAAGAAAGACCGGTAGGATCTTATCTGTGTTTACTGGGGCTGATTATCTGGGAGAGCACCTAAGGGCATGCCCACAGGTGGGGAAATTGGCCGAGCTCTCTTGGGTTCCC
>NW_006399759.1:283682-285670 GCF_000299155.1 Elephantulus edwardii | reverse complement strand
AGGGTGGAGAAAACAGTGCAACAATGAATGAATCAAAACCCAAAATCTCTGTAAATGTTCATTAAATCTAATAAAATTTAATAAAAAAGAAAAAAAAACAGGTAACTCGTGGTTGCTGTGATACTGAAGCCTGTGACAGTGATGTGCCAATTGTGGTAATGGGTACCCATGGTGGACAGTGTTGGCTGAAGCTTCCCGACTAAATCAAGCCTGGAAGTAGGAGCAGCATCCACTTCCGAAATGGCTTGCCTCCGGAAACTCTATGTATGAACAGTGCTCAGGCCGTTCGTTCATAGGGTCGCTATGAGTCCTCTACGACTCGACGGCATCAAACAGCAGCAACAACAACAACAACAACAACAACAATATTGTACCCCAGAGCATACCAATCGTGCTGAGATGTGGCTTCAGCATAATGCTTAACACTTGGCCAATCAGCCTTCGGTCAGGATGGGCATTCACTGCCCCTCTAAAAGGATTTATTCAGACTCTTTGAGTATCTTTCCCTGATCGTTTATTCCTGCTAAAACCAGTGCCTCACACATGTTTCTTCTCTCTCTGCTTCCTGGCCATGATTCGCAGCCTCCTCCCGAGTGAGCATGGTTGATCCAGCTCACTGAGATCTCAGGATGATGCCCACTGCTCAGTCCCACATGTCCTCGGAGGAAGCAGAGTCAGCAGGCACCTGCCCACTGATGAGTCAGGCCAAATCTGGTGCTGGTAAACCAGAATAATTCTGCCCTTTCCAGAATCCAACCACATGCCTCTCTCCTATCCCTCAGAAAAAGGGAGGACCACCTCTTTTGTCTTTTTTTTTTTTTAACAAGAACCCAGAAGTCACTCCTGGGTCTACAAATAGCCACAGACTATTGAAACCAAAGTAGCCCCTGAGCCCTCCACTCTACGTCTTGGGAGGAGTTCTCAGATGTAATAGGCTTGCTCATGTGGCATGAGATAAAGAGACAAAGATACTTCACCAAGCAGCAGCAGTACCTTACAAGGGATGGTAACAACTGGCCAAGCAGAAGCTTCAAATACATCTGACACAATTTTGGTAAACATGCAATCTGTGTTTTCAAATCTGCTGGAATTACAAACCTTCAGTGACAAATTTACAGCATTCCTGTGAGGCAGACAGTGTGTCACCTCTGGAAGTCATTAAAGGTGGGCTCAATTAGTAGGACCAGCCAGCTGAACTTCTGCAGTTGTGGTTAGACCATCAGTTATATGGCTTAGAATAGTGCTACAGACGGTGTTCCTTCTGCTTGGAGAACCTTCTGAAGGATTGTTGTAGTTGTTGTTAGCTGCCATCAGGTCAGCTCAGACTCCCAATGAACCTCTGCACCCAGAACACAGCATTGCTTGGCTGTTGTTATCCTTGTGGTTGTTGGTGTACTTGCTCCATTTTTGGTGCTGTTGTATAGAGACTTTCAATCTAGTGGATCATCTTCCAGAACAACATCAGGCCATTTTCTGTTGTGATCCATAGGGTTTCATTGACTAATTTTCTTTTAAGTAATTTTTTAAATTTTATACTAGTTTACTTACAAAGTATGTATAAGTTGATTTTCACACTGCATCTCCCTCCACACATCAAATTGTGCTGTTGTTGTTGTTATGTGCCATCGAGTCACTTGCAACTCACAGCGACCTTATGTACAACAAACAGCCCTAGAACCGCTGTGAGCACTCAGGCCTGTCGGGACCCGGGAGAGAAGTGGGCAAAAAGTCAAGACGCCGACGTGCCTGGGAGCACGGGAGCCCCCGAGAACCTGACGTTCCGAGAGCGCCAGCGCCTCTTCTCTCACGGCCAGGACGTGTCCAATAAAGTGAAAGCCTCACGGAAGCTGATGGAACTGGAAAACGAACTCAACACAAAATAGGGGCCGCGGTGTTGGGAGTTCTGTTTGTGCAGTGGAGGCGACATGGAGGTGCCCCCGTGCCGTTCTGTGACTTTCCCCAGGACGGCCCTGTAGCCACTGTAAACA
>NW_006399759.1:280123-282348 GCF_000299155.1 Elephantulus edwardii | reverse complement strand
CATCTGTTAGCTGAAATACATCAATTGGTATACCATCTATTCCTGGAGCCGTATTTTTTGCTATTTCCTTCAAACCAGCAAAGCAGCTTGAACTTCTTCCTTCATCACCATAGGCTCTTCCTCAAATGTTATTTCATTAAATTCTTCTGTGTCTGTTAATTCCTTTCGATACAATGACTCAGTATATTCCTTCCATCTTCTTTTAATACTTCCTGGATCATCTAATATTCTGCCCAAAGCATCCTTGATTACAGCAACTCGAGGTTTGAATTAGTTCTTCAGTTTCTTGAGCTTAAGAAATGCTGAATGAGTTCGGTCCTTTTGATTTTCCAACTCTAGCTCCTTGCACATTTCATTGTAATATTTTGCTTTGTCATTCCATGCTGCCTTTTGGAATCTTCTGTTCAGCTCTTTAGTATCTTGAATTATTCCTTGTGCTTTGGCTTCTCTACGCTCCAGTGCAATCTTCAGAGTTTCTTCTGAAATCCATTTTGATCTTTTCTTCCTCTTCTGTCTTTGTAATGACTGTTTGCACTCTTCCTGGATGATACATTTGACATAGTCCCACAACTCATCTGGTCTTCGGTCATTAGTGTTCAAGGCCTCAAACCTGTTCCTGAGATGCTTCTGAAATTCAGGTGGGATGAACTACCTTATAATAATCCCCCCACCCATCTACTTCCACCCTCCTCCCCTTGGGTCCTCATACCCATTTCACTAGTTCTCTATTTCTACATTAATTATACAGTATTTGTCCTTATGAGACTGAGTTAGTTCACTTAGCATAATGCTCTCCAATCTCTCCCACGTTAGGTAGTGATTTTCAAAGTCATTGCTCCTACGTGCCGCATAGTATTCCATTGTGTGAATGTACCATGAATTCTCAATCCATTCAATTGTGGTTGGACATCTGGGCTGTTTCCATGTCCTTGCGATGGCAAATAATGCTGCTATGAATATGAGTGTACAAGTTTCCATTAGTGCCTCAGTTCTCATTTTTTCAGGGTATATTCCAAGCAGTGGAATAGCTGGGTCATATGGAATTTCTATGTTCAGCTTTTTGAGAAAATGCCAAACTGCTTTCCAGAGTGATTTTATCAACACTGACTAATATTTAGAATTGCATCACAAGGTATTTCTTTCTACTTTAGAAGCTCCTCTGAAACATGGCCATCTTGAACAACTTGAAGGCATTTTGAATACAGATATCCAGAGCTCTTCCATGAGTTGCTCTAAGTTTTCTCTTCAGCACATCTGTCAAAACCTTCTTATGCACACCCATGTTTATTACAGCTTTGTTCACAATAGCAAGGAGTTGGAAACAACCTAAGTCCCCATCAACAAACAAATGGATAGAGAAGCTGTGGTGTATTCACACAATGGAATAATATTCTGCATTGAAAAACAAGGAACTCATGCAAAATTTTTCAAAATGGTTGACTCTGGAGAACATTATGCTGAGTGAAATATCCCAGTCACAAAAGGACAAATATTGCATGGTGCCACTGTTGTAAAAGAGGACTGATCTTGGGGTTGGGGAGAGACTGAGTAAGATGGGTTCAATAATGTATACTGAACTGAAACAGAGGAGGGAGAAAAGTGTTTAAAAGAGATATGTGATTAGGTATTTCTGTAATGACAGGAGTCTAGAATGATGGCTACATGGTGGAGTGGATCTGGGGGAAGGTTTGTAATACAATGAAAGAATTTTTCTTTTACTTTTCCAAGAGGGTAGTGCTCTGGGAGGGAGGCTTGGGAGGGGAGAAATGTTTAACCATGAATGAATCGAAATCCAAAGCCTTTGGAAATTTTTACTGAAATTAATAATAAATTTGAATTTGAAAAAAAAATTAAGTTTAAGAAGGCAATGGATTTATAAATGCTCATGCTAATAACACTATATCGTGGCATGGAGAAGGTATAGTGGAAATGTATCCACATTTACAATATTCTTACCAAAACCATTTATGGAAAATAGGAACTGCATTGGAACATATATCTCTGGATTGGAAATGATCATATTGTTAATATTTCTAGCCTTCAACTTAAGATTATATTGTTCAAAGATTATTTGTTATATATTTGTTTACATTTTTTCCTCTTTCAACAACTGGGATCTAGAGTGAAGAGAAAAGACCAGAGAATGTCCAAAATTATTGGGGCAGCTATTGCTGCCAGTTTAGGGCCTATGTCAGGAAAAGGAAGTCTTACTCATAAACAGTGCC
>NW_006399759.1:276243-277435 GCF_000299155.1 Elephantulus edwardii | reverse complement strand
CCATCCCAAAGAAAGGCGACCCAACTGAGTGTGGAAACTACAGAACAATATCATTGATTTCACATGCAAGCAAGATTCTACTGAAGATTATCCAAAACGACTGGAACAGTACATCAGCAGAGAACTGCCAGAAGTCCAGGCTGGGTTTAGAAGGGGTCGTGGACCGGTGGGACCGTACGTGGTGTGTTTGCTCGTGGGCGATTCTTCAACCAATCACAATGTCGTCCAACACAGATGTATCACTTTCTTCATATGATGAAGATCAGGGATCCAAATTGAGACGAAAAGCTAAAGAGGCACCATTTGTCCCCACTGGAATGGCGGGCTTTGCTGCAATCGTTGCGTACGGATTGTACAAACTGAAGAACAGGGGGAATGAGAAAATGTCCATCCACCTGATCCACATGCGAGTAGCGGCCCAAGGCTTTGTGGTGGGAGCAATGACTATTGGTATGATGTATTCCATCTATCGAGAACACTGGGCCAAACCTAATAAGTCTTAGAAGAAGAGATGCTGCCTCCGTCTTGTTAGTGTTGCTTGATTAGACCCTTCACTTTGAAGTTAGGTGTTTTATGTTAAAAATAAATAATCTGAGTGGTTCCAGTAAGCACATGGTATTTTAGAAACAGGCTTTCTTTATTGCATCCTCGACTTGCCTTGTGACCAAATTGCCGGTGCCCTGACCACTAACTCGCCATCCAAGGGAGTCAGGTTAACAAAAATGAAACAGGCCGCCCAAATTCTCAAACTCTTAGGAGGACATTCTCTTTGAAAAAGACAGCGGGCTGACAGTGAAGGACTTGCAGCAGCTGCGGTACACCCCGTGTCGTGTGGTGTGCTGTGTGCCCCAGTTAACTGGACTCTTCCTGCCTGCCGTGAGGAGTGACCACGCACCTCAGTTACTCGAGCTCATTGACTCTTTCAAAACCCTCTCACAAGACAAGATGGAGTACTGGCTCTCAGAGCAGAAAAAGTGTATATGTTTAAATCAATCCTAAAAATCTGGCAACAGCTGCTCAGAAGTAGTATTTATTTTAGAATTGTACACATAAAGGCTGCTGTAATTGCAGAATTCTATTTTTTTGCTGCTGTCACGTTAACGTAACTTTTCAATGTCCTGTTGAACAGAAGTTGTACGTTCTAATTGCTAATCCAACAGTAAAAATGAAGATCACTTTAAAAAAAAAAAAA
>NW_006399759.1:266975-276143 GCF_000299155.1 Elephantulus edwardii | reverse complement strand
AATTTTATTATTTTGTATGTGTGTACCATCAAATCGAATCTGACTGGTACAGGAGGTGATTTCCCCTCCTTCTCCAGCAGAGCATCTTGTGGATTTGAACCATGTACTTCTGGGATAACAGTGCAGCTTCTTGCCACTAGGCCACCAGAGCTCCCTCAAATCACTAGACTTTTAACTATGGCTGAGCACTTAACTATTCTTGAGAGCCATGATTCCTTATCAACTCATTATACATCTAGACTTATTTTTTCCAAATCCATTTCAGTTCATGGGGACACCTCAACTTTCTGAGGCTGTAAATATTTTTTTTCCATTTTCTAAATTTTATTTTTTAATCCCAGGTCTCCCAAAAGAAATCCCAGATCTCCCAAAAGGGATCATCTATCAGTAAGACAGAGTCAGAAGAAATGGCGGAGACTCAATTTTTACAACAGTATAACCTAAGTTAGAAGAAAACCGGGTTGAGACACCGAATTCGCTGAGCAGTGCTGCTAAAATGTAAATTAATTAGCCAAGTGACTAGAATTACTTCCCATCCTAGAAACAGAAGATTCTTTAAAAAACCTTAGTGGTCTTCAGGCAAAGGAGTTTCAAAGATGCTAGACTAACAGTAAAGCCATTGTTAAATACTTTGGATTTCCAAATGACAAGATCTTCCCAACAACTATTGGATCTTGGTATACACAAGTGTCTGTACTAAGTTGTCTGGATTTACACACTGATCCAGATCACATTATTGGCTTGTCTTTCTATTTGACAGAGCTGATATCAGAAGTGGGTCCAATACCCAGAAATATAGCTATTTCTGAGGCTTTAAAGTTTAATTCAAGCCAACAGTCTCAGATCTCTCATGGTGAAACTGGCAGATACAACCTGTCAACCTTTCAGTGTACCTTAACGACTGATTCTTGTTGTTCTTGTTGTGTACTCTCGATTTGGAACTTGCTCATAACTGACCCTTCAGAAAATTTTTAGAGGCAGTAAATCTCATAGGAGGAGATTGTCCATCTTTTTCCTGAGGAGCGGCAGGTGGATTCGAATCACGTGTCTTTGTGTTGGCAACACAAATTCCTTACCACTAGGTGGGGCACGGGAGGGGGCAAGGGGGGCAGGCGGAGGAATAGGAGGGAAGAGTTCTGCTAGGAGCTACTGACACCTAGGTGCTGCTGACAGAAATAGTGACAGAGTCTGCCCTTATTTTGCTGGAGGAACTTTTCATTTCCTTCTCACTTCTCTCTGCCATGTCCCAATCTACACCACCTCCTCCCTTGGTCATCAGTTCCAGGAAGTCTGAGACTGCAAAAAGTGGAAAACTGAAATGCTGTAAGTGCTCAGAGCAAATGCTACCTTTTCCCTCCCCAATCCCTCTCATCTTTCAATGATTGCTAACTAATATTGACGTTGTTGTCGTTATGTATCATTGAGTTGCTTGTAACTAATAGTGACCCTATGTACAAAAGCCCTAAATCCCGCCCTATCCTGTGCCAACCTCACTGTCTTTGACACATCTGCTCAATCACTGAATCTATCCATCTCATCAAGGGTCTTCCTCTCCTGCACTATCCCTCCACCTTCCCAAGCATGACAGCCCTCTCCAAGGAGTGGGGCCTCCTTGCAACATGTCCAAAGTATGTCAGATGAAGCTTCAGAATTCTTGTCTCCAAGGAGCAGCCCAGTTTCACCCTCTCTAGCATGAACCTGTTTGTTCTTCTAGCAGTCCACGGTATATTCAACACTCTTTTCCAGCACCACAGCTCAAAGGCATCAATTCTCTTTCTATCATCCTTAGTCACTGTCTGGCCCTCTGATGTATAACACACAATTGTGACGACTATGATCCGGATCAGGTGCACCTTAGTCTCCAGCCTGACATCATTGCTTTTCAGTACTCTGGAGAGGTCCCTGACAGCTGACTTTCCTCAGTACAATTACTCTCTTGATTTCCTGGCTGCTGGTACCAAGAGTGTTGATTGTGGAACCAAGCAAACTAAAACTGTTAACAATCTCAATCTCTTCACCATTCATTATGATGCTGCCAATTGGCCCAATGGTGAGACTCTTTGTCTTCTTGATATTGAGCCTCAATCCACATGGAAGGCTGCAGTCCTTGACCTTCTGCAGCAAGCACTTCAGGTCCTTCTCAGTTTCAGCAGTCAGGGTTGTGTCATCTGTATAACCCAGGTTGTAGATGAATCTTCCTCTAATCCTGATGCCACATTCCTTCTTGTACAGGTCAATATCCTGAATTATCTGTTCTGCATAAAAAAAAGTCATTTTTAGCTCCATCATGAAATACCATGTGGTGAGTGACAGGATAATATCCATACACGCACAAGGAAGTCCAGTGAATACCACTAGAATATATCTAGAGCCAAAGAGGATGAAATAGAAGATATCTATCAACTTCTGCAGTCAGAAATCAACTGAACATGCAATCAAGATGCATGTTTGGAATGAAAAAGTTGGGAACAGAGAAAGATCAGTAGCTGGAAAACATGGACTTGGTGACAGAAATGAAGCTGGAGATAGAATGATAGAATTCAATGATTAATTCACTGCAAATACCTTTTATAAGAAACAAAACCACAGGCTATATACATGGATTTCACCTGAGAGTATGCATAGGAATCAAATAGATTTCCTCTGTGGAAAGAATTGCTGGAGAAACTCAGTATCAGTTGTGAAACCAGGCCAAGTGCTGATTGTGGAAAAAACCATCAACCACTCATATGCAAATTCAAGCTGAAGCTGAAGAAAATAAAATCAAATCTACAGGGGAGCTCTGGTGGCCTAGTGGCAAGGAGCTGCAACTACAATCCCAGAGGCGCACGGTTCGAATCCACCAGATGCTCTGCTGGGGAAGGAGGGACAATCTCCTCCTGTACCAGCCAGATCCGATTTGACGGTACACTCACACAAAAATAAAAATTAAAAAAAAAAATCAAATCTACAAAAACCGAAATTTGATCTTAAGTCTATCTCACTCAAATGTCAAAACCATCTCAGGAATAGGTTTGAGGGATTGAACACCAATGAACGAAGACTAAATGAGCTGTGAGAGGATATAAAGAATATTATCCATGAAGAATGCAAAAGATCACTACAAAGGCAGAAGAGGAAGAAAAGACTGTATTAGAGCACCGAGAAGCCAAAGCTAAAGGATTAAATTAAGAAATTAAAGAGTTGAACAGAAAATTTCAAAGGGCAACTTGGGATGACAAACCAAGGTATTATAACAAAATGTGCAAAGAGCTGGAGACAGAAAATCAAAAGGGCCAAACTTGCTCAGCATTTCTTAAGCTGAAGGAATTGAAAAACAAATTCAAGCCACGAGTGGTAATACTTAAGGACGCTTTGGGCAGCGTGTTAAATGATCCGAGAAGCATGAAAAGAAGATGGAAGGAATATACAGAGTCACTGTATCGGAAAGGATTGGCCAGAAAGGATTGGCTGACACAGAAAGCGTTCATGAAACAATGTATGAGCAAGAGCCTGTGGTGATGAAGGAGGAAGTTCAAGCTGCTCTGAAAGAATTGGCAAAAAACAAGGCTCCAGGAGTTGACGGCATACCATCTGACATATTTTAACAAACAGAGGCTGCCCTGGATATGATCACTAATTTGTGCCAAGAAATCTGGAGGACAGCCAGCTGGTCAACTGACTGGAAGAAATCGATATTCCCATTCCAAAGAAGAGTGACCTGCCAGTGTGAAAATTATCAAACAACATCATTAATATCACATGAAAAGCAAGGTTCTGCTAAAAATTATTAAAAAATGACTGAAGCAACAGGTCAACAAACTGCCAGATGTGCAGGCTGGGTTTAGAAGAGGTCGTGGTACTAGGGATATTATAGCTAAGGTTAGATGGATCTTGGTGGAAAGCAGAGAGTTCCAGAGGAATGCCTATCTGTGTTTCATTAAATATTCAAAGGCTTTTGCCTGTGTGGATCTCAACAAACTATGGTAAACTCTGAGAAGAATGGGAATCCCAGAACATTTGATTGTGCTTATGTGAAACCTAGACTTGAACCAAGAGGCAGTCGTCAGAACAGAATAAGGAGACACTGCATGATTCAAAATCGAGAAGGGTGTCCGCCAGAGATGTCTTCTGTCTCCATACCTTTTCAATATTGATGAGAGGAGTATTTTGTGTTTTGTATTTTATTTCTTAGTTGAGAAATCATGTTCCATGAGTTACCAGGGGCTGAAGGAAGTTTATCTCTAGCATTTTAATCTCTATCTAACTCAGTGTGTTTTGATTCCTCCCTCCCCAGTCACTATCAAAAGCATTATCTTAGCATCTATACCCATAATCTCAGGCTGTGGGCTGCTGTCTCAATTCCATTTTGTTAGTTGTTCATTGAGTTGGCCCATGACTTCTGGCAACCCAATGTGCAAGAGAACGAAACACTGCTCAGCTCTCCGCCATCTCCATAACTAGTTAGGGATTGGGCTACTCTCATCCACAGAATTTTCATTGGCAGATTTGAGGACGCAGCTCTTCAGACCTTTATTCCTAGTCTAATTTAGTCTGGAAGTTCCCAGGTAACTTGTTCAGCATGGCAACAACACACACACCTCTAATGACAGGCAGACTGTGGGTGTATATGAGGTACATTGCCTTGGATTTAGATTTAGGTCTTGCATGTGGAAAGCAAGAATGATACCACTGAACCACCACTTCCCCCACAAATCTCATTTTTTCTGCAAAGGAATCCAAGGTTGAGATCACAGAGTTATATCCAACTCTTCTGGCCAGTAGGTGACAGAGCATGAATGAGTCCCTGATGACTTGTCTAGCCCACCACTCCCTGCTCCATTCTTTTCCAGCAAATCACCAGTGTTAAATCTATCCCCACCCTCCATGCATGGCTTGAACCCCAAATCCATCTTGCCAGTCCTGGTTGTCAACAATAGGAGGTATCAACTTACCAGCTGGACTGACTTAAGAAATTTCAGTCTCTCCAAAGGGTAGATTAGATTTTGTGGAGCCTGAAACTTGTCTAATTCTTTTTGAAAAAGGAGAAATACAAACACTCCTTCTGCAAATTTGAAAATAAAAAAAGCAACCAACAACACAACCAACACAACACAACAAAACCCCATATGCTTGTATGTTTGAGAGACCCTGAAGCAAATGCATCATAAGCTTCCCAGGAAATCTGCATTTGCTTGAGCATATCAAGGACAGCGAGGACATGCAAAACCTTGGGTCACTTTCCCTTCTGTTAACGTCACGCCCAGCTCAGGTGCCCAATTACAATGTCTTCTCATTTGAAAACAGTACTGTCCCCTCTAGGCCCTCGAGGCACTTTATAAATGTCAAGTTAATTCTTAGATGATTAGATAATAGCTGCAGTGTGTGCTGTCTGGGAGCGCCTCTACCAAAACACCTTGAGAATGTCAAGTGGCATGTTTGGAAAGGAAGGGAAGGGCGAAGTGTTTCAAACCTGGAGGGTGAAAATGAGATTTCATCTCTGTTAGCTCTGAGGTCACCTCTGCCAGAGAGGCTCATAGAGGGGTCACATGGGAAGGGTGTGTGTGAAGGGAGAAGGTTCCCACAGGTACAACAAAACTCTTCCCCAGAGAGAGTGCTAACGTAGGGGCAGCAGTTTGTTGACCATCTACCTATCTGGCTAGACTCCTTTCATATCTTATTTCATTTCATCTTCAGCACAGGCTTTTTTATAGTTTAGCACCATGGAGTTTCTGATTCATGGTGATCTTACGCACAGCAGAATGAAATCTTGCTCAATCCTCATAATAACTGTTGTTTCAACCACTTTGCCAATCTGTCTTGTGGAGGGTCTTCTTCCTCTTTTACTCTGACCTTCAACCAAGCATGCTGCCATTCGAATCCAACAGCTGGTCTGTGGGAGAAGGATGGACGCTCTCCTCACATGTGGTTTTTCCGACTCTGAAAATCACCAGAGTGGCAGATATGGTTGGTTCTGACTAGACGGCACACAACAATCCGCAAGTATGCGGATTCCAAGGGTCTCTACTGATGACAGTTAAGGCATTTGACTGCTAATCAAAAGACATCTAATTTGAACCTCCAGCCATTTACTCCTCAATAATTTCCACATTCTATTGTATCACCCATTTTGGGGTGAATGGGAACACATATAAATCTTTTTCAGTCAGTTGGCCAGGTAGCTGTCTTCTAAATATCTTGACATAGACTGGTGAGCATGTCTGGGGACACATCTGTTTGTTGAAACATGTCAGTTGGCATTCTACCAACTCCTGGGGTCTTATTTGTTTGCCAGTACTTGTCAGGGCAGCTTGAACTTCTTCCTTTGTTACCATTGCTTCTAGATCATATGCTACTACAGGTAATGGTTTCGTGTCCTCCAATTCTTTTTTTGTACAGTGACTCTGAATAGTCTTGCCATCTTCTTTTATATGTTTTCTGCATTATTCAAGGTTTTACCCATAGAATCCTTCAGTACTGCAACTCGAGGCTTGAACTTACTCTTCAGCTTTTGTCACATGAGAAATGCCAAGTGAGTTCTTCCCATTTAATTTTCTAACTCCAGTTCTTTGCACATTTCATAATAATACTTTGCTCTGTCATCGTGAGCTTCCCTTTGAAATACATCTTGTAGTCAACTCTTTTACTTCAGCATTTCCCCCCTTTTGTTTTGGCCTCTCAACATTCAATTTTCAAAGTCTTTTCTAAAACCCGTTTTGGTCTTCTCTGTCTCCCCTGCCTTTGTAAAACCTTTTGTTTTCTTCATGGATAATATCTATCCTTGATGTCATTCCACAGCTCAACCGGTCTATAATCATTAGTGTTTTATACCCCAAACCTAATTTTTATAGGTTTTATTATTAATTTTAACAAAAATTTACAGAGACTGAGGATTTCCATTCATGCATTGCTGCACTTTTCTCCCTGCCCACCCCTCCCACCCAGTACACTCTTCTCTTTGAAAAGTAAAAGAAAAGTTCTTTCATTGTTTTACAATCCCTCATCCCAGGTCCGCTACACTATGCAGCCTTCATTCTGGACTCCTGTCATGACAAAAATACCTAATCACATATCCTTTTAAGCAGTTTTCTCCCTCATCTGTTTCAATGCAGTAAACATTATTTATCCCAGCTTTCTCAGTCCCCCCTCCCAACCCCAATGTCACTCCTGTTTTACAACAGTGGAACTATGCAGTATTTGTCCTTTTGTGACTGAGATATTTCACTCAGCATAGTGTCTTCCAGGGTCACCCATTTTGAATAATATTACATGAATTTCTTGTTTTTCAATGCAGCATAGTATCCCACTGTGTGAACATACCACAGCTTCTCTATCCATTCATTTGTTGATGGGCACTTGGGTTGTTTCCAACTCCTTGCTATTGTGAATAAAGTTAGAATATTATGAAAAACTATACTTGAACAAATATGAAAACCTAGAGGAAATGGACAAATACTTAGAAATGTACTACCTACCTAAACTGACACAAACCGAAATTGAACATCTGAACAGACCCGTTACAAAAGAAGAAATTGAAAAAGTAATACAACAACTTCCAACCAAAAAAAGCCTTGGAACAGATGGTTTTATAAGTGAATTTTATCAAACATTCAGAGAAGAACTGTCACCAATTCTACATAAACTATTTCAGAAAATAGAGAAAGATGGAATTCTCCCAGACTCATTCTATGAAGGAAACATATCCTTGATACCAAAGCCAGGAAAGGACACCATCAAAATAGACAACTATAGGCCAATATCTCTTATGAACATAGATGCAAAAATCCTGAATAAAATACTGGCTAATAGAATCCAGTGACATATCAAAGAAATAATTCACTATGACCAAGTGGGATTCATAACAGGTATGCAAGGATGGTACAACATAAGAAAAACAATTAAGGTAATTAATCACATTAACAAAGCAAGAACCACATGATCCTATCATTTGATACAGAGAAGGTCTTTGACAAAATCCAACACCCTTCCTTACTAAAACACTCAACAAAATAGGATTAGAGGGGAATTTCTTCAACATACTGAAAAGTATTTTTGCAAACCCAAGAGCCAACATTGTTCTCAATGGAGAGAGGTTAAAGGTATTCCCTTTAAGAACAGTAACTAGGAAAGGATGCCCATTATCACCTCTCTTATTCAGTATTGTATTGGAAATCTTAGCGATAGCAATAAGACAAGAGAAGGAAATAAGAGATATCCAAATTGGCAAAAAGGAGGTAAAATTATTTCTCTATGCAGATGATAGTATACGTAGAAAATCTTAAAGGCTCAGCAAGAGAACTATTGGATATAGTTGACCAGTTCAGCAAAGTAGCAAAGTACATACAACAACATCCAAAAATCAGTTGGATTTCTCTACAGTGACAAAGAGAATACAGAGCAGGAGCTAAGAAAAACAATACCCTTCACAATAACTAATCACAAGATTAAATACTTGGGAGTAAATCTAACCAGAAGCACAAAGGATCTGTTCAAAGAAAATTGCAAAACATTACTACAAGAAACAGAAAAAGACCTGGAGAAGTGGAAGATTGTCCCTTGTTCATGGATATGAAGACTCAATATTGTGAAAATGGCAATACTACCAAAGGCAATTTACATGTTCAATGCCATCCCAATACAAATACCAATCCCATTCTTCAAGGAGATGTAAAAGGCAATCTCCAGTTTCATTTGGAATGGAAAGAAGTCCACAATAAGCAAAGCACTCCTTAAAAATAGAAAAAGAGGTAGGAGGCATCTCACTCCTTGATTTCAAATCCTACTACACTGCCGTGGTGGTTAAAGACAGCATGGTAATGGTACAATGACAGACACATAGATCAATGGAATAGAATTGAGAACCCAGAAATCAGCCCATTTACCTATGGTCAACTGATTTTTGACAAGGTGATGAAATAAGCAAAGTGGGGAAACGACAGCCTTTTTAACAAATGGTGTTGGCAAAATTGGAAAACTATCTTCAGAAAACTCAAGCAAGATCCACACCTCAATTCATACACAAAAACCAACTCAAGGTGGATCATGGACCTAGGACTAAAACCAAGGACTATAAACTTCATTAAAGAAAAGCTTGCTGTGGCATTTGGACAAGAACAAACTGGGAGGAGGGTAGAGAGAATAGTGCAACAATGAATGAGTGGAAGCCCAAAATCTCTGTAAATGTTTATG
>NW_006399759.1:265593-266505 GCF_000299155.1 Elephantulus edwardii | reverse complement strand
TCACCCCAGTCAGAATAGCAAAATTTAACAGAACAGCAAGCAACAAATGCTGGCGAGGTTGTGGAGAAACTGGAACCCTTATTCACTGTTTGTGGAAGTGTGAAATGGTACAACCACTGTGGAAGGTGGTGTGGCACACTCTCAAAAAATTGCAAATAGAGATACCATTTGACTCAGCAATTCCACTACTGGGAATATACCCCAAAGAGACCATAACTGCCACCCAAGCAGATATATGTACACCCATGTTTATTGCATCTTTGTTCATAATAAAATGGTTTTTAAATTCAGTTGGGATTGACTCAAGATTGTATTTTGGTTCTTGTAGATTTATTTTCATTCTCTTCGACTTCAATTTGAACTTGCACATGAGTAATTGATGGCTTGTTTCATGGTCAGCATGTGGTTTAGTTTTGACTACTGATATTGAATTTCTCTGATGATTCTTTTAGTCAATCTGATTTCTGTGTAGCCTGTCAGGTGAGGCCTATATGTGTTGTTGGTAGAAGCCGCCAAGTCAAGTGTGATTCATAGCAACTCTATGAACAGTAGATCTGAACCTGGTTTATCCTGTGCTATCCTCACACTTCCTCACACACTAGAGTCCACAGCAATAGTCACCATGTCAATCCACCTAGTCGAGGGTCTTCCTCTACTTCACTGACCATCTACCCTCCCAGTATCATGTCCTTCTCCAAGGAATGGCCTCTCCTAGAAACATGCCCAAAGTATCTCATCATTCTTGCCTCCAAACAGCACTCTGGCTGCACCCTTTCCAAGACATATTTATTTGTTCTTTTGAACATCCATAGGGTGTTTAGTGCTCTTCTCCAACCACTATGTATGTTGTTGCCATATTTCTAAAAAATAATGATATTTGATGCTTTAGGCAGAATGTTAAATGATCCAGGA
>NW_006399759.1:238111-262970 GCF_000299155.1 Elephantulus edwardii | reverse complement strand
CAGGATGGGTGTGTCAGAGGCAATGAGATTGGCACAGGATAGAGCACGGTTTAGGGCTGTTGTACATAGGGTCGCTATGAGTCGCAAATGACTTGACAGCACATAACAACAACAACAATGATATTTGCAATGAATAAGTTGTTGGTACAAAATTCAATAATTCGATCTCCTGACTCACTTCTGTCACCAACTCTGTAGCTTCTTGCTACCAGTCCTTCTTTTTTCTGGCTTTTGTATTCCAGTCACTTATTGATGAATCTTGACTGCATATTGATCAATTTCACACAGCAAAAGTTGGTAAAAAAATCCTCAATTTCTTACTTTTTGGCATTAGTTATTGATGTGTATATTTGAATAATATTTTTGACAGGTCTTTTTCATATATATATATGAATATTAACCTATAAATCACAACATACTTCAGAATAGATCTTTAATGGACTTTTTGATTAATTTCCCCCAAAAGGTGAACCAACCCAATGTGGAAACTATCAAACAATATAATTAACATCACAAGTAAAATCTTACTGGACATTATTAAAAAACAGAACAGTCCATCAACAGAGAACTGCCAAAAGTTTAACCTGTGTTTAGACGAGACTGTGATACCAGATACATCATAACAGATGAAGAAAAGATTGCACTTGTCAATGATTTCATCTTGCTGAACCTACAATCAGTATCCTTTGCACCAGCAGTCAAGAGATAAAAAAAAATATATATATTTCATTTGGGAAAATCTGCTGTAAAGGTTCTCTCCTGAGAGCTGAAGAGCAATAATGTCAGTTTAAAGACTAAGATATGCCTAATGCAAGAAAGGCATTGTCTTTTTAATAACTTCTTATGCATCTCACAATTGGAAGCTGAATAAAGATGACAGAAGAGAAAACAATGCCTTTGAGTTGTGGTCTTGGAGAACAGTACTGAATATCCCATGGATTTACCCAAATAACAAATGTATCTTGGAGGAAGTGCAACCCTGGTGCTCTTTGGAGACAAGGAGAGTGAAACTGCTTACACATTTTGGGTATGTTGTTAGGAAAGACTAGTCCTTGCAAAAGGATTATCATGCTGGGAAAAGTGGAGGGTCATAGAAAGAGGAGATCCCCAATAAGAGAGATTGACATTGTGACTCTAAGAATGGACTCAGAATATTGGAAATTATGAGATGGCACAGGATGGGGAAAGGTTCAGATACACTGTTCATAGGGTTACTATGAGTCATGGTTGGCTGGATGACACCGGACATCAACTATTGCCTCTGTAGTTAATATTTTCTTCTGAAGTAGTTGGCATAATAAAATCCTTGAATGGTAGGTAGGTACAAACAGTTAACAAAAAGTTGGTAGTGTGAGTCTACTGAGAGGTGCTTCATAAGAAAGTCCTGCTGGCTACTCTGGAAAAATCTTACATTGAAAACCCAGGCCTACTCTGACACAGATAGGGTGACAATAAGTTATGGTGATGGGATAAGCAACTGGTATCTCGCCCAGCTCAGCTAAATGCTTCATTACTCATCCTGCTAAAGGCTGGTGACTGGCAACGAGGAAAGCCTCTTTTGCAAGAAAGATCCTCAATTCTTTACTCCCTGGATTCACTCTTTTTTCCATGCATTGTGGCCTGAATGACTCTGGCCTTTAATTGTCCTCAGTTCTTGTCTTTCAGCCAGAGAAATCAGCAAAGGGAAGTCTAAGAGTGGGTCTCATGTGGTTTTCCATTGTTCTGTAAGGACAAATACAAGTTGTAAAGAAGTGTTTTCAATTTTAACTTCCACTCAATTAACATTTTTTTAAAAAGTTCTTATTTGAAGAAGAATTGATGTCTTTGAATTTGAACATACTTGAGATTTCCTCTTCTATGAAGTCATACTAATTTTTTTTTGTCATCCAATCAGACCAGTACCAGCACTTAAGAAATCAGAAGACATGTTGCATGGGGGGGGGGAAATCTGCTTTGAAAACGCTCTCCAAAGTTCTAAGGGACAATGATGTTAGTTTAAAGATTCAGGTGCACCTGATTCAATTACTTGTTATATAATCGGCAGTCGAACAATGAATAATGATGACAGAAGAAGAATTGGTGTCTATGAGTTGTGGTGTTGGAGAAGAGTACTGAGTATCCCATGCACTTCAAAGAGAACAAACATGTCTTGGAGAAAGGAGAAAGTGCACCAGGAATATTCCTTGGATGGCTAAGCCACTTTGGGTATGTTATTAGGAAAGGACCTGTCCTTGGGAAAGGACCTCATGTTTGGAAAGGTATAGAGTCACTGAAGGAGAAGGAGACCCTTAATGAGGTGGACTGGCACAATGACTATTAACAATGAACTCAAATATATCAGAGATGACAAGGATAGGACAGGACAGGGTAGAGGTCAGCTCTGTTGTTCATAAGGTCATTAAGAGTCTGACTCGACTCAGTGGCACCTAACAAAATGGTCTAGGCTCCAAATTGCAAATTCACCTTTTATTGCTGTTGTTATGTGCCAACGAGTTGCCTACAGGCATAGTGACACTATGCACAACAGCTCTAAAGCCTGCCCTGTCCTGAGCCAGTCTCACTGACTCTGACACACCTACCCTCATTGCCCAAGTTACTGTGTCAATCCATCTCATCCAGGGCCTTCTCCCGCTGGCTCTCCACCATTCCAAATATGATGTCCTCCAAGGATTAGTCCCTTCTCGCCATGTGCCCAAAGTATGTGAGATGGAGGAGAAACTTGGTTTCACCCTCTCCAAGACAGACCCGTTTGTTTTCTTGGCAGTTCATGGTGTGTTCAAAACTCTTCACCAGCAACACAGCTCAAAGGCATAGATTCTTCTTCTGTCATCCTTAAGTTGTCCTGCTCTCTGATGCATAGCAAGTCATTGAGAAGACTGTGGGCTGGATCACCTCTGGCCATAAAAAATACTAGAAAAGGAGACATTTTTGTGTTGTAAATATAAATGAAATATGTATCCATATAGCTGTAGAAGAGGTAATACTTTCTTTTTGTAACCACTTTAGTGGTTTAATGCATTCTGATTATTTAATGTTCATTCAATAATAAAAGTGGGTTGTTGGGTTTTTTTCCTCTTATATCTGTGCAGAGGCATTCTGGTTTTGGTTTTATTTATATCCTTCCAACAAGCTCAAGACTGCAGTCCTCACTCCTGACCCTATGTGTCCTCATGTGCCTACCACAAGCTTACTCCCAGGGGACAGACGCCAGAAGCATCCACCAGGAACTGACTCTGTCAAAACAACAGCACGTCTCTATTGCAAAGGCGTGGGACTGGGCAGCCGGCAGAGTTTCAGGGAGCTATTTTGGGATAAGTGGCTTATTTCCCCCTCCCTCTGATCGTTTGTTTTCAGTCTCATTCACAGAATGCCTGCTGCCCCTGCCTTTCTCCTCAGAGCAGGGAGAGCTGAGGAGGAGGTGGCGCTTCCCTTAGCTCCTGAAGTGGGCGGAGCAAGGACGAACCTCCCTCCCCTGCTGTTCAGGAAGGAAACTGCCTGTTTTTAGCAATTTCTCAGAAACCCCACACCCGGCCACCTCTTGTGAGGCCCCGCTGTTAGTTTGGCTGGTACCTGGCTCACGCTGGAGGATGAGACAGGGCTAGGGCAGGGCAGGGTCTGGATGGGGTCAGAGAGTGCCCAGAAGATGGGTACTGGGAGGGACCCCCTGAAGGCACACAGCCGTCCTCTTTGTGGCCCAGAGAATGCAGGCCCAGTCCATGGCAGAGACCCAGCGGTGGCACAAAAGCCATCAGCAGCTCAGACCACTGCTCTCCTGGCTTGACGCACCCTGAGCCAGGATTCCTAGCCTGGATCCTTATTCCTTCTCCAGCTCATCCCTGGGCTCAGTAAACCCTCCGGGCTGTGAAACCGAAGCTGCTACAATTTCTTTCTGAACTGAGGCCCGAGGGCCTTCTGCCTCCAGCCTCCTGGATGATCATCAGTAAGTGGGCTTTTCATAAAGTAGTTCTGGGCTCATTTCAGTTCCTAGTGATGGATCTGACCATGATGACAGGTGCCCTGCCCAGAACCACCTACAGCTGTGGTGAAAAGTGTGCTATTCCCAAGGACAACTTTGCATGGGAGGTCCTACAGGTGAGAGAAGTGCTTTGAAGTTCACCAACAACAGATCTTTCCATCTTGTTTCTCAGGCCTGCACAAATCATATCTCAGCATCAAGAAAATAAAAATTTTCTCCACTGCGCCCACCAGCAGTATCGTGATAGTTGGAGAAAGGATTGAAGTTGTTAGTGGTTTCGTCTTATTTGCATCCACAATCAATACCTTGACACCAGCAGTCAGGAAATAAAAAGACAAGTTACACTGGGAAAATCTGCTGTCAAGGATCTCTCCAGAGTGCAAAAGAGCAATTATATCCAACTCAAGTCTCAGGTGCACTTATCTAAGCTGGGATCTTCTTAATTGCTTGCTATGCATCTGAAAGCTGAACCCTGACTAATGATGACAGAAGAAGAACTGATGCCTTTGAGTTGTGGTGTTGGAGAAGAGTATTGAATATGGACTGCCAAGAGAACAAATAGGTCTGGCATGGAAAAAGGTAAAATCAGGGTGCTCCTTGGGGCAAGGATAGTGAAATTCCATCTCACATACTTTGGGCTTGTAACCAGGAGAAGCCAATGCATGGAGAAGGAAATCATGCTTGGAAAGATGGAGGATCAGTGTAAGAGAGGAAGACCCTGGTTGAGACGGATTGACACAGACTGTAGCAATGGGGTCAAATGTATCAGAGATGGTGAGGCTGGCTCAGGACAGGGCAAAGTTCAGAGCCATTGTTCATAGGGGTGCTATGAGTCATAGACTCGCCAGCACTTAACAACAACAACAAACACATTTTTCTTAGACAAGATGTTCCCTCGCCTTTGCGTCACTTGCAAACATGGTTGGCTGTTCTCTCCAACATCATCCACGTCACAGTGAGAAGTGTTTGTTCTAACCAGCCTTTGGACTCTGAGCCTGCCCTCCCAAAGCCTCTGCAGACTAGGGAGCATTCCTTGAATCTGGGATAAACAACGGCCCTTTCCCTCTGCTTCTTTCAGCCCCTCCCAGCCTCTGGAGTCAGTCCCCTTCCACATCCACCTCACTGAGACCTAGAGCTGGAGGCTGGAGGATCTGGAGCTTGTTGGGCTGTGAGTTCTTCAGGTCAAGGTGATCATAAGATCTTGATGATTTTGGAAGGTTTTGTCCCCTTTTGCTGTGTGCCATCCAGTTGGAACCAACTCATAACTGACCCTCTAGCAGATTTTCAGAAGCAGGAGGAGTTTGCCCATCTTTCTTCCACAGAGCACCTGGCAGGTTTGAACCTTGTGACTTTGGGTTAGCAACACAAATCCTTAGCTTAAGTCACCAGAGCTCCCCTCTTAGAGAATAATTTCCCTGTGGGAATGTTTTATCCCCACCTCCAATGCAGGGGCCCAGTGCCTTTGTGTCTTCCATCCCCAGGCCTATGAAGTTTGCTCCCAGGATAACATGTAAAGCTCTTCACCTAAAAACAGATAGTCTGTAGGGATGTCTCCCAGGGGCTGCTGTTTGCCCCGGGATCTGAGCCCTAAGCTGGCAGCACACACACTTCCCACCTCCATGAACCAGGATAAGGTCCAGAACCGTGTTCTCACCTGAGCAGGCCTCCCACACAGAGCTGAGCCTTCGGTGAATCACAGGAAAGCTGAGTAGAAGCTTTGGCAGGATGGTGAGTCAGCCTCCCCCACAAGCTCTGTGGCTGGCCTGGCCCATCCATTTCCATTAGTGTGGAGATGGAGTAGGCCCTCTTTTATTATATAGTCCAAGTTACTCCTCATTTGCCCTCTGGGCCCTTTCCTCCACTGGCCTGCAGGACCTTCCCATGTGCCCTGGAGAGTGGGCAGGCTGCAGAGGCCCAAATGACACATGTTTTACCCATCTCTGCTCTGTTTCTTAATAATTGCAATGGGAAAATCTGCAGTTAGAGACCTTTCCAAATTATTAAGGAGTAGTGATGTCAGTTTGAAGACTAAGGTGCATCTGATTCAGGCCATGGCCTTTCCGATTACTAGCTATGCATATGAAATCTGGATAATGAATAAAGATAACAGAAAAAGATGCCTTTGAGCTGTGGGGTTGGAGAAGAGCACTGAACACCCCATGGATGGTCAAGAAAATGAATAGGTACGTCTTGGAGAGGGTGCAGCCAGAGTGCTCTTTGGAGGCAAGAATAATGAGGCTTCATCTCACATACTTTGGGCATGTTGCTAGGAGGGGCTATTCCTTGGAGAGGGGAGAAGGGTGGAAGGTCAATGAAGGAGAAGAAGACCCACAACCAAATGGATTGACAGGGTGATTGCTGTCTGTATCAGGAAGTGTGAGGATGGTGCAGGCCAGGACTGGGTTCAGATCTTTTGTTCACAGGGTCGCTATGAGTCCTACAACAACAACAACAAGAAGAAGCTCTGCTTCCTAGCCTCCTCACTCCTCATCTCACCCTTCATTGAGTTCCAGCCACAGCTGCCTAATTGACTCCATGATAACTGACCCCACGGTCCCTACATCCCCCAAAGGCCTTCTCCTGTGCTTCTATCTGCTTAGATGTTCTTTGACTGGTCTGCCTGTTGTCAGTCCTCCCTCAAGTCTGACTCAAAGGCATATTTCTCTGTGAGGTTTCCTTTTACACCATGAAGCAATTAGAGTTCCTTCCTCATTGTCTCCAAAGGGTGGCCACTGCTCTGTCCTGACAGTCTTGACACTGAGTAGAAGTGTTCTCAGCGTGGACGTGACTTCCCCCTGGGACAGTCCACTCCACAAGGGTGAGGACAGTGTTTTGTTCTTTAAAACCTCCACCTGCTAGGGGAGCTCTGGTGGCCTAGTGCAATCCCAGAGGTACACGGTTCAAATCCACCCGATGCTCTGCCGGAGAAGGAGGGACAATTTCCTCCTGTACCTGTCAGATCTGATTTGACAGTACATGCACAAAAAATAATAATAAAATAAAAAAAAACACCAAACAACAACTCTGCCTGTTCCAAAACTGGATGCAAAGGCGGGCAGAAAATATTAAGTGGCTTTGTTAGATATCAAAGATAAATCAGGCGCTTTGCACTGTGCAAAGTACAAATGCTCTTGTTTCCGTTGTTGCCGGGTGCCGTCAAATATGAGTCACAGCAACCCTGTGAACAACAGTAGTGAACTCTGTGCTATCCTGAGCCATCCTCATCGTTTCTGACTTATTCAAGCCAGTCACTGTGCCAATCCATCCAGTTGAAGATCTTCCTCTCACCAGCCCTCCACGTTTCCAAGCATGATGTCCCTTTCCAAGGACATGCCCAAAGTATGTGAGGTGAAACTTTGCCTTCTTTGTCTCCAAAGAGCACTGCAGCTGCATTTTCTCCAAGACAAATCTGTTTGTTCTTTTGGCAATCCATGGGATATTCAGTAGACTTCTCCAACACCATAAATCAAAGGCATTAATTCTTGTGTTCTTGTTCATTGTCCAGCTCTCAGACGCATAGGAAATTATTAAAAATATTATGGCCTGGATCAGGTGCAACTTAGGCTTTGAATTGATATTGTTGCCCTTCAGTAATTTGGAGAGGACTCTTACTGCTGATTCTCCCAGTGAAGTACATCTCCTGATCTCTTGACTGCTGGTATGAAGTATGTTAATTGTGGATCCGATAAAACTAGTTAACAGTTTCAGTATTTTCTTCATCTATCATGATGTTGCTTATTGTTCCAGTGGCAAGAATTTTTGGTTTTGTTTTTATGTCGAGATTTAATCCATATTGAAGGCTGCCGTCTTTGATCTTCTGCAACAAGTGCTTCAAGTCTTCCTCACTTTCAGCAAGCAAAGTTGTGTCATCTATATAATATAGGTTGTTGATGAGTCTTCCTCCAATGCTGATACCTCATACTTCTTTACAGAGTTGAGCTTCTTGAATGATTTGCTCAACACACAGATTGAATAGGTATGGAGAAAGAATAAAATCCTGACACACCCCTTGCCTGATCAGACAACAGCCTTTTACTCTACATATAGGTTTTGCATGAGCACAATGAAGTATACTGGGATTCTCATTCTTCACAGTGTTAGCCATAACTTGTTATCATCCACACAGCCAATAAAGCATAAATAGATATTCTTCTGGTATAGTTTACTTTCAGCTGTTGTTGTTGTTGTTGTTAAGTGCCATTGAGTTGTAGATGACTCATAGTGACCCTATGAATGAAAGACCTGAAACACTTGTATAACTTTGGTCGTTTCTCCATGTTCATAGTGTTTCCGGGTGCAAGCTATTCCAAGTGGATGCCACTCCTGCTTCCAGGCTTGTTTTAATCGGGAAGCTCCACCAAACACTGTCTACCATGGGTAACCATTATCACATGTGGCACATCAATGTCACAGTGTTTAGTATCACAGTGACCATGAGTTACCTCTGTACAGCAATGGACAGACCAGTGCTATACCACTTAGAAGAATGTTTGACAAAAAAAACCCCTAATTTAAACCAGACCTGAGGGTCACAGATTAAAATCACCCACTTTGGGCTTGGTAGCTTAACTTTCTGTCCACTAGGTCAACAGAGCTCTCCCTAACTTTTAGCTAGGATTCATTTTTTATCAGCAATGACCTGGTACTATAGACGCTTCTAAACCCTGCTTGAACTTCCAAAAGTTCTCTGTCAATGTACTTCTCTAGCCATTTTTTAATGATCTTAAGTAACATTTTGCTTGCATGTGATATTAATGATATTGTTTGATAATTTTCACATTCTATTGAGTCATCTTTCTTGAGACTGGGAAGAAATATGGATCTCTTCCAGTCAATTTTTTTTCAGGTTTCAAAGATAATATTTATTGATTTATTGATTTATTCTTTTTATGTGTGTACTGTCAAATTGGATCTGACTGGTACAGGAGGCGATTGTTCCTCCTTCTTCAGCAGAGCATCTGGTGGATTTGAACCACGCATCTCTGGGATTAGCAGTTCAGTTTCTTACCACTAGGCCACCAGAGCTCGCCTTCTTCCAGTCAATTGACCCAGGTAGCTGTCTTCCAAATTTCCTGGCAGAGACTGGTGAGGATATCCAGGGCTGCACCTGTTATTTGAAACATGTCAATCAGTATCTCATCAATTCCTGGGGCCTTATTTTTTTGCCAATGCCTTCAGTGCAGCTTGAATTTCTTCCTTGATTACCGTTAGCTCTTGGTCATTTGTTTTGTTACAAGATTGAAATGTAGAACTTCTATCACATCTGTTCATGCTTTTTTTTTTTTTTACTTTTAATGTATTTTTATTTTTTAAAGTTTTAATAGACATGCATTTGTTCCAATAGCTCATGCCATATAATTTAGAAATCTGTATTTATTGAGGGAATACTGACAGGTGTTGATTAAAATTGGTTTAAAGTGTGCTGGGTGGAAGCTTTGTGGTGGTGGGAGTATTAAGGAGGGCTTCCTGGAGGACTAGCCCTCATTCTGCATCCATTCTTCACTAATGATATAACTCCTTTAATGGTTTGTGCTCCTTCCCAGAGAGCATCAGCTTCCAAACTAAGCTCCTTGATTTACCACCTTCTGCTCTAACTCCTGCCACCTACTCCCCTACCCCATCCAGGGGAGTCAGGGACCCACTCATGGGAATTCCTGATTCCTCACAGTCAGCCTCACTTCTATCTCCAGGAAGGCCTGGAAGCTGCTGGAATGGGTAGGTCTCTCTCTACTGAGGCTGACCTGTAAGAGCAGTTCTGACATGAGGAATGGAAATGGAACTATTTTCTCTTCAGCTTTCCCAGCAAAAGTAACTTGGAATTTATGTCCCTGAACATACTGTTCAAAGTTTCTGCTCAAATTCCTCCCACCGCTGCCTAGGAGTCTTTATATTTGCAAACAGCCCTGCCTTGGCATTTGCAAGGTCAGAGCCATCCATCACCTCTGGGCGTTTATGTCAACAGATTCTTTAAGTCTCACCGAGAGCCAGGCCCTGGGCCAGGCATGGCCATTCCAGAGTGAACTCGACTCAAAATAGGAGGACAGGACTGCTCTTTATTCCACATTCTGTGTAGGGTTCTGCATCATGCATTGTTGTTGTAGGTGCTGTGCTGTGAAGTCTGTGACCCTTTAGTGAGTTTTCAGAGACTATAAATTATACAAGAAGAAAGTATCCATCTTTCTCCCTTGGAGCAGCTGGTGAATTCAAACCACCTGCATTTGGGCTAACAGGGCAACTTCTTACCACTAGGCCTCCAGAGCTTCCTAGTACAAATGGTTAACACACTCTGCTTAATTAGAAAGGTTGAAGGTTCGGATCCACCCAGAGATAGTTTAGAAGAAAGTTTGGACAATCTGTTGTTTTTGCTGAGGGGTGACATCAGGTCATCTATGACTCATAGCGACCCCATGATCAACAGATTGAAGTCTGGCACCCTAACCTGTGTCAGCCTCATGGTCTCCACTATGATCAAGCCATTGTTGCAATTACTCTGTCGAGCCATCTCATTGAGGTTTTTTATTTACCCCAAACCAGACACTAAAACTCTATAGAGCACTGTTCTACTCATACACATGGAGCTGACTTACAGACAATATTTTTCCTCCCTCTCAAAGATGCCCACATGTAAATCTCTGGGACATAGGAATATAGCAAAAGGGATTTGGAAGACGGAATGAAGTTAAAAAACAAAAGAACACAAAACCTTGAAATGAGGAGATTATCTTGGGTAACAAGGTGATCCCCATGTAATCACAAGAGTCCTTATAAGATGGTGACAAGAGGGTCAGAGAGATGCGTCGACAGAAGCACCTCGTCCCACCAGCACCTTGATTACAGCCCAGTGACGCTGCCCTCAGTTGCGTGACCTCCTGAGCTGTAAGAGAATTTTTTCTCTTATTTACTTTCTTACTGCCTGAGCTGTAAGAGAATAAATGTGTTGTTTTAAGTCACTAAGTCTTTGGCAATTTATTAAAGCAGCAGTAGAAAACTAACAGACACGATGGTCATTTTCCCAAGGTGATGCAGCTGATGATGAGTGTCAGAGATGAGATTGGAACCAGGCTGATCTGATGGACTCCAGTGTCCAGAAGATGCTAAGAAATAGGCCACCATAGCTCCAAACGTGTGAGCCAATAGTGATACTGGTTAGGCCAGGTAAGAGGGGTGCTCCAGTTCCGTGGCAGAGCCGTAGGCCTCACCTTGAAGCACAGACAGGGGGCTCACCTGGGTGAGAAGCGAGGGGGCTGTTAGAGGCAGAGACATCTAGAACTGCAGAATGGCACCAACTACCACCTCCTTAAGGTCCTACCTGACCACTCTTGGTTCAGACAGAGATCAAGACCCCTGGGCTGCCCCTTCTGTAACCAAGGTTTGCAGAGGCTCCTGGGATGGATGGGGCTAGATGAGGAACTAGTAGGACTCCTAACTTCCTTCATATGCGGTAGCTGGGAGGCAGGGTAACCTTCCCTGACACAAGAGACAAAGTTCTGCTCCTCCATGACCAACCACAGGACCTTGGGTAAATCACCTCATCATCTTCTGTTGTCCGTCTCCCCACCTGTGAAATGGGATGACAATACCTACCTCATGGGGCTGTGGGAGGGACCTGCTTGCTGTGTGTTGGTCTAAGCAGAGTTGATGCTCATTGGTGTGCAGGGCTGTGGCCACTCTCACCCCGTTGCTCCTGCTGGAACACATTCTGGCTGCCGGTGTTTGGGCTGTCGATGTTGAGTTGATCCTTACTCAACGATGACCCCTGTGTGCAAAGCAAACTGCTCAGGGCTTTCCAAAGTTGAGGCCTTTCAGAAGCAGATTGCCAGCACAGCCTCCCTGTGTCCCCCTGGGTAGGTTTAAATCACCCCCCTTGCAGCCAGCTAGTGGTAGAGCACTTAACCATTTGTGTTCTCCAGCGGCTGGTGGTAAACTGATTTTATACTGTCATCCTCGGAAAGCTCTGGTGGCTTTCCAAGGAGCTTAAATGCCAACCCCAAGGCATGCAGTTCTAATCCACCAGCTGCTCCATGGGTGAAAGACGGGCAGTCTCCTCCTGAGCTATTTGCTGCTTTTCAAAACCCACTGGCGGGTAAGCTGTGACTTGGTTCTAACTTGGTGTTACACAACAACTTCTATTTAAGTCACATGTCTTTACAAAGGCTCCACCCCTCACCTGAAAACTGCTGCTGTGGGACTGGCCTCCTGCTCTGTTTTCACTCCTCTGCAGCAGAGAGAATTGGCCTCTCTGGCTCCTCATAGGGAAAGACGCCGTCCCCCTCCACCCCGCTCCCTGCCCCCAGCATTCCCACTACCCCTCCTGAGACAGAGTGTTCGGGGGGAAAAGGTGGGCAAGCTCGTCCTCCTCACAGCAGTTCGGGGACAGAACAAGGGGCCAGAAACAGCAGCGACAGCCTCTTCCAGGGACTCTTCCCAGATTTGTTTTGAAAGTATCTTTCGGTGACACATCGACTCTTGTCACTATATTTATCTGTGAAGCAGGATATTTTTGAACGGATGTAATTTCAGGCTTTTTTCCTCCAAGGGGGAAAAAATAAGATGTGTCATTCCTAGTCATATTTCTCTGCCTCTGCTTCTGTGTCTCTCACACTTCTGCACAGACTCACGTGCCCACGCCCATGCACACATACCCACGCCTACGTGCGTGTATTCACACACATGCACACACGTGGGAAGGCGGACACGTGGCTCAACAGTTACAACTTCTTTGATTCTCTGTGGTGGAGTCAGGTCTCTCTAGTGCAATGGTTAGACAGACAGAGGAGATAGAGGAAAGGCAGATGAAGCCATGACTTTGGTCATTGCTTTTTTTACTCCCAAATCAACTGAACACTTTTGTAGTGTGAGGGAAATCGCTTGAGGGCTAAGGAAAAAGTTTCAGAAGCCCCTATCAAGGCAGGGTGAACAATATACTTTATGGCTTCAAGGAAGCTACAGGGAAACAAAGGTGCTACATTTGTGGGTGACCCAAAGCTGTGAGGGTCAGGAGAAGGAATCCTGCATATGAGGCATACAAGCAAGGCTGAGGATGGCCAGGGCAGGGTTGGGAAGAACTAGAACTGCTCCAAGATGCACACCTTCACTTGTGGAGTTAAGTGAGCATAACCAACAAGCAGCACTTCCAGTACACACTGGGGAGGCACTGCCTGACAGCTTAGTAAGGTCTCCTCTGTGGCCAGGAGTTCAAAGACCCGCAAAGGGTCTCAGGAAAGAAACCAGGGGGAGTTGAGAAAACACTTCACTCTTGACCTGTTTAGCTGAAGTATGGATAGATTTAAGGCTCAGGTGTCAAAAAATTGAGGGGAGAGAGAAAAGTGTGTGTGTATGTGTGTGTGTTGTGTGGGAGAGAAAGAGACCCAGAAGGGGCCTCAGAGACTGTCAGCAGTGCCTTGCACACTCCAGAACTGAGAAGGCAAGAATGGAGGAGTTGGCAAAAATGAGTAAAGTGTGTTTTATAAACACAGCCTTGAGGCTGTCTGTCAAGCCAGTCTCTAACTCCAGGTAAAGTGGCCCCCAGGATAAGTGCAGGGGGCAGCTAAACCCCCATCCAGGGAAGCTCTCAGCAAACAGTGCACTTCTCAGGGTGTGTAAATAATCATGAGAACATCTCTGCCCAGCAGAGAGGGCGCAAGGACAGGGGGTGTTGATATGGGAGTTTTTGAAGACCACACCCTTGGGGATTCCAGCACTGGGGTGCACTGAGGTGCAGGAAAGAGGCCTGGAGTCAGGAGGTGTGGTCTGCCATTGCCTAGCTAGGGAGCCACAGCCGTTCACTGAACTTCCCCGAGCCTCAGTTCCTGAGTTGTCAAAAAATTAAAAACTGATTGTGACTCACGGCAACTGATGGAAGATGTGAGAGCAGACCTGTTCCAAAGGGGCTTCGAGCCTACAGCTCAAAACAGAAGCAGATTTGAACTACCACCCATCTGACCTACCACCTTTGTGTTCACTTTAGAGTGCTTATCCATTTGGGCCCTCCATCAAGGTACACGCACAAGGTGTTTTTGTGAGAATCAAAGAAGCTGAGCCATGCGAAAGTGCTTTCTGAACTGTAATGTTCAAAACAAATGACATTTTAACGAACAAATAAAAAAACCAATTGACATTTTATATTCTTTAGAAAAAGAAAGGAAAAAAGATGTGAAATAAATAAATAAGCAGAAATCTGTGGTGCTGGAGAAGAGTACTGAATGTACCATGGACTGCCAGGAAAACAAACAGATTCATCTTGGAGAGGATTAAACCAAGCTACTCCTTGGAGGCAAAGATTCTGGGGCTTCGTCTGACATACTTTGGACATGTTGCCAGGAGGGATGGGTCCTTGGAGAGGGACATCATGCTTGGGAGGGTGGAGGGACAGTGCAGGAGGGGAAGACCCTCTATGAGATGGATTGATTTGGTGACTGGGGTAATCGGGATGGGTGTGTCAGAGGCGGTGCGGTTGGCGCAGGATAGAGCAGGGTTTAGAGCTGTTGTACATAGGGTCGCTATGAGTCGGAAACGACTCGACGGCACATAACAACAACAAGTGCTAAATATTTATGGTCCTTGGCAGGTCTGATGGTGTGATGTATTAAATGTTGAGCTGTTAATCAAAGGTCAACTATTCAAATGCATCAGCTCTTTTGAGGGAGAAAGACAGGCCGTCTCCTCCTAACACGGCACCATACACTGGATTGATTACCTGATGACAGTGGGTCGGTGTGGGGAACATTGGGATTCTTTCTCAATATCATTTCAATGAAAGTTTAATTTGCTAAAAGTAAATTCTTTGATGTTATGAGTGTTGGCAAACAGTGTATGACCACCACCACCACAATTAAGATACTGTCTACACCCAACAAAGTTGTTGTTGGCTATGTGCTGTTAAGTCAGAACTGACTCATAGCTGACCCTCCAGCAAGTTTTCAGAGGTTGTAAATCGCACCGGAGGAGATAGTCCATCTTTCTCCATAGGAGCAACTGTTGGATTTGAACAATGGGCCCGTGGGTTGGCAGTGCAACTCTTTACTCACTAGCCCACAAGAGCTCCCCACACCAAACAATAAACAGGCCAATAAAATGGATAAGAACACCAAGGAGGAATGTGACCCTCAGCACAGTCAGCTGTGTGAGACAAAAATGTCAGCATTTTCCCCAAGACAAAATTCTGAAACCAAGAAGGGACAGGTAGGCAGGAAGGACAAACGGAAACAAGGGCCCAGACAGGAAGTGGGAAGAACTCTGTTACATTGTGGAGATTACAGCCAACATCCTGAAAGGAGGTGTGAATAAATTGTAGAAGGGAAAACTAATTTCCTCTGTAAACTTTTACCCAAACTACAGTTTTTGCCTTTTCTAAGATGTCATAGAAATGGGCTAATAGAATATTTTACCTTTCCATGTCTGACATCTTTTTCCACTTAGCATAATGCTTTTGAGAATCACTGTAATCAATAGTTGTTTCCTTTTATTGCCTAATAGCACTTCACAGATGTACCATAGTTTCTGGGTTTTGGGGTGAGTGTGTGTGTGTGTGTGTGTGTGTGTGTGTGTCTGTTATTTTTAAATCTCCTTTAGGGACACGGACATTCATGTATAGGTTTTGTGTGAACATAAATTATGATTTCCCTTTGGTTTATATCCAGGAGTAAAATGATTGGGTGCATTTTAAGTTTATAAGAAACTGTCACACTGTGTTCTGAAGTGGCTGTGTATATCATTTGGATTCATGTCAGCGTAATATTTTAGTTGCTTTATGTCTTTACCAGTACTTGCTGGATAATTTTATTTCAGTCATTTTAGCAGTGATATATCACTAGTACTTTAATTTTCATTTTTCTAAGGAGCCCTGGTGGTTATGTGTTGGGGTGCTAATGAAAAGGTGGGGGCTGGGCAGTTATTGCTGGTATGCTTCACAGCTTCAGAAGCCACAGGGGGGCCCCTGAGATTCAAAATTGTCTCTATGGCAGTGGACTTCTGGTAATCACTAAAGATGTTGGACTCTTTTCATGTACCTGTTTGGAATTTGCATTCGGTCAAATATTTTAAACTCCTCCATCCCCCTCTTTGAAAAAATAATTACTTTTTCTTATTAATGACATTTGAGAATTCTTGATATATTCTGAATTTGTGGTTTGTAAGTATTATCTTTAATCCTATGGTCTTTTTGTTTTTTATCCTTGTCTTTTAAACAGTGCAAGCGATGGATTTAAACACAGCTGACTTCCCCCCCCCCTTTTCTGCATCATGATCTAGGTATTGAGTTTTAAGATATTTTTACCTAGCCCTAAGTCAAAGCTATTTTAATTTCAAAATTTTAGAATTTAGGTTTTAACTTTAGATGCTATGTCATTTTGAGGTAGTTTTTGTACAAGGTCTGTAGCTCAGTGATTCCTCTGTGTGTGTGACAGATGGCTGTGCAGTTGTTTCAACACCACCTATTGGGAAGACAACACTCTTTATTGAATGGCTACTATAATTTTGTGAGGGGAAAAATCCAAACACTTGATTATATGTTTTTGCTGTTGTACACTATTGAATTGGAACTGACTCATAGCTGACCCACCTGCAAGTAAGTATTCAGAGGTAGTTAACTGCCTGGGAGGAGACTGACCATTGTATACTTGTAACTCTGTGGCCTAGTCCACAGGGAGCTGGTCTTCCAACCCAGAGGCAAGTTGGTCTTCTAATCTCTCTGGTATTTCAAATCCATAGGAGAAAGATGGTCAATCTCTTCCCATGAGATTTACACCCTCAAAAAACCTACTGGAAGTTTAGCTTTGAAGTGGTTCTGACTCACTGGCAGTGCAAATGAGAGGGGGTGGAAACCTATTCCTGGACTCTATCACGTACAATTAATCTCTATATCCCAACCCTTTCTCTGAACTCACTAACTTTGTTGTTGTTGTTGTTGTGTGCCACCAGGTCAGAACTGACCCATAGCTGACCCTCTGGTGGGTATTCAGAGGCAGTTAATCACAAGGGAGGAGATTGTCCATCTTTCTCCCATGGAGCAGCCGGTGGCTGCGAACTGTGTACCTTTAAGATTGCAGCACAACTTCTTGCCACTATGCCACCAGTGCTCCCTTTCAATAAAGTATTGTAACTTTTCCAAATTTATTCTTCTTTCTCTAGATTGTTTTGGCTGTTCTAGTTTCTTTGTCCAAATCCATTTTATCATAAACGTTTCAATTCTATAGAAATTTTAAAAGAATATTTATTTGCATTTTATTAAATCTATAGATCAATTTGGGGTGACTAGTGCTTGCTGAAAATGAGGACTTGTGACACTTGTAGAGGACCAGAGACTACAACCTTCCATATGGGTTGTATCTCTCTGTGAGCCAATAGGCAATTTCATGACATATGAAGAAGAGGTAGAAATTGTCAGTGATTTCACCCTACTTGGATCCACAATCAATACACTTGGAACCAGTAAGTAGGAAATAAAAAAAAAATGCATCAGGACAGTATGATACCAGGGACCTCTTCAAAATGCTGAAGAGCAATGATATCAGTTTGAAGACTAAGGTGCACCTGGTCCAAACTATGATTTTTTTCAATTACTTGCTATAAATCTGAAAGTTGGGCGATGAGTAAAGATGGCAGAAAAAGACTCGATGCTGTTGAGTTGTGATGTTGGAGAAGAGTACCAATTATCCCACACACTGACAAAAGGATGTATGCAAGCATGTTTTGGAAAAGTTGCAGCCAGGATATCCCTTGGAGGCAAAGCTAGTGAAATTTTGTCTCACACCTTTGGACATGTTATTAGGAGGGGCCAGTCCTTAGAAAAGGCCATTGTGCTTGCAAAGGCAGAGGGTCAGTGGAGGAGGGGAAGACCCAAAATGAGATAAATTGACACAGTGACTGTAACAGTAGGCTGTAGTACGTCAGAGATGGTGCAGATGGCACAGGATAGGGCAGGGTTCAGATTCACTGTTCCTAGGTCAGCAACTAGGAAATTAAGAGACAAATTGCATTGGGAGAGTCTGATGCCAGGGACCACTTCAGAGTACTGAAGAGCAATGACATCGGTCTGGAGAGTAAGGTATACCTGATCCAGGACCTAGTCTTCTCAATGGCTGAACAATGACTAGGGATGAAAGAAAGAAAATTTATGCCTTTGAGCTGTGGTGCTGGAGAAAAGTGTTGAATATACCACGGACTGCTAGGAGAACAAACAGGTTCATCCTAGAGAGGGTGAAGCCAGGCTGCTCCTTGAAGGCAAGGATTCTGAAGCTCTGTCTGATATACTTTGGACATGTTGCAAGGAGGAACTAGTCCTTGGAGAGGGACATCATGCTTGGAAGGGTGGAGGGACAGTTCAAGGGAAGAAGACCCTCGATGAGATGGATTAATTCAGTGACTGGGGTAGTGGGGGTAGGTGTGTTGGGGACAGTGAGATTGGCACAGGATAGAGCAGGGTTTAGGGCTGTGTACAAGGGGTCACTATGAGTCGTAAGTGACTGAATGGCACAAAACAATAATAACAACAGGCTTGTTATGAGTCAGTCGTAGTCAACTCAACAGCACTTAGCAGCAACAGACAGCTTTACAATACCGGTCTTCTGATACATGAACACAGGATGTCTCTGCAGTTTTTTTTACCTTTGATTTCTGATTTCTGGTGATGGCAATGGTAAAAGAGCTCAGCTGTTAACTGAAGGTTCTATAGTTTAAACCTTAAATTGCTCCTTGGAAGAAAGACAAGGCAATCTCCTTCTGTGTAGATTTACAGTCTTGAAACCCTATGAGTCAGCTCTATTCTGTCATATAAGGCTTGCTATCAGGTAGAACCAATAATGGATTTTATTTCTTCCATCAGTGTTATATAAACCACAACCCTCAATAAAGTATCTCATGATTTTGGTGCATATATAAGTGATATTTTAATTTCAATGTCCAAGAGTTCAGTGCACCCAAATTATTTTAAAACAATGACCTTTGAACCCCGTGATGAATCTAAATTCACTAATTAGTTTTAGCAGATTTTATAGATTGTATAGAGGTTTTTTAAGTAATTTATATTGCCTGCAATTAGAGGCTTTTTTATTTCTTCCATGAATTTGATTTCTTTTTCTTACCTTGTCCTGGTAAAAAATTCCTGGTGGCCTCTTGGTAAGAAGTTGCACTGCCAACCCCAAGGCATGGAGTTCGAATCTACTAGATGCTCTGCAGGGGAAAGATGGGTAATCACCTCACCTGTGATTTGCAGCCCCTGAAAACCCTCAGAAGGGTCAGCTCTGAGTTGGTTTCAACTCAACAGCAATGAGGTTGTTTTGTTTTTGTTGTAATGGTGAGAACCCGCAGTACAATGAATGGGACTGGGGACAGTTGACTATTCCCACGTTCCTATTATCAGAGGAGACATCCCGCCTTCTGCCACAAGTATGTCAGCAGTAGGCTTTTTGGTTGGTATTTCCTATTATTATGGTTAGAGATGCCGGTCCGTCCTCCTCTGGTCTGCCTTGCACGGTTTCAGAGAGGACACTGGTTTTTATTGTTGCTCTCCGGTATGCAACGTGTCATTTTCCACTGGCTCCATCCATGATTTCCTTTGGTTTGGGTTTTCAGCCGTTCCAGTATTATTTCGGCTTCTCCCCACCCCCACACTCCACAGTCGTATTTCCTTCCTTCCCTCCCTTCTCCTAACTCCCACATCTTCTCCTTTTCTTGTTCCTCCTCTTTTTCTCTCTCCTCTTTTCTTCTTCATTTTATGATTTTTGTTCTCTGAGATTGTTAAATGTGAAGTTTCATGACTATATTTTAGTTTGGGAAAATTTTCAGGTAATTTCTTTTCAAGTATTTCTTCTGCCCCATTCTCTGAGAAGAAGCCTTCTGGGATTCTGTTCCACATGTGCGTTAGGATGATATTGTCTCTCATCTCTTCAGTTCTGTACTGCTTTTAACTCTGATTTTCTAGAATTGTTTTTGTCTGGCTGATTCCCCCCACCCCCCATCTTTAAGTATGGTGTTTCTTTCTTCAGTTGTGTTAGATCCACTGATGAGTTTTCCAATGGCATTCTACATCTTTGTGTTTTCCACGTGTGGAATTTACATTTGACTATTTCTTATAGTTTCCATCCCTTTGCTGAAATTAACCCCCTAATCATAAATGTTAGGCACCTTTTAAAAACCATTTAATCTATTATCACTTTTGTTATGTGCCATCAAGTTGCGTCATAGTGATCATATGCACAGTAGCTCTGAACCCTGCCATATTTTGAGCCAATCTCACCATCTCTGACCCTCTAACCCCATCACCCCAGTTACTGTGTCAACCCATCTCCTCCAAGGTCTTCCTCTCCTCTGCTGTCACTCACTCTTCCAAGCATGATGACGGACTTGTCCCTCCTGGAATCATGCCCAAAGTATGTGAGACAGAGCTTCACAATCCTTGCCTCCAAGGAGTAGCTTGGTTTCACCCTCTCCAAGACAGACCTGTTAGTTCTCTTGGCAGTTTATGGAATGTTCAGTACTCTTCTCCAGCACCATAACTCAAAGGTATTGATTCTTCTTCTGTCATCCCTAGTCATTGTCCATCTCTCTGATACATAACAAGTAATTGAGAAGACCATGACCCGGAGCAGGCATACCTCAGTCTCTAGACTGACATCATTGCTCATTAGCACTCTGGAGAGGTCCCTGACAACAGCTTTCCCCCAATGCAATTCATCTTTTGATTTATTATGCGTAGTTATTTTAAATTCTCTATCTGATGATTTCAGTATCTGTCTCCTGCTTGAGTCTAATTTCATTCACTACATTGTTTCTTGATTGTATGTGTGTATATTGCTTTGTGTGTTTTAGAATTTTTTTATAAATTTTTGCATGCTGAACATCTTGTGTAGAACAGTAAGCACTGTTTAAAATAGTATTTATGACTGATTAAAATAGTATTTATGACTGGAAATGGTTAGAACTTTTCTTCTGATTATTCTTCTCATTATTCTCAGGTGTTGAACTATGTTTGGGCTTTGTTTTTGCTCTGTTTTCCCTTAATGTACTGTTGTAGTTGCTGTGTTCCATTAAGCTGGAACCCACCTATAGCTGGCCTTCAGGTGGATTTTCAGAACGAGAGGAAATTGCCCATTCTTCTCCTGTGGTGCAGCTGGTGGTCTTGAACTGTGTGCCTTCCAGATTGCAGTGCAGCTTCTTATCATTAGGTCACCAGAGCTTATTACACTACAGGCTTCAAATTTCTCTTGTGTTATCTTGTATTTAGGATGACAGTTGTTTTGTTCAAAGGGTTTTCTTAATAGTGTCTGTTCTGCCCTCAGCATTACAGTTTCCCTTTGTACCTATTCCTTAGAAAACATTTCTGTCTATGGCTCTGATCTTCCCAAGTAATAGACTCCTACGTGCATCCAGAGTGCTCTTTGGTGGAAGCAGAGATGGCGAACCTTCTTCTGTCATACTTAAGACACGTAGCTAGGCAAGGCTATTCCTTGAAAAGGGACATCATGTTTGAAAAGATAGAGGGTCATTAAAGGAGAGGGAGACCCTCAATGAGATAGAGTGACACAGCAACTTCAGCAATGGGCTTTAGTGTGTCAGAGACGGTGAATTCAGGTGGCACAGTATAGGATGGGTTCAGGCTGGTTGTCCATGGTGTCGTTACGAGTCGTGCTCAACTCCACGGAATATAATAACAACAACATGTTACTGTGCACTCTGCAGCCTAGAACCTGGAGTCAGGGTTGGGCAGGGGTCATTCTCTGCTGTTCTTGTTCAGCCTCAGTCTTGGTCTATACCCATGGGACTCAGAAGTGGGACATTGCAGTGATCCTGTTTCTCCTCCAACTAGTCACGGCCTTGAACCAGTATTTTCATCATCAGAAGAAAATATTTTCTTTTAGCTGCAACAAGTCTTCACTTGTCCCTTAAAGACAGTCACGTTTTCTGCTCTTTTCTTGATGATTTATTTTATGTTTTTATTCCAGACGTGTCCTGCGGGAAGGATCTGGGACTCAAGCTGCTTCTACAGTGACTGCTATTCTTTTTCTTCAGAACAGAGCAAAGAGAGAGGTTTCCTTAGGCCTTTAACCCTCCCTCACCTTTCTGTGAGTACCCTTGTGGTCTGTGGGGAAGAGACTATAAGCGGATGTGAATTTCCCTTATGTCTGCAGTTCCCAAGGGATTCACACGCTCACGCAGACCCTGGTCTTCGCAATTTCTTAAAAGTCTTGGCTGAGTTTGTCTTTTGGGCTTGTACGGTGTCCAACATCTATACCAGACAAGCAAAGGCATGTGTTCCACCCCTTCTTGGAGGCCTCTGTTTTTCCATAGATTCTGGTGTAATTTATATCCCTAAAACCTCCATTTTCTGATGAGTTCAAGAAAATGTATAACCTTGGAGATCATTTGTCCTTTTCTTTTGATAAGAATGAGAGCAATGCTTTTTCTAGTTTTCTATGTCCTAAATAGAAGCTGGAAATCCTACCATCTTTTTAAATTTATACATTCAGAAGATTAATTTGTTGACCAATATCAAGTAATTTTTTAAAATGCAATTTCCATTTTGTGTTCTCTAAAGGTAAAAATGGCTTCATGTATGTTTAAAACAGGAGAATAATGTAGTTTTTGTGGACCAAAATGTGATCTTGAATCAAATTCCATCTGAACTTCAAAACAATCTTAAGAATAAATTTGTATTTTTTTATGAAAGACTGTAAAAAACACAATGTATGTGGATTAAACACAATGTATATGAATAATTGTATGCAAACCAATTTAAAAAGAGGGAAAAAACCCAAAACCAAAGACACAACAAAAAAGAAAATTACAGACAAACTTTACTTTTTGAAAGAAAGTATAGATTTGAAGCATTGAACACTAATGATCAAAGATTAGATGAGTCGTGGGATGATATCAAAGATATCATCGATGAATAAAGCAAAGGGTCATTTTAAAGATAGAGGAGAAAGAAAATACTGAAATAGATGTCAGAAGACACTCTAAAAATTGCACCAGAGCTTAGAAAAGCCAAAATGAAGGGAAACCATGCCAAAGTAAAAGAGCTGAACAGAAAATTTCAAAGGGCAGCTTGAGAAGACAAAGTATTACAATGGCATGTGTAAAGAGCTAGAATTGGAGAATAAAAAGAACTCACTCTATATTTCTCAAGCTGAAAGAGCTGAAGAAAAAGATATTTAAGCTTTGGGCAGCAGTATTTAAAGATGCTACAGGCAATATACTGAATGACCCAGAAAGGATCAAAAGAAGAAGCGGGGAATGCATTGAATCACTGTACCAGATGGAACTGACCAACACTGAAAAACTTCAGGACGTACCACATGAACAGGAGCCAATGCTAATGAAGGAGGAAGTGGAAGCTGCATTGAATACATGAAAAAAAAGGCCCTAGGAATCAATGAGATACCAATTAATTGACTTGTTTCAATTAACAGATGCAACCTTGGATGCACTCACCAGTCTATGCCAAGAAATTTGGAGGATGGCTATCTGACCAGAGGACTGGAAGAGGTCTATATTTTTTTCTATTCCCAAGAAAGTTGATCCAATTAACTGAATGTGGAAATTATTAAACAATATCCTTGATATAACATGCTAGCAATAGACTGCTGAAGATCATTCAAAACTAGCTGGAATAGCACATAGATAAGGAACTTCTAGAAGTTCAAGCAGTATTTAGAAGAGGCTGTGGCACCAGGCATCATTGCGATGTCAGATAGAGCCTGGCTGAAAGTAAAAAAATACCAGAAGAATGTCTATTTATGCTTTATTGATTGTACAAAGACATTTGACTGTGTGAATCATAACAAGTTATGGTTAACATTGAGAAGAATGGGAATCCCAGAACACTTAATTGTGTTCATGCGAAACCTATACTTAGACCCGGAGGCTAGACCAAGGGAACACGACATAGTTTAAAATTAAGAAGGAAGTGTGTCAGGGTTGTATTCTCTCTCCATACCTACTCAGTCTGTATGCTGAGCAAATTATTCGCAAAGCTGGACAGTGTGAAGAGGAATGTGGCATCAGGATTGGGGGGAGACTCGTCAATAACCTGCATTATGCAGATGACAAAATCTTGCTTGCTGTAAGTGAGGAGAATTTGAAGCACTTGCATAAGATCAAAGAATACAGCCTTCAATATGGATTGCATCTCAATGTCAAGAAAACAAAGACTCCTAATACAGAACCAAGAGGCAACATCATGATAGATAAAGATTGAAACTATCAACAATTTCATCTTAGTTGGATTCACAATTAACACCCTTGGTACCAGCAGTGGGGAAATAAAGAGATCTATTGCACTTGGCAAGTCTGCAGTTAGTGATCTCTTCAAATTATTGGAGAGTAGTAATGATGTCAGTTTGAAGACTAAGCTGCATCTGATTCAGGTCTTTCCAATCATTTGCTATGCATTTGAGAGCTGGACAATGAACGAGGATGATGGAAGAATTGATGCCTTTGAGGTGTGATGTTGGAGAAGACCATGGAACATGCAACGGACTATCAAAAGAACAAAGAAATATGTCTTGGAGAGAATGTAAAGTGCTTTTTTTGGAGGTAAAGAAGCTTCGCTTTCATACGTTGGGCATCTTGCTAGGAGGGGCTATTCCTTGGAGAGGAACATGAGGCTCGGAAAGGTGGAGACTCGGCAGAAGGGAGGAAGACCCTCTACCAGGTGGATTGACATGGTGATGTCACAATGGGCTCTAATGCATCAGGAAAATGTGAAGATGGCACAGGGTAGGACAGGGTTCAGATCTGCTGTTCATAGTGTCACTATGGGCCATATTCGACTCAACGGTACCTAACAACAATGTACTGCTCAAGTTTTATTTCATGCAACAGTTTTCTTTTTCAGTCCTTTTTGTTTTGCTATATTTCAAAACGTTAAGATTTTTATTTTTTTTC
>NW_006399759.1:227957-235142 GCF_000299155.1 Elephantulus edwardii | reverse complement strand
CCAAAATCTCTGTAGATGTTCATTGAAATGAAAAATAAACAACCTAAATTTAAAAAAAAAATCCCATTCTCATTTCTGTTCTACTACCTGTTACCCCACAGGAAGCAAGTGCTAATGCTGTTGTTGTTAAGTGCCGTCGTGTCATAGGCAACTCATAGTGACCCTATGAACAAAAGATCTAAACACTTGTTTAATTTTCACAGTTTCTCCAAGTTCATAGCATTTCTGGAGGCAAGCTATTATGGAAGTGGATGCCACTCCTGCTTCCAAGCTTGCTTTAATCAGGGAGCGCCACCGAACACTGTCCACCATGGGTAACGATTCTCACTTTTGACACATCAGTGTCACAGTGTTCAGCTTCACAGCAACCACGAGTTACCTCTGTACTGCAAGTGTGCTGTGAGTCTCGATTCCAGCGGCACCTTAGGAAGGCATCTTGTGTCTTGAAGAGGGACACACAAGTGTGTAGAACCCTCAGAGATCTTGTGGCTTTCTTTTCGCGTCCCAAGTGGGTGTCAGCAGAGGGGACTTGCCAGATGAATTGGGGGTCTCTGGCACACAGTCTGCCAGCATTGGGGCATGCAGGAATTGTAAAATACTGAAATGTTTGTCCACGTCTGTAGGCTGAGGGCTGAGGGCCAGTGTATTGTGAGTTTTGGTTCCAGCTGGACCTTAGGAGGGCCTCTCACCAGTGCTACTAGTACCTTACTATTCTTTAGTAAATACTTAATGTGCTCAGAAGAAAATACCTCTACATTAACCTCTCCATTCTTTCTTATTCCAAACCATTGTTTTGGTTTTGTTGTCTTTTAATTTTTTTTCTCCACCTAGCAATCTATATTTTGGAAGTCTTGTCTTCTCCATATTTGAATTGCATTTTCTCATTGTAATGGATACAGAGTATTGCACTAGGTGGTCATACAATCCATTTAACCACTCTACATTGACGGGCACTCATGTTGTGTACTGTCTGTTACTGCCACAGGTAATGCTGTAAGACCATCTCCCAAATAGGCAGAGACACAACAAATGTGGCTAACCTTGAAAAGAATGGGAATCCCAGAACACTTGTCTGTGCTCATGTGAAACCTATACTTGGACCAGGAAGCAGTCCTCACAACAGAGCAAGGAAACACTGCATGGTTCAAAATCAGGAAAGGAGTGTATCAGGGATGCATTCTGTCTCCATACTTTTCAATCTATATGAGGAACAGATCATTCAGAAGGTTAGGCTTTATGAGGAGAAATACGGCATCAGGATTGGAGGAAGACTCATCAACAACCTGCGTTATGCAGGTGACACAACCTTGCTTGCTGAAACTGAGGAAGACCTGAAGTGCTTGCTGCAGAAAGTCAAGGACTGTGGTCTTCAATATGGATTGAAGGTCAACATCAAGAAGACAAAGATTCTCATCACTGGGCCAATTGACAGCACCATGATAGATGAAGAACAGATTATGGTTGTTAACAATTTTAGCTTGCTCAACTCTGCAATCAACACTTCTGGCACCAGTAGTCAGTAAATTAAAAGACTAATTGCACTGGGAAAATTTGCTGTCAGGGACCTCTCCAGAGTACTGAGAAACAACAATGTCAGTCTAGAGACTAAGGTGCACCTGATTCAGGCCATAATCTTAGCAATTTCTTGCTATGCATCAGAGAACTGGACATTGACTAAGGATGACAGAAGAATTGGCGCCGTAACTTTGAGTTGTGGCACTGGAGAAGAGTCTTAAACATACCATGGACTGCCGGGAGAACAAATAGGTCTATGTTGAAAAGGGTGAAACCAAGTTTTTCTTGGAGACTAGGATTTTGAATCTTCTTCTCACTTATTTTAGGCACATGCCAGAGGGACCAGTCCTTGGAGAAGGACATCATACTCGGAAAGGTGGAGGGACAGTGCAGGAGAGGAAGACCCTGATGAGATGGATTGACACAGTGACTAGATCAATGGGGGTAGGTATCTCAGAGTCAGTGAGACTGGCTCAGGACAGGGCAGACTTCAGAGCTGCTATATATAGGATCACTATGAGTCACAGGTGACTTGGCGACGTACAGAACAACAACAGCAGGACTATGTGCATTTGTATTATTGAGCGTTACCTCGGGGAGTCAGCCAGGCACTGGTGTTATTGTTGTGAGTTGCCCAGAGGATTCTGACTCACGGTCAGAGATTTGTGTGTTAACAACCCTGTCCTGCACTTTCCTCACTTTCCTTGGAATACTTGAGTCTGTTTTTACCAGACACTGTATTTCGAGTGCCTTCCAACCTAGGGGGTGCATCTTTCTCATTTTATTGGACAATATTCTGCTGCAACTCATAACTTTTCAGAGTAGATTCCCAGACCTTTCTTCCACTTCATCTTAGTGTGGATGCTTCACTGAAACCTGTCCACCATTGCCCTTAATGGCATTGAAAATACTGGTGGCAATAGCACCCAGGATCAGGGCAAGGCAAAGTACAGCAAACTGACTGAGAAGTGGTGTATTTATATTTATATTGCCAAATTGACCTCTTTAGGTGTTGTACCAATTTAGAGTCTCACTTATAATGCATAAAAGTGCCTGCTTCGAGACACCTTTACCAAAATAGCACATTGCAAACATTTTGGATCTCTGCCAATCTGATAGAGCAAAAATAGCCTCTTGGTGGTGGTTTAATTTGCCCCAAGAGCGATACTGAGTGTCCTCACATTGGTGGAAGGGATATTTCACTTCTCTTCCTGTTCTTCAGAGCCCGAGATGTCCCAGACACTCTTGGGTGGGGGAGGGGGGTGGGTAAAGAGAGCTGGAGTCCAGGATCAGGAGTGTTACCTCGGGGAATCAGCCAGGCACCGGTGTTTCTCTGTTTTGGTATGTATGGGGTTGTGAGCAAATGGATTTTTTTTAAAGGCACATTTAAAAAGTTAGAAAAATTAAGGTCAGTCTGAAAAGAATGGGCCATCAAACATCGTGATCAGTGCAACTAACATTGTGGAACAGGACATGCATTACAGAATGAAGAGGGAGGGCGGGGGGGGGCTGATAAATTTGTATAAATGAGTGAATATACCAACGTGTGTAAACTTTCATGCAAATAATAATGTAAAATAAAAAGATTTAGACGTGATTTAGAAAGATTTAGATTTAGAAAAGTTAGAAAATAACTGATTGCACTATATTTTTTAATCCCTTTTTAGGGATGAGCGGTTAGAGGTAAAGATGCTTGCTGTCCTCCTTGCTGTTACCGTATGCCAATGCTTGCTGAGGAAATCCTGGGATTTGAATGGTGAGAATTTCCGGGTTAATTGAGGAGTAAAATGCCAGTTACTTTCCTGAAGACACCATTTCAGAGGACTTTGAAGCCAGGATCTTCTCTGACACTGAAGAGGCCAGGGAATGCTGGCTCAGGTGGAGGGAGGAAGCCAATCCACTGCTGTGTATCCTGAGAGGGCAGAAAGATCTGTCTTCTGAGGAGAGGGACTGCCTGTGACAACAGGTGTGCTTCCTGCTTCTGAAAGGCCTGGGACACACTGTCCTGAAGAGTATGAGTTAGTTTTGTTTTTGTTTTTCCTTTTAGCATGACCACGGGGGATAGGAGATACAACTCCACGATTAGGCTAACACCTGGGAGGAGACGGGGCCCAGCTCTAGGAGTCGCACAGAACAGAGCTCAGGGGAGCAGCAGGTCAGCACATGAGCTTAAACTTCAGGGAGGGAATTGAACTCCCCACAGGGAGTCCAGAGGATTTTATTTCATTCTTCAAGGTAGGGCAGCCCTACTGCCTTGACGGCTGACTATAAATAAATACTGTAACTGTGCCTCAAACAATAAATCATTTGTTCAGTTCACAGAGCAGCCTGGCCTGGCTCCTTTGCCTCTTACCTGCTGTTCTCTAGGCCTGGGGCTTCCCTGATCACTCTTCCTGTTCTCCCCCATAGCAAGGCCATTTCTGCCTCGGATGTGGGGTGCCCCTCCCAGTGTGTCTGCTTTCTCTGCTCTTACTCCTGTGTCTCAAGAGACTAAGCCCTCCTTACAGGCTGTCTTAAATCTCGGAGCTGCAGGTTCCCAGGCCTCCTTTCAGCCTGATTTATTGATAGGCCAGGAGGTGGGCTCTCACTGCAGCCTCAGACCTACAAAGTCCTCAAGGGTTTGCAGGAGCCTGGCAGCATAGCCCTTAGGGAATTGTGCTGCAAATCCAAAGATTGTGCCTTTTTCATGCTTCTAATCACCAGCTGCTCTTTGGGAGAAACATGGGTAATCTCCTCCTGTGCAATTTTCAGCCTTTGAAACCCGCTGGAGGATGAGCTATGAATGTGTTCCAACCCAACAGCAGTGAGTTTTGAGGTTAGCCAGTAAGTAAGTGTGATGGCTTATCACTGCTCAAGCAGGGCATTTAATAGATCACCTCAGTGCCTCCTCACTTCATCTCTCTGTGGTTGTTGTTGTTTGGTGTTGTTACAACACTGACTATGACTATCAGCAATCCTATGAACAATCGATCTCAATCCTGTCCTGTGTTGTGCCATCTGCAAGATCCCTGATATACTTGAGCCAATTGGTACATTCTCCATACCTTTTCAATCTGTATGCAGAACAGATCACCTGGGATGCTGGGCTGTATGAGGAGGAATGTGGCATCAGGATTGAATTCATTAACAATCTGCGTTATGCGGATGATACAACCCTGCTTGCTGAAATAGAGGAGGACCTGAAGTGCTTGCTGCAGAAGGTCAAGAACTGCAGCTTTCAATACAGATTGAAGCTCAAAGAAAACAGTTTTTCACCACTGGGCCAATTGACAGCATCAGTATGGATGGTGAAGAGATTGAGATAGTTAACAGTTTTAGTTTACTTGGCTCCACAATCAACTCTCTTGGTACCAGCAACCAGGAAATCAAGAGATGGATTACACTGGGTAAAGTCAGCTGTCAGAGTCTTCTCCAGAGTACGGAAGAGCAACAATATCAGGCTGGAGACTAAGTTGTGCCTGATCCAGGCCATAGCCTTTGCAATTGAGTGCTATGTATCGGAAAGCTGGAGAATTAATACCTTTGAGCTGTGGTACTGGAGAAGAGTGTTGAATATACCATGGACTGCCAGGAGAACAAACAGGTTTGTCCTGGAGAGGGTGAAACTAGGCTGCTCCTTGGAAGCAAGGATTCTGAAGCTTCATCTGACATACTTTGGGCATATTGCAAGGAGGGACTGGTCCTTGGAGAGAGACATCATGTTTGAGAGAGTGGAGGAATGGCGCAGGAGAGGAAGACCCTCGATGAAATGCATCAATTCGGTGATTGGCGTAATGGGAGTAGGTGTGTCAGAGACAGTGAGATTGGCACAGGATAGAGCAGGGCTTCAGGCTCTTGTACATAGGGTCGCTATGAGTTGCAAACTACTCGATGACACATAACAACACAACAACATTGCTACATTCATGGTGTCTATACATCTCATTTAGGGTCTTCTTCTCATTCACTGACCCTCCACTTTTTCAAGCATGATATCCCTTGCCAAGGAATGGCCCTTTCTAACAACATGGCCAAAGTATGTGAAGCAAAGCTTCACCATCTTGCCTCTAAGGAGGCCTTTGACTGCACTTTCCCCCCAAGGCGTATCTGTTTGTTCTTTTGGCAATCCATGGAACACTCAGTACTCTTCTCCAACACCACAACTGAAAGGCATTGAGTCTTCTATCAACCTTATTCACTGGCCAACTCTCAGAACCATATCTAATGATAGAAACAACCTGAATCTAGCACACCTTAGTCTTAAACTAACATCCTTTCTCTGACAGCAGACTTCTTAATGTAATGTGTCTTTTGACTTCTTGACTACTGGTCCCAAAGGTGTTGATTGTGGATCCAAGTAAATGAAGTCATTGATAATTTCTCTGTGGTTTGTTGTTGTGTACTATCGAGTCAGAACCAACCGATAGCTGATCCTCCCACAGGGTACAGAAAGAGTACTGAACTGCATACTTCTACACTGGCAGCCCAGTTCCTTATCACTAAGTTTGGTGGCCTAGAGGTAAGAAGCTGTGCTGCAACCCCAAAGGCACTCAGTTCCAATCCACCAGCCACTATGTGGGAGGACGGACAATCTCCTCCCATGCCATTTGCCGTCTTTGAAAACCCATTAGTGGATCATCCTCCAACTCGATGGCAAACAACAACAGAGCAACCTGGTAGGACTCCTTTTATCTCCACTTGCCCGAGCAGGAAACTGAGGTCCAGACTTCAGACTCTGCCTTTGCAAACAAGAGCATTTCTTCAGAGACAGGTTGTGTGTGGAGGGAGGGAAGTTTTGTGTTCCTCGCCACAGGACAGATGCAGGCTAAGAAAGCCAGCACTCTTCTTTAAAGTGAGGAGAGAGAGAGAGAGAGAGAGAGAGAGAGAGAGAGAGAGAGAGAGAGAGAACAGAGTAGAGGAGCTGGTGGTCACAGGCTGACAGGCTGCAGCAGGGGCGGGTCCATGCAGACCCGCTCTCCCCACCCCCTTCTCCAGGAATACCTGGGGGCAAGGGGATTAGAAGCCATCACGCAGCAAATGTGACTGCTTAAGTGTGTTCAGTAAAAAGAGGAATTGAAGGGAGCTTTCCACAGGTCGTCTTTGGCTCCTACCAGTTTAGAATACTTGAGGATTGGAGGAGGTCGTGCTGGACAAAGCGCCAGAGACCCATGTGGCGTTCAGTGCTTCCCCCTGCACTTGCAAGGTGTGCCTCTCAGCCCCGCTGGGGACTTGGTTGAGGGGCCCCTCCTGGGAGACTTGGGCATAGGGAAAGAGAGGATCTCGGAGTCTGAGTCCAGGCTCCAGTCCCTTTCTCCCTCGGACCTCACTCTCCTCGCGGCCAGTGAGGAGCTGGAGCCCCGCAGAGGCCACCGGGCGCCGGCGGCGAGTGTGGGGCCTGGCGCAGGGAGGGAGGCTTCATTTGCCTCCCTCACGCCTCCTTAAGCCAGGACCTGCAGAAAGCGGCTTCTCCCACCCGAACCCTCCATTCCTCCCTTAGCATCATCGAAATTAACCTAGTCTCTCTCATAGGGATTAAAATGAGTCACTGTGTTATGTGCTCCACACAGCACATTCAGAAAGCTGGATGAATAGTGTGATTGCTGTCACACAAGGCCCCCACCAGCGCTCAGGTTCTCTAACAAAAGAGGGAGAGGGTTCTGCATCAACAGCCCTATGCTGCCACCTGGAGGT
>NW_006399759.1:206928-225017 GCF_000299155.1 Elephantulus edwardii | reverse complement strand
ATATATGATAGGGTATTATGGTTATCACAAGAGTCCAGAATGAAGTTTGCATAGTGGAGTGTACTCGGAGAGGTGGGAAGGGGGCAGGGGGGATTGTATACCAAAGAAGGAATCTTTCTTTTGCTTTTCAAAGAGAGGAGTAAACTGGGTTGGGGGAGGGTTGGACAGGGAGAAAAGTGCAACAATGAATGAATGGAAATCCAAAATCTCTATAAATGTTCATTAAAATTAATAAAATTTTAAAAAAAGAAAACAAAAGTCTTCACCATTAAGCCAATAGGCAGTAACATGATAGATGGAAAAAAGATTGAAGTTATTGATGATTTCATCTTAGTTGGATACACTATCAACACCCTTGGAAGCCAGGAAATCAAAAGATGAGTTACATTAGAAAAATCTGTTGTCAAAGACCTCTCCAGAGTGCTAAAGAGCAACAGTGTCAGTCTAGAGACTAAGGTGAACCTGGTCCAAGCCATGGTCTTCTCAGTTCGCTTTCTGTGCGTCTGAGAGGTGGACAATGACTAGGGATGACAAGAGAAGAATCAATGCCTTTGAGTTGTGGTGCAGGAGAAGAGTACTGAACACTCTATCTACTGCCAAGAGAATAAACAGGTCTGTCCTGGAGAGCATGAAACCAAGTTGTTCTTTGTCTCACTTTGGGTATGTTGTCAGGCAAGGCCAGTTCTTGGAGAAGTACCTCATGCTTGAAGGAATAGAAAGTCAGTTCAAGAGAGGAATGAGATGAATTGACACATTGACAGGGTCAATAGCATCAAGTGTGGGAGAGACAAGAAGGTTGGTTCAGAATAGCACAAGATTCAGAGCTGTTGTTCATAGAGTTATAATCACCTCAACAGTATGTAATGAAACCAACAACATGTACTAGCCTAACACTTTGTCTAATCATCTCATGAGCATTGGACCACAAAGTTCAGAGATGTTAAGTAATTTCTCAAGGTTGGACAGCAGGTAAATTGCAGAACTAGGATTGGGACCTGGTCTGTTTGCTCCTCCCCTTGGGAAGCTCTGGACTCTCTTAGAGTCTCTTTTTTGGAGGTTAGGAGGTCAAGCAGGGAGGATAGGCATGGCTGTGGTGGGGAGACTAATGGAAAGTACAGAGTCACAAGCACCTCCTTTTGTTCTGGCTTTGTGCTGACAGCCTTTTCCAAGTCTCCTAGAGAAGGCTAAACCCTGCACAGATACCGAGAGCAGAGATAGCAGTCTTGTATGTTTCAAAACTATCAAAGGGCTTTCAAAGAAGGATTCACATTCACAAAGCCTACAGAAATTCAGATGCAAAAGCCATACCTTGGGAGGAAACAGTCTCCCAGTGCAATAAACTACAAAAAAAGAAAAGAAAGAAAAAGGAAAAAAACCTACCCAGCCCAGTATTACCATTAGAAGAGCTTTTGGATAACATGAGGCCAGTAGTACAAACTCAGTAAAGTGTGCAGTGAAAGAAACAAGGAAATATTCTGGTCTGCGGCAGTAAAGGCCCAGAGAGGGATAGAGATTTTCCTAAAGTCACACAGATAGTTACAGACTTGATCCTAAAACTCAAGCTTCCTGACACCAACCTATTCTTTCTCTGTTTCACTGGATAGTGCAAAGAGTGTGTATAGGGTTGGTACCAGGCTAGAAAATTAGGGAACAGCAAGGGCATTTGAGCACAGAAATGGCCCGGCTAGATTTATTGTTCTGTTATTGCTGATATGGTTTGTCTAGTAGAGAAGGACAGAGAAGCTCAGTTTGCAAATTCTTGGCTTGATATGAAATTCGGAGTTCAAGAAGTAGTTGTTCCAATAGAACAAGGGAATATGGCATGGTTTAAAATGAAGGAAGTTGTATGTCAAGGCTGTAATCTTTTTTTAATTGACATTTTAATGAAAGTTCATAGAGAAATTGGATTTCCATTTATTCATTGTTGCACATTTTCCTCGCTGCCCCCCTCTCCCCAGTTAACTTTTCTCTTTGGAAAAAAAAAATCTTTCATTGTTATACATTTTCCCTCCTTCCCCCAGTCCACTTTACTATGCAGCTCTTATTCTGAATTCATGTCATGCCAATAATACCCAATTAGATATTCATTTTATACAGTTCTCTCCCTCTTCTGTTTCAATGCTATATATATATTATTTATCCCTTCTCTTCTTTGCATCCCCCAAACCCCACGTTAGTCCTGTTTTATAACAGTGGCACTATGCAGTATTTGTCCTTTTGTGACTGAAATATTTTACTCAGCATAATGTCCTCCATGCTCACCCATTTTGTATAATATGTCCTGAATTCCGTGTTTTTCAATACAGCATAGTATTCCACTGAATGAATGTACCACAGCCTCTCTATCCATTCGTTTGTTGATGGGCACTTGGGTTGTTTCCAACTCCTTGCTATTGTGAACAAAACTGTGATAAACATGAGTGTGCATATATCTGCTTGGGTGGCAGTTTTGGTTTCTTTAGGGTATATTCCCAGTAGTGTAATTGCTGGGTCAAATGGTAATTCTATTTCCAACTTTTTGAGAAAGCATCATATTGCCTTCCAGAGTGGTTGCACCATTTTACACTCCCACCAGCAGTGAATAAGGGTTCCAGTTTCTCTACAACCTCACCAGCATTTGTTATTTACTGCTCTGTTGAATTTTGCTATTGTTTCTGAAGTGAGATGATATCTCATGGTTGTTTAGGGCTGTAATCTTTAACCATATCCATTAAATCTGTATGGTGAGCAAATAATCCTAGATAGATTATATGACAAAGACTGTGTCATTGGAATAGGAGGAAAACTCATTAATTACCTATGATACACAGATGACATATTTTTGCCTGCAGAAAGTAAAGAAGACTTGAAGCACTTCTTGAAGAAGAGCAAATACAACAGCCTTTTAGATGAGATATATCTCAGCATAAAGAAAAAAAGAATCTTGACCACTAGGCCAACAGGAAACATCATGATTGATGGAGAAAAAAATTGAAGTTGTCAATGATTTAATCCTACTTGGATCCATAATCAGAACCTATGGTAGCAACAATCAAGAAATCAAAGATGTGTTGCACAGAGGAAATCAACGGTCAAGGCCATCTGTAATGTTCTTAACAGCAAGGGTGTCAGTTTAAAGATGAAGGTGTGTATTATGCAGCACTGAAAAACAATAAACTTGCCAAACATACAAAACATGGGGGAGCCTGGAAGACATTATGCTGAGTGAAGTATCTCAGTCACAAAAGGACAAATATTGCATAAGGTTGCTGTTATAAAACAAGATTGACACGGGGTGGAGGGAGAACAGGAAAAGAGTAGATAGATAATGAGCATTGCACTGGAATAGATGAAGGGAAGGACTGTATGAAAGGAAAGTATGATTAGGCATTATGTACATGAAAATTAACAATCTGGAATAAAAAGTGCATTACAAAGTGAATTGGGGGAGGGAGACGAAAGGCTGAGGGAGGAAAATGTGCACCGATGAATGAATGAAAACCCAACCTTTCTCTTTTTTAAATTTTATTATTTTGTGTGTGTATGTTTGTGTACCGTCAAATTGGATCTAACTGGTGCAGGAGTAGCTTGCCCGTCCTTCTCCAGCAGAGCATCTGGTGGATTCGAAACACAAGCCTCTGGGATTGCAGTGCAGCTTCTTGCCACTAGAGCTCCCTGAAAACCCAACCTTTCTGTAACCTTCCATTAAAATAATTTTTTTTTTAAAAAAATTAAAGACTAAGATGCTCTAGATCCAAGCCATGGCATTGTCAATTGTTTTATACACATCTGAAAGTTAGATAATATCTGAGAAAAACGGATGAAGAATCAGTGCCTTTGAATCGTGATATTGATGGAGAGTGACAAATATACCATGACCGGTATATTGAGGGAAGCGCGACCAGAGTGCTCCTTAGAAGCAAGGGCGGTCATACGTGGTCTCCCCCTTATTTCAGGCATATCCTGAGAAGAAGCCAGCCCTCAGGGAGAAATGTCATGCTGAGAAAGGCAAAGTGAAAGAAAGGTGAGCGAAAGAGGCGGAGCACCTCAACGCGATGGAATCACAGTGACCACCACACTGAGCTGGAGCATGACAGAGACCCTGAGGACGGTGCAGGAGAAGGCAGGGTTCAGATCTGCTGGTCACAGGATCTCTGAGTTGTATTCATCTCCGCATCTAAGGATTACGTCCTGGAGGCGGTGCAGCCAGGAGCCTCTCAGAGGCAAGGGTTGTAAGAGTTATTGGTCATGTTATCTGGAGGGGCCACTCTTGGAAAAGGATGTCATACTTGGAAAAGTAGAGAGCAAACAAAGAAGAAGAAAATCCTCAATGAGATGGACTCACACACTGACTACAGCAGAGTTAAACATCATGGGATTGTGAGGATGGTCCAGGATCAGGCAAGGTTGCATAGAAGGTTTTTTGTCGATAGAGTTGCTGTGTTGAAAACAACAGCTTTGATGGCACAGTGTGTAGTATGTAGATACTAACTGAAAGGTTGTTGGTTCGTATCCAACAGTCTCCTTCAATGATTAAGATTTATAGCTTTGAAAACTCAATAGAGGGTAAGATTGGGTTTAGTTGGCTAGTACAAGTGATTGACATGTTCATCTACCAATCAAATGGACAGAGATTCAAGCCCAGAGGTACCTTGGGGAAAAGGCCTGTCGTTCTACCTCTGGAAGGGCAGTCATTGAAAACTAGGGAGGAAGGTTCCTGGATGACATTTTTTGTTTTATTTTGAGACCCACCTTGTTGTCCTCTCTCCTGATTACTAGAATGGCTATTTGGGCCTCTCTGGCCATTACTTCTGCACCTGTTCCTCCCTCAGCGGGCTCCTTGTTGGTGAGGAGGTGAGGGATGGACCACCACGTCTTTGCTATCAGGTCATCATGGGCCCACACTGTACTTACAGGGCAACATCTCTCATGTTCAGCTACCATGGGCTCAACTCTGTGCCAGGGCTGGGTCAGGCCCTTTGCATCTCACCCTCACAGTTCCAAGAGGCAATGTTTTTATAGAAGATAATGGTCGGGCTCAGATACTATTATGGATTGAATTGTCTTTTCCTGCCCCAAATGCATTTAGAATCCCTGGCCTTTGTATCTGTAGATGTGAGCTTGCTTGAAAATAGATTTTGCTTTGTTTTAAAAAAAAGGTCATAATAGCATGGGGTGAATCCTAAACCCAATCACTTCTGAGTTATAAAAAGACCAGAATAAACACACACACACACACACACACACACACACGAACTAGGAAGTTTAGACAGTCACCAGATGAAGACCATCTATGCGCCAATGAACCCAAAATCATTAACAACTATCAACTAATGTTGTTAATAGATATTGAGTATGACTCATAGCAACTCTACCAACAACAGGGATGAACCCTGCCTTATCCTGTGCCATCCTCAACATTTCTTATATACCTGAGCCCATTACTGCAGTCAACCCATCTAGATGGGGATCTTCCTCGCTTTTGCCCACCCTCCGCCTTTCCAAGCATGATATCCCTAATGACCTAACCACCTTTCCAAGCTTGATGTCCTAGGCTAATGATAAGGAAGAAATGGGAGTGGCCAAGACCCTGATTTGGATTCTCAGCCTGAAAAACTGTGAGAAAATAAGTTTCTGTTCTCTAAAGTCCCCACTTGTGGCATTTGTGTTACAATAACACAATAACTAAGACAGATAGGTTAAGGCTGAAGGCACACAGTCATAATGTGGAGGGAATCTGAGCCTCGGTCTGCCTGGTTCAGTCCCTGACCACACAGCTCGTTCTGGTCACAGGAGAAAAAGTGACCAAAGTGGAGACACTGTCTCGGAGGAGCTCACGTGTTGTAAGCCTCACAGATGCACCCACAGAAGCTTTTCTCTTGTATTCACCAGGCAGGGGGTTGGCCAACACAAACCAAGTTTTCTTACATTTTTACCAATTGGGTGAAGTGTCAAGAAACAGTTCCTATACTTTTATCAGACTCAGGCTGACACTGGTGGCATTTCTAAAATTTCCTCCTTTCTAGGTGTGGCTGTTGATGGTGGTCCTTTCTACAGGGACTCAAGAAAATATATCCGAGATTGTCACCAAAATATATCCGAGATTGTCACCTTGATGGGGCCACAACTACTAGAAGTTTGCATTATAGTCTTATGGAAAAAACAAAGCCTCCTCTCCCCACTGAACTGTCATCTTCTCATCTCCAGGTGTCTGGGTAGGGGTGGTGGTGGTGGTGGTCCATGGTTTGGCCTCAGCGTCTGGAATCTGCTCTGAATTCTGGATCCTGGCAGGAGAATCAGCTCTGCTGGGCCCCCATCAGTCTCAAAAGCAAACATCAGGAAAGCAAACACTCAGCCCCTGTCAGGCCCAGCCTTGCTCGCTGGCAGGACTCTGAGCCAGGAGTCACTTCTCTCTCCCAAATCTGTATATGAGCCAAAGGCCAACTTTGGTGGTGTTGATAGATGTCCTCAAGTTGAGTACAAATAGTGACCTTGTGAACAACAAATCAGAACCCTGCCCTATCCTGTGCTGTCATCGTCTCTAACACACTTGAGCCCATTGCTGCCGTCACTACTGTGTTGATCTATCTTGTTGAGGGTCTTCCTCTCTTTTGCTGATCCTCTATCTTTCTAAGCTTGATGTCCATTTTCAAGGAAGTGCCCTACCTAACAACATGCCCAAAGCATGTGACATGAAGCTTTGCCATCCTTGTCTCTGAGAACCACTCTGGTTGTACCTCCTCCAAGACATATCTGTTCTTTTGGCAGTTTATGGGATATGCAATATTTTTCTCTAAAACCAAACTTAAGGTGCTCCTGGTCCAAGCCATGGTCTTTGCAATTACTTGCTATGGGAGCTGGACAATGACTAGGGATGATAGAAAGAGAATTGATGCCTTTAAGCTGTGGTGCTCGGGAAGAATGTTAAATATACCATGGACTGCTAGGAGAACAAACAGGTTTGTCCTAGAGAGGGTGAAGCCAGGCTGCTCCTTGGAGGCAAGGATTCTGAAGCTTCATCTGACATATCTTGGACATATTGCAAGACAGGATCAGTCCTTGGAGATGGACATCATGCCTGGGAGGGTGGAGGGACAGCGCAGGAGAGGAAGACCCACAATGAAATGGATTGATTCCATGACTGGTGTAATGGGGGTAGGTATGTCAGAGACAATAAGATTGGCACAGGATAGAGCAGGATTTAGGGCTGTTGTACATAGAGTCGCTATGAGTCTCAGGTGACTCAATGGCACATAACAACAACAACAATACCAAACTCAAAGGCATCAGTTCTTCTTTTGTTATCCTTATTCATTATCCAGCTCTTAGATGCACAGCAACTGACTGAAAAAGACTATGGCCTGAATCAGGTGCATCTTAGTCTTCAGAGTGACATCATTACTCCTGAGTACTTTGGAGACATCCCCCACAGCAGACTTCCCCAGTAAAATGTGTCTTTTGATTTCTTGGTACCAAACCATATCTGAATTTCAATGCTGCCCTTTGTGTCTTTGTGGTCTAGGCAAGATCTTCAGTTTCTTCATTTGACAAATGCATTGTTGGTAGCGCCTCTTGACTCAGCCTATCAGCCCTGGTGACCCTCAAGGTTACTAACAGGCAGGGGTGTGGCCTAATTCTGCACCATGATTATGGTGTTTGTGCATGGACCATTGTAAAGCACAAAGTACTCATTTGCTGATTTTTGGAAGGCCTTTTCCCCCTGACTTGTTCCAATTTAGAAACTCTGCTTCAATGTGTTTGGCATCTTAGCAACATTCACATCTGCATTAGTGGATGGGTGGTGGCTGCATGAAGTACATTGGCCAGGAATCGAACCTGTGTGTCTCACATGAAAGGTGAAAATTCCACCACTGTACCACTCCATCCCCTGCTGCCCTGCCCATCTGACAGGAAAACAAAAAGGTTTGTCCTAGAAAGGGTGAAACCAGGTTGCTCCTTGGAGGCAAGGTTTCTGAAGATTCATCTGACTTTGGACACTTTGCAAGAAAGGAACGGTCCTTGGGGAGGGACATCATGCTTGGGAGGGTGGAGGGACAGTGCAGGAGAGGAAGACCCTCAATGAGATGGATTGATTCAGTGACTTTGGTAATGGGGGTAGGCGCATCTGACACTCTGCCTTTGAGTAGATTCAGGCTCATGGTGACCCTTTGTTGGGTTTCTGAGGTTGTACATCTCCATGGGAGGAGACACATCATTCCATCATCACTGGCGGTTTCCAACCATGAGATGGGCCTTTCGGTTAACAGAGGAGCACCCTGTGGACTGTGTCACCAAAGCCCTTATCTGATACACACTGTTAACACTTCCAAGAGGGTTTTGAGATGAGGGGCAATGTGGCATAATTCCTGGCACATGGTAGGCACAAATAGGTGGTAGTCTTTATTCCAGAGCCAAATGGGATTAGCTTGGTATGTTCTGGTGTAAAATGCACCTTGTCCAAAATTATGCTTAGAATAGCCCACCTCTCCAATTTTTCTGACCTGACAAATGGCAATCAGTTTTGCCTTTGTAAGAACCATTGCAACTTCATCAGTCGTAAAGCTGACTCAGGTTTTCTTCTGATTTTCATCTCTGACACCAGGTATTGATACTGGCCTTTCCACTGGGTGTCAGGTTGAGAGACACTTGTTAGCATGTTGTTCCTTACGGGCCAGACTTCTAGTACAGGCTGCCTCTCTTCTCATGGGTAGGGACCTCTGACTCTTTCAAGAAGGGTATTAAAGCCCCCAGCTTAAATCGACTCTGCTGGAATCTTTGCAGAGGACCCAGGAACCTGTTTTCATAAACTTCCCCATGATAGTGGTTTGGGAGTAGTGGTTATATGGATTTAATGAGGGAAAGATCTGTTTAAAACATTAAAAGGTAAAGATATTACTTTGAGAACTGACATACACTTGACCCAAGACATGGTGGTTTTAATCATCTCAGAAGCTCTCAACTGGTGGACAATGGATGAGGAGGACTGGAGGGATAAATGACGCCTTGAATGATGGTGTTGAAGAATAGTAACTATACCATGGGTCACCAAAAGAACAAGCACGTCTGTCTTGGGAGAAGTGCTGCCGTAATACACCTTAGAAGTGAGGATGCTAAGAGCGCTCACATATTTTGGTCATGCTAGGAGGAGGGACCAGTCACTGGAAAAAGACATCATGTGGGGGAAGGTGATGGGTCAATGACAGAGAAGAAGACCCTCAGGAGATAGATTGACCCAGCAGCTGCTACAATGGGTTCAAATGCAGCAATGATTGTGAGCATGAGGGGGCGCCAGGACTGCTTTGTTCTGTTGTGTGTAGGGTTGCTATGAGTGCGTTGGGAAAGTCAGCTGTCAGAGACCTGTCCAAAGTACTGAAGAGCAACGATGTCAGTCTGGAGACTTAGGTGCGTCGGACACAGGCCATGTCTTTGAATTATTGGCTATCTATCAGAAAGCTGGATGATGACTAGGTATGAAAGAAGAATTGATGCCTTTGAGCTGTGGTGCTGGAGAAGAGTATTGAAAATGCCATGGAATGCTAGGAGAAGGTTCGCCTAGAGAGGGTGAGACCAGGCTGCTCCCTGGAGGCAAGGATTCTGAGGCTTCGTATGACATACTTTGGACCAGTCCTTGGCAAGGGACGTCATGCTTGGTAGGGTGGAGGGACAGTGCAAGAGAGGAGGACCCTCGAGGAGATGGATTGATTTCGTTACTGGGGTGATGGGGGTAGGAGTGTCAGAGACAATAAGATTGGCACAGGATAGAGCAGGATTTAGAATTGTTGTACATAGGGTCTTTATGAATCTCAGGCGACTTGATGGCACATAACAAAAACAACGAGTGAGAAATCACACGATGGCGCCTAACAGCCAGAGGACACAGGAGTAACTCAGGGCCTGACACAGATTTATACATGTAGTGCCTCCAACTCTAAATCCCCTTTTGTGTACACTTTTTAAAATTTTTTAAAAATTATTATTAATTTTAAACTTTTGTGTAGTTGTCTTACTAAATAAACCCTGTAAGCACTTCTCACCAGCTGATGCGGTGTTAGGTTCTATCAGTAGAGGGCGCTAGAGAGAAACAGCAAAGCACAGAAAGAGCCTTGGTCCTTCGTTCCTCTTCTGGCTTCCAGCTTGCTGTTCTCTCCCTGCAGAGGGTTCCAGCCGCGTGCAGTGAGTTCCCACAGCAGCCGGCAGGAGGCAGCCAGCAGACTGGCATCTCTGGGAACTTTCACCAATGTCTGAGGGGCTGCAGATGCGCTCTGTCCAGCGAGGTCTGGATCACATCTTTGAGGGCACGGTCCTTCTAAATTCAGAGTTCCTCCTTTAGATAATCTCTTTCAGCCGCACACGCAGGAGTTTCCGCCTGCATTTACTATTCCTTTCTTCTGTGTTGTTGAATGTTGTGAAAGCAGTTCTGGCTTAAAATGATTTTATGGCATCAGGTGCTAGACGAAAATTTTCATGTTCCAGCTGCTCTGCGAGAGACCGATGAACAATCTCCTTCTGGGTATTTTGTAGCCCCTGAAAGCACAGCGGCAGAGAGAGGGCACAACAGGACAGGGTCGAATTGCCCCATAGACTTTCCGAGGCTGTTATCTTTATAGTAGTTTCTTCTCATTCTCTCATTGAACAGCTGCTGGGTTTGCACGCCTGACCTTTGAGTTAGCACCAAAGCGACCGTTTATTCCTTAGAATCCATTTTCTCCCTTTCATGAGGTTTTTAATCTTTTCTACTTTTCCTATGCAAATTGTGGGTGTGTTTTTCTGGGTTTTGATTTTTGTCCCCTGACTGGACTGTCTAATAGGACGCCCTGGTGAAGTAGTTATAGGGAGTTGTGCCTCTAACCCAAAAGTGGCACCTCTCTAGGTGTTGAATCTACCAGCTGCTCTGGGAGAAAGGTGAGCAGTCTCTTTCCATGCAATTTACAGTCTCTGGAAATCTGACGACGAATGGTCAGCTTTGAGTATGTAACAACTCAATGGTAATGTATTTGAAGGTGTTTTTGGTTGCTATTATTGTTTTGTTTTGCTTTTCCAGTGAAATAATGGTTTGCTCTATAGTTTCTCAGATATGTATACATTATTTAACACAGAGAACAATATCTACAGATATTATTTACTGCACTGGAACAGCACAACAGCAGAGAACTGCCAGAAATACAAGTTGGGTTTGGAAGAGGCCATGACACTAGAGACTCAGCCAATGATGGATGTTGGCTGAAAGCAGAGAGTACCAGAAGAATGTCTATTGGCATTTTCTTGACTATGCAAAGGCATTTGACTGTGTGGATCACAACAAATTGTGGTTAACCTTGAGAAGACTGGGAATCCAGAACAATTGATTGTGCTCATGCGAAACCTGCACTTAGACCAGGAAGCAGTTGTACAAACAGAGTAAAGAAATACTACATGGTTCAAAATTGAGAAAGGAGTGTGTCAGGATTGTGTCTCTTCTCCATACCTTTTCAATCTGTAAGTGGAACAGATAATTTGGAAAGTTGGACTTTATGAAGAACGTGGCATTAAGTTTGGAAGAAGACTCATCAGCATCCTGCATTATACAGATGACACAATCTTGCTTACCAAAATTGCAGAGGACTCAAAGTGTTTGCTGCAGAAGGTCAAGGACTGCAATCTTCAATATGGATTGAAGTTCAACATTAAGAAACAACGATTCTCACCACTGGGCCAACTAGAAGCATCATGATAGATAGAGAAGAGACTGAAGCTGTTATCAATTTCAGCTTGCTCAGCTTCACCATCAACACTCTTGGCACCAGCAGTCAGGAAATCAAAATGAATTGCACAGGGAAAATCTGCTGTCAGGGTCCTCTCCAGAGTACTGAGAAGCAACAATGTCAGTCTAGAGATTAAGCTGTGTCTGATCCAGGCCATGGTCTTCATACTTACTTGTTATGCATCCGAGAGCTGGACAATGAATAAGGATCACAGAAGAAAAATTGATGCCTTTAAGTTGTGGACCTGGAGAAAAGTATTGAACAAACACCATGGACTGCCAAGAGAACAAGAGGAAGCCAGGTTGCTCTTTGGAAGCAGGGTTTGCAAAGCTCTGTCTCACAAACTTTGGGCATGTTGCCAGAAGGGACCAGTCCTTGGAGAAGAGCATCATTCTTGGAAGGATGGAGGATCCGTTAGCACAGTAGAAGAAGACCCTGGATGAAATGGATTGACGCAGTAACTACGGCAACTGGGAGCAAGTGTATCAGAGACAGATTGGCTCAGGATAGGGCAGGGTTCAAAGCTGTTCTTGATAGGGTCACTATGAGTCATAGTCACTTTGACAGTACCACAAAACCAACAACAATCCCAAAGTTACCCAGTTCAAATCCACCATATGCTCTGCAGGAGAAGGATGGGCAGTCTCCTCCCCTGTGATTTACTGACTCTGGAAACCCATTGGGGGGGTCAGGTATGAGTCCAATCCAACTCCAAAGCAAACAATATCAACCACCGGAAACTGGGAATTCCAGAATTTACAACTTGAAAGAATGAGTTCCTTGTCCCACGGATTCCAGGGTGATGCCACTTAGGGATAGGACTGAGGGAGAGTCATGGGGGAAAGTGAGGAGACGTTTCAACATGGCTTCCTCCAGCATCTTGAACTGGAAAGTACCACAACCTTCTGTGGAAATCACGTGATATTCAAATTGTGAGAATGACTAATAGGCCAAGAAAACAAAGAGGAGCTTGTTTGGTCAATCTGCAGTTATAGCAACCCTTTAGGGCAGAGTAGAATCACTCCCAGGGTTTGTAAAACTGTAATCTTTTTGCAAGCAGATTGCCACATATTTCCTCTGTGGAGTGGCAGATGGGTTTGAACCACTGACCTTTGGTTAGCAATTGAACACTTAAACACTAGACTATCATCAGGGCACAGACTCCAAATTATCTGTGATCACACAGTTCAAGAGACAGAGATCCCAGCTCTTCCAGGAAAAGAATAACAGGGTCCAGCAAAGACTCAGCGTACTGTCCTTGGCCATGCTACAGTAGGCGAAGCACTTGTGCGTTAGCGAGGAGGTTCTGAAGCCTGAACTCGGCTCCTCTCTCTATTCTTGCTATCCGTGGGGTGTAAGTACAGGGGATAAAGTGTGTTTAAAAGAACTCACCTGAGTAGTCTTCTGGGAACATGGGACAAGAATCTGATATTCAAAGTGATGGCCTCTTCAGCAGAAAGTTAGCTCAAGGATTCCTTCTGGCTGATTTTTGTGACGTTTTCCCTGCTCTGCAGCTGGAAACTGGGATGGAGTAAGGCTTGGTCTGGGACATCAACAGAGAACAGCCTGGCTGTGGTCCTGCCTCACAGCTGTGTGCATGACTCAGGCTCCAGCACTCACCTTTGGGCTACTCTTCCTTGGCAGGTGGGGATGACCTTCTCCCAACAACTGAAGAGGTTCAAGCCCAAGGTTTAGGGTTCCTGACTAAAATTATCCTATCTATGACAGCGTATCAGAGAATAGAAGAGCTGGAGGGATGGGAATAGGGGCTTTGTTGTGTGGTTAGGTACCATCAAGTCCAGTACGACTCACAGCAACTCCAGGAACAACAGATTGGATCCTGCCCTCCCCCGTGCCACCCTCATGTCCTCTGGCATTCTCCAGCCCACTGCTGCAGTCACTGTGTCAATGCATCTGGTGGGGGGGGTCTTCCTCTCTTTCTCTGACCCTCTCTCTACCTTTCCCAGCATGGTGACTGACAACTCCTTGGAAACATGCCCAAAGTATACAAGACACATATGCAGACCACTTCTAAGGAGCAGCCCTGGTTGCACTTCCTCCAAGGCAAGCTTGTTTGCACTTTTGCTTGTCCCTGAGATTTAGAGCGTAGGCCCACCCAATTTGAAGAAACTGGCTGGCTTAGTCTTCCAGGGCTGCTATAATAGCCATCTGGGACTCAGACTGAGGCATTTTTCTCATAGTTCTAGATGACAGGAATGAAAAATCAAGGGGTCAGCTTGGCTGTACTCCATCAGGAGGCTCCGGGGACGACTCTCTCTTGCTTATTCCAGCTCTTGGTGGCCCAGGTATTCCTTGGCTTGTGGCCACATCACTCAACCACTGCTCTGTCTACACATGGTCTTTTTCCTGAGGAGCTCTGTGTGTGCTTTCCACATAAGGTCCATGATAAAGCCAGGTTGATCGAATCTTCACATCCATGATGAGTTCTATCTGCAAAGACACTGTTTCTAAATAAGGGCACATCCTGAGGTTGTAACTGGCTGTGATCTTTAGGCAACATTCCTCAATCCACCTATGCTAAGTAAACGGATAGAAAGGCAGTCGCAAACCGGGATTACAAAGGGGTCGGGAGGCCTGCAACTGCTTTGCTCACGCTGTGGGTTGAAGGGGTCAATTTGAATCTCAAGGAAGGCGGGGCGACCAGCTGCTGGCCAGCGGAGCTGAGCTTCTGTGCTGGAGCAGTGATTTGCGGATATGGCCACTAGGTGTCACTGTCTCACAAGCTGTCTGACATCCAGAGTTTACCTCCGCGGGGAGCTCATGTGGCCTATAGAAGGAGTCTGCACTACAATCCTGAAGACAGCTGTTCGAATCCACCAGGTGCTCCACAGGAGACTGGGCTGTCTCCTCCCGTGTAATTACTGCCTCTGAAAACTCACTCGGAGGGTCAGCTATGGGTTGTTTCCTACTTGATGGCACACAACAACAACAACAACAACAACAAGTGCCAGTTAACGACCAACTCTGATATGTGGAAGCAAGTGTTGTTACAAAAATCATATGAGGAGTGGCAACTCTCAAGCTGAGGGAAAGGAAGAACTGATTTATCAAGGAACGTGAACCCCAGTTAGACCAGTTGCTGCTGTATCAAATACTTATTGCTGTCTCCTGCGAGTTTTCGGAAACTGTCAAGTGTACAGGATGAGATTGCCAGTGTTTCTCCCTCGGAGCTACTGGTGGACTTGAACTGTCTGGGAGATGTTACCTTTAGGGTAGTAGTGCCACTTCCTGTGGACAACACCACCAGAGCTCATTACCAGGTGCTCTACCTCCTAGCTAGTAGATAGCATTAGAAAGACTCCTGGAGATGCTGTGTGTATTACAGTTGGATTGTATTCCCCAGGGTTTTTCTGATGGCTGATTTTTCACAAGTACATCACTAAGCCTGTCTCCTGACTGAGGTGGGCTCAAACTTCCAACCCTTTGGTTAACAGCTGAACGTGTTAACTGTTGATAAGTCTTGGCTGTTAAATGCTTCTCCCCAGTGATGACAGCTGATAATTCAATAGGACCAGGGCCCCCCAAGTTTGTGAAGTTTGTTGCTGGTGTCTGTTTAGTAGACTCTAGCCCATAGCAACTCTATGTAACAGAAAAGAACAATGCCATAGGGTTTGGCTGGCTGCAAGTGGCCTAGCAGTAAGGAACTGAACTGCCAAGCCAAAGACACACAGTTTGAATCCACCAGCTGCTCCACAGGAGAAAGATGGGCAATCTCCTGTGGAATTTGCTGCTTCTAAAAAATCCTGGGGAAGGTCAGCAATGGGTCAAGTCTGACTCAGTGACACATAACAACAATGGAAGCAGCTCACCGAGTCTTTTTCACTTAGTAGACCAGGACTTTTTTTAGAGAAAGAGGTCCAGAAAGAGAAGACCATTGCCCCAAGGAAACGGAGCAGGACTTGAACCTTGGATGTCAAAATCCTTATGCAGGGTTCTGTTCACTCCACCATACTCTGGGTCCACCATGCTCCCCAGCACATGTGTTCAGGCACTCATTCACTCTCTTACAGTTTATTGAGCACTTGGTATATGTTATTTCCATTTCTTTGTAGGCTAGCCGACTTGAGAGCACTAACAACATGACAGGGTGTACCAGAGACCGGATTTGGGTGGGGTGGGGCAAAAGCCCCCTGGAGACAAAAGTCAGTCTGTAATTTTCTTTCAAATGACCTACCAAGGTCATAACCTCGCTATAGAAAAAACAGAAGAGGTACAACCAGGATCCGGCCAAAGATGAAGGAGCAGCTCCACACACACTGCCTCTTTGAGCAGTGCTGCTCGGCCAGGCCGGCTGCAGGCTGTTTCTGAGAAGGATCCTGTGGACAAAGACTGTTTGAAGCAGTAACAGCTGTGACCACCAAGGGGCAGTGTTTCGCCACATCCTGCTTGGTCAAATGCGTCTCCTCTCCTTATCTCAGGACAGTTGTTGAGTACCAACAACCAACAACCACAGGGTTTGGCGTTGAAGTAAGTTCTCTGTTGGAATTTAGCTCCAGCTGGTTTTCAGAGGTAGTTTAATTGCATGGAAGGAGCTTGCCCGTCTTTCTCCTGCAGAGCAGCTGATGGATTCAAACCATGTGCCTTTGTGATGGCAGCAAAGCTCTTTACCACTCGGCCACAGAGCTCCAGAGGGTTATTTACTAGAAAAAAGCAAGTGTAGAACAGGGAGAGCTCTGTCAGACCGGGTTTGAAATTGTTCTCCTAAAGTCAATACTTTCTCATCCTGCCGTCAGGCCCTGTGCACATGTTGGGCTTTCTGATAGAGTTGACAGGCTGTGAAGTTGGAGCATCATGTTTTAGTTTCCAACATCCTTTCATATCATTCTTCTCCCGTGGTTCAGAGCTGTTCTTGACCTTGGCAATGCTCTGAGGCAGTTTTCACATTACTGAAAGAATGGCATGGGATCTTGGTTGGAGACACCGCAGGCTGCAGCCCCAACCCAGTTCACCTTCCTTCCTCCCCTCTGCCCTCCACCGGGCTGCAAAGTCGGGCTCCATTAGCCATTCTGCGTCCGTCTTCTGGACACAGCCATCACCTGCTTTGCCGCAGCCCGGTGCTGCCTCTGAGCTCATTATTGACCATTCTGCTGGGATATTAAGCACTTTAGGCTTCACTGGGGGATGGTTAATCAACAACCTTGTCAGAGTGATGGATTCGTCTAGGATTATTGCTTAATTAGCTTGTTTAGAAGGAAAAAATCAAGCAGGACATCAGTTCTCTGGGAGCTGGGAGGATGGGGTTAGGGGAACTGGGCATTGGTGGGAAGGGACCGTGATAGATCTCAGGCTTCCGCATGGTGTCATGATGCTGCCGGCCAGAGAAGACCTTTAGCTTAACTGCAGTAGGTATTGTGCAGATGCCTTGTTCTTGCAGCTCAGAGAACAGTCACCCTTCAGTAGTGCTGCAAAAAATGTGAGTTCCTGAGAGGTCACCTCAGGACCACACTTATGCCTCAGAATCACTCAGAGAGCTCTAAAAAGGCAGATTCTCAGGCCTAGCCTCAGATCTTCTGAATGACACTTTATATTTAATAATAATAATAATAATAAAGCTTTTGCAAGGGGCTCTTATTCACAATAAATTTTGAAGTCATAGTCCCAGAGATTTGAGACTAGAAACATAAACTCTAATCAGTGTTATCCTTGGTGCTGAGATGGTCTGAGCTCTTTCTGTTTTCTGACTTGACCAAGCCCCATGAATCCTGTCTTCCCCTCCCTCCTGCGTTCCTGGCCTTCCTCCTTCCCTTCCTCATCCTCTCCTCCTAATTGGCTGGCTACCATGGTTACCCATAGTGGACAGTGTTTGGTGGAACTCCCTGATTAAAACAAGCTTGGAAGCAGGAGTGGCATCCACTTCTGAAATAGCTTGCCTCTGGAAACCCTATGAACCTGGAGAAAGGATGAAAGTTATTCAAGTGTTCAGGTCTTTTGTTCATAGGGTCTCTGTAAGTTGTCTATGACTCGATGGCACTTAACAACAACAACAACAACAACAATAGTCTGTGGAACAGGGAGTTTTAAGCATTTCATTTTTTGAAGCCATGTTTTTGTCTTTCATTTTAAACATGAGTGAATTGCACGAACCTTTGGTTTTCTTTGGCTTTGACTTTCACAAGCAGGCATGCAATCTCTCACAGTTTCAGTTACTCATTCATTGTTATCATGTCAGAACCCTCTAATAGCTGACCCTCCAGTGGGTTTTCAGAAGCTTTAAATAAGACCACTGTTATAAAACAGGGCTGACATGGGGAATGGGGAGACAGAAAAAGAGGGGATAAATAATGAACATTGCATTGGAACAGATGAAGGAAAGAATGATTTAAAAGGAATATATGGTTAGGCATTATA
>NW_006399759.1:198891-205918 GCF_000299155.1 Elephantulus edwardii | reverse complement strand
AGAGAATAGTGCAACAATGAATGAATAGAAGCCCAAAATCTCTGTAAATGTTTATGAAAGTTAATAAAATATAATTATAGAAAAAAGACAAAAAAAAGGAAAATATTTTCTGTAAACTTTTGTTCAAGATCACAATTAAAATAATAAATTTTATTTAAAAACAAAACCAAAAACAACCACCCCGGAAGAGATTGGGCATCTTTCCATCTAAGAGCTGCTGGTTTAACTGCCAGAGACGTGTGGCACAGGGCTACCAGCACAGCTCCTTATGAACTAGGACCCCAGAGGGGGCGAAAAATCCAAATTCAGAGTGTTGACACAGGGGTTAGGTTTTGTCTGTCATGAACTTTTTTTTAAAGTTGGGAAAAACTCAATAACTTGTGTTTCCTGTGTCTGGGGTCTTCCAGGGATTCTCTCAGGTGGTGAGGACCTTTCATGTAAAAGACGAATGAATGGGGAATGGGGAGAAGGGTCCAAGACAAAGGTCATCGGTTTTCTACTAGAAATCTTGTCTCCCTTTCCTTTGGGCCTGGGGATGGCCAAAAATCAAGTGGAGCAAAGGAGGCCACTTTTATTCTAGGGAGAAGTGAGGCTGAAGTCAACCCCAAACTGTTTGTTTTGCATGAGGAGTTGCTTTCTGGGGCTTGATTTCCCTCACGTGCGTGCTTTCTTTCTTTCTTTTTTTAAGTAAAATTTTTATTTTATATGATTTATTTACAAAGTTCATATACATTGTTTTGCACACTGGATCTTTGCCCACTTCCTTTACCCACCTCTCCCTCCACACATCAAAGTGCTATCCTGTGATTACTGCCCATCCTCACCCCTCTGGTCCTACCCTCCCCCTCCTTGGCTCCTCCCTCATACACAATTTTTTTAATGAAAGTTTACAGAGACTTAGGGTTTCCATTCATTCATTGATTGTTGCACTTTTCTCTGTGCCTACTCCCTCCCCTCACACACATTTTTACTGGTTATCTTTCTACTTCTACAATAATGGTATTATACAATATTTGCCCTTATGGGACTGTATTAGTTCACTTGGAAGCAGGAGTGGTTTCCACTTCCTAAACAAGTAGCCTCTGAAAACTCTATGAACTTTGATTAATGTCGATAGTTGTAGAGAGACATCAGGCCTTTTGTTCATAGGGACTCGAAGGCAATTAACAACAACAACAACAACAACACAATGTGTGTACTTTTATTTATTTTTTAATGTGCATGCTTTTAAATGTTCACTCTTACAGGCATGACCTATTGGCTATGAAGAAGTGATTTGTCCTACAAACTGAGGTCCACTGCAGATTGGTTTGTATCTGTCATGTCTAATTAAATGGTCCACTCATCTTGGGGCCTCAGTGATCTCATCTGTGAAATGGGCAAGGAGCCCAGACATTCTGCTTCTCTCACAGGATTGGTTACAGAAGGTCTGCTCACTCCCGGGAGCCTGTAGGGTTAGGGTCTGAGATCTTATCACCCCCCACCCCCCATCTCTGTCCCTCTGTCTAGGAGCCAGGGATGCTTCTTGTCCATCTGTGAGAAAGATGGGATAAATAATGTATACTGCATTGAAACAGATGAAGGAGAGTACTGTTTAAAAGGGATATGTGATTAGGTATTATTGTCATGACAGGAGTCCAGAATGAAGGCTGCACAGTGGAGTGGACTTGAAGGGAGGGATTGTATACCAATGAAGGAATTTTTATTTTACTTTTCAAAGAGTGAACTGGGGGGGGAGGGGTGGGCAGGGAGAAAAGAGCAACAATGCATGAATGGAATTTCAAAGTCTCTGTAAATTTTCATTAAAAGGAATAATAATTTTTAAAAAAGAAGTAAGGAGGGAGAAAGAAACTTAGTCCCACATATTTTGGGAATGTTATTAAGAGGGGCCAGTCCTTGGAAGAAGACATGTCTTTAGAAAAATATAAGGTCAGTGATAGAAGAGGCATATCCTTTATGAGATGCGTTGACACAGTGACTGCAACAAAAGTCTTGAAAAGATCATGGAGATACAGCAGAGGGCCAGGTCTTAAATTGCTGCTCATAGGATCACAAGGAGTCATAGTTATCTCAACAACATCTAGCAACGTTTTACCAAAAACCAAGTGTACTAGGCTAACGTGCTATTTATATTTCTAACAACCTGCTCATATTATTAACAAAAAAGATTCTTTAAAAAAAAATGAAAGAAAGCGACCTACTCAATGACCCCAGGTAAGAGGCCAGCAGGGTCAGTACTTGACTGCGGTCTCATCTCAGTCCCTCAAGCCTGCCCTTCCTGGTCATCCTTTCTTGACCTTGCTTGAAGGATGTGGGAGCCCTGAGAAGGGGCAGCCTGAGGGTATGCTGGCTGTTTGGCCTGTCTTAGGCTACGGACGCAGGCCCCACCCTCTTCTGGGGAACCGTGGGATAAAATCTCCCCCAGTTCCAGGCGTGGAAGCCAGAACCCGCCTGCCATGTCTGCTCAGATCCTCTCTGAGCTTTCCAGAGCCCCAGTGAGACTGCGAGAGTCAGCTTTTCAGTTAATCAACTGAGAAACCTTTCCCTTGACATCATTAAAGATTGGTTCCATGTAGTGTCGCAAATGACTCTGCATCAATGGCTCAGAGGGGCCACACACCCCTATAATGCTGACTGCTGTCCCCAGTTGTGTACAATCACTCTGCCCTTCTTATCTCCTCAGATCCAGGTGGACCCAGAGAGAAGAGGGCTGACATGTGGTTGGGACAGCAAAATGCACAGGTGTGTTGAACTTTGTATGTGGGTGTCCAGGCCAAGGTCATCTCAACTCCCACACGACATGTCTCATTCATTCTTCTGGACATTCCCTCCCAGCAGAGTCTCTGTTGAGAGTGCTGTTTTGTTGTGTGTGTGTGTGTGTGTGTGTGTGTTTGTATGCAGAGAACCTACAGCGCAGGGCAGTCTGACCCTGTTGTTGATGGTGATCATCTAGAATAAACATACTCATTTCTATGGAATGAATTCTGACTCCTAGTGACCCTGTCATCTTCAGCAGAATCTTGCTTGCATGTCATATCAATGATACTGTTCAATCATTTCCACAGTCTGTTGAGTCATTTTTCTTTGGAATGGGAACAAATATAGATCTCTTCTAGTCAGTTGGCCAGGTGGTTGTCCTCCAGATTTCTTGGCATAACTTAGTGAGCACATTCAGGGCAGCATCAGTTTGTTGAAATATGTCAACTGATATACTATCAATTCCTGGGGCCTTGTTTATTTGCCAATTCTTTCAGAGCAGCTTGAACTTATTCCTTCATCACCACAGGCTCTTGCTTATACGTTGTTTCATGAAATTCTTCTGTGTCTGCCAATTCCCTTTGGTACAATGACCCTGTATACTCTCCACCTTCTTTTAATGCTTCCAAGTTCATTTAATATTCTACCCAAAGCATTCTTAAGTATTGAATCTTGAGGCATGAATTTGTTCTTCAGTTTCTTGAGTTTAAGAAATGCTGAGTGGGTCAGCCCCTTTGATTTTCTGACTCCAGTTCTTTGCATATTTCATTATAATACTTTACTTTGTCTTCCTGTGCTCCACAACCCTGCCTACTGAAACGGAGAAGGACCTGAAGCACTTGCTGCAGAAGGTTAAGTACTGTAGTCTTGACTATGGATTGAAGCTCAACATTAAGGAAACAAAGATTCTCACCACTGGACCAGTTGGCAGCATTATGATAGGTGGTGAAGAGATTGAGATTGTTGACAGCTTTAGTTTGCTTGGCTCCACAATTAACATTCTTGGTACCAGCATCCAGGAAATTAGAAGACAAATTACATTGGGAAGATCTGCTGTCAGAGACCTCTCTAAAGTACTGAAGGGCAGCGATATCAGTCTGGAGACTTACAGTGTGCCCGATTCAGGAACCTTTGCAATTACTTGCTATGTATCAGAAAGTTGGACAACAACATGGACTGCTAGGAGAACAAACAGGTTCATCCTCGGGAGGGTGAGACCGGACTGCTCTTTGGAGGGAAGGATTCTGAAGCTTCATCTTACATACTTTGGGTATATTGCAAGGAGAGACCAGTCCTCAGAGAGGGATGTCTTGCTTAGGAGAATGGAGGGACAGTGCAAGAGAGAAAGACCTTCTTTGAGGTGGATTGATTCTGTGATTGGAGTAATGGGAGTAGGAGTGTCAGAGACAATAAGATTGGCACAGGATGGAGCAGGATTTGGGGCTTGTGTACATAGAGTTGTTATGAATTGCAGGCGACTCAATGGCACGTAACAACAGGTGACCATATAACTCAAGGTAGGTCTGCCTTGGAGGGTTTCAAGGCTGCACTCTATGTGAATGGACTGCCATCTCTTCCTCCCATGGTGTAGCTGATGGGTTCCAACTACAGACTTTTTGCTAAATGATCAAGTGCTTTAATCACTGTGCCAATCAGGCTCCTCCTTCGGGCATTAGCTCTGACTCCACAGTCTTTGCTTTTGGAAGCATATGGCATTCATCCTGGTTAACAGGGGATGGCAGGTAAGATGGCCTGGCCCATGCACTGCTGCGTTGTACCCCTTGGGCCCGTGTGACAGCCTCAGCAGGAGGGACTGACTCCTGCAGCAGTAGCTGTGAAGCTTGGGAAGTTAGAGAGATACTCCCTGCGGGTTGCAGGCTGATTGGCTGCTTGATACTTGTCCACACAGTGTGTTCACGTCCTGAAGGTGTTTGTACAATGGCGCTCCCCGAGCCACACCATTCCACCTTCTGCCCAGCAAGGCAAGGCTCAGGTAAGATCCCACCTTCCTGTCCTTTGAGCACATACATTTGTAAGGATTTCCTCACTGAAGAGACTTTCAAGAATGAGCTGTTAAGCCAAAAATTCTCCCCAGTGAGCCTTTCTGGCCATTGTATGGTATCTCTCCTGTACTTTAGCCATCACGATGTTTTAGCACCTCAAACGTGTGCCCTTCGAAGCTCAGCCATTCTTGGCCCTGCCTGTGTCCTTCTGTCCTAACTCTGCCACATGTTCTGCTGCGTGCTCTGACAAAGTGTCTTTCCCTTCTCAAGAATTCTGTCCGCAACAGCCAACTAGCAAACTGTTCACCCTCTAGGAGCCAACTTCTATCGTCCTTGTGGTCTATTCTGTAAATATTTTAGGTGTGGGCTTAGCAGAGGTCTAGGTCCAGGTGTTGACTCTATCACCTTCTAGCTGTGTGACCTTGGCAGGGCTTCGGTGTTCTTATCTGTAAAATGGAGATAGGAGTTCCTAGTGTGCCCTGCTTGCTTTGGTAGGACTGTGAGTCAAACAGGAGGGCCTGGGGACAGGCACTGTCAGCACTGAATTTTCTCTGGCTCGTTCTTCTCTGGACAGAAGCCCTACAGTGTCCTGGGAGGGCCATTCCTGGCCTCACTCATCTTGCTTAATGGCTGGAGTCCCAGTACCTTATCATATGTCTTGTGTCTGGCAAGGATCAAACCTGCCATCGCAGGGAGAGAAAGTCTACCCAGAAACCCTGGGATGGGTCAAGCCCAGTCAGTCAGTAGAGATACCCCATGATGAAGGCCAACAGGAAATGGAGAGGAGAGGGAATGGATGACGTGGTGCCTTTGAAGCTGAGCAGGTGAAGTTCCTTTAGAGATCTACCTCACCAGCTTGTCTTAATCTTCCGACTCCAAGACACCATGCTGATCATTTTTGGTTAGTAGAAGTTTGATATGTGTAACTGAAGTTGAAATTTGCATCATTAAGTTAGTTTAGATGAAAAAAAAAATTAATATGTTAGAATGTAAAGGGTTTCTCCATCTTTGCACATGGATGTAGTAGAAAAAGAATATTGTTATTGAATAATGTTATTCTCAAACTAGCTTTCAGGATACATTTTCTGCTGATGTTAAAAAGTTAATAGAGGCAACGCCTGAGAAAAGTGTGGGCAAGTTCTTGAGGATTAGGTGGTGCATAAAGTATCATTTCTCCTTAAATTATTTCTTTAAGGGAGTTATTTGTACTTTGAGGACAGGAAAACATGCATAACCTATGACTTTGCATAAGGCAAGTGAGAGAAATGTAAAGTTAGACATATAATTTTATAAACATATATGTGTGTGTATTATGACAATGGTAACTTGTGGTTGCTGTGAGGCTGAACACTGTGACACTGATGTATCAAATGCATTAATGGTTGGCTACCCAGTGTGGACAGTTAGTGGGGTCGAGCTCCCCGATTAAAACAAGCTTGGAAGCAGGAGTGGCACCCACATCCATAATAGTTTGCCTACGGAAACCTTATGAACCTGGAGAGAGGATGAAAGACACCCAAGCATTGAGGACTCTCCTTCATAGGGTCGCTATGAGTAGCCTGTGACTCAACGGCACTTAACAACATTATGACAATGATTATTTAACATTGTCATAGTACACACACATATATAATCCAACCTTTGGTATGGATCACATCTTAATGTCAAGAAAACGAAAATTCTTACCATTGGACCGATAGGCAACATCATGGTGGATTAAGAGGAAACTGTCAACAGTTTCATCTTGGATCCACAATTAACATGCTTGGTGTTAGTCAAAGAGAAGAATGAAGAATTCAGAACGCAAATGCTGATGGTCTTGCTGTTGAAGATAAGAAAACGGCCTTACCTGTCTTACTAAGCTAGCAGGTTGCTCGTAAATCAGAGTGGAATGTCCCTCCCTAAAGACTCTGTTTATAAAAATCCTTCCCAGTAAGTTCACAGTGTGACTTCCCATTCTACCTCTCCAGGATGAGGAACTCACCTGGGAGCTCCCCTCCCCCCCCCCTTAATAAAGCTGCATTAAGCTTTCTCTTGTTCTCTCTGATTTCTTCTTTAAGTCCACTAACCTAGCCTAACCTAACATATGGTGCCGAAACCCGGGAGATGAGTTAAGGTGCTGTGCCCCCACCTTAGGGTGAGTGCTGGTGCCCCTTATTCTCTTCTGAACCAGTCTGTGCAGTGTCGAGATGCTCGAATGGTAAAGTAAAGTTCTGCTGCTCTCCCTCTCTCTTGTGCTCTGTGTGGGCAGCTGCTGGCCAGATCTC
>NW_006399759.1:165182-197921 GCF_000299155.1 Elephantulus edwardii | reverse complement strand
ACCAAGAACCCCTTACAGCCTCTGTTTTCCTAACTCAGTCATATACAAATGTAGCCTCACCACAGGAAGCCCTTTCCAATTCTCCTTCAGATGCAGCCTGTCAGGTTGCCTTCCTCTTCTCTCTCCCCAATCTGTTCAGAAAAAGTTTCCTACAGCCACTCTCTTCCTTCACCTTCCTTCTTTTAAACCATCACCTAACTCCTCTGATCACATTAGCAGCAAAAACACACAGGCAAATTCACCAAACCTCTCAGCTCCTGCTTTCCCCCACTCAGACACAGCCCCTCCCCCATCCTGCTTGGGAAAGTTCACATAGCAGAGAAAAATGCCAAAGTGAATAGCAAGTTCTCACTGCTACCTCACAGCACACAGAAAAAGCTAGAAACTACCTCCAAACACCTCACTCACCTCCAGACACCCTATTAGAGACCTGGTAGGTCTTTAAAGTTCCAATGCCTGAAAGAAACTGGCAGAAAAAAACTCATGCCTGACAGAATGCGAATATGCAAGCCCAGACTCTCCTGGCTGCCTTATGGCCTGCGATGGTGAAGGGTCAGAGGACTAATGCTCCTTTGAAGAGCCAATTACCTCCCGAGGCATGCTTCAGATGTGGCAAAGAGGGTCATTGGGCTCACCGTTGCCCAAACCCTCAAACTCCAACAAGGCCTTGCCCAATCTGTAGGACAATGGGTCATTGGAAGGTTGATTGCCCTTCAGTGCCTAGTCATAGAAGGTCAGTCCCTCCATCAGATCCAGTCCCTATCGACCTTCTAGGCCTAACTGCAGAGGATTGAAGATGCCCAGGTTCAACAACCCTCACCACGCCTAAGCTCCCAAGGTAACCTTCAGGTACCAAGCAAACCGGTTTCCTTTCTGATTAGCATGAGAGCTACCTGTTCAGTACTCCCTTCTTTCTCAGGTTCTGTTTTCCCTACCCAGGTCTCAGTAATAGGGATTCATAGTCTTCCCTCCAAGCCTCATATCACTCACCAGGCAATGTCAACCCTATCATATAGTATCTTTCCACTTCATCTGTAACCTCTCACCACCAACCTGTTTTCGTTACTCTAAAGAACTCCTCTTCTTTTCCTGCTAAACCTCATTCCCTGTCTCCACACAACACTGCAGAAGTTTAAAACCCATAATTACTTGCCTACTTTCAGATAAACTTCTTATCCTAAATAAATAAATAATCTATCTTTTGGTGTGCAGTCTCACACCCACACTGCTCAAACTTTTTGGCCTCCAAAGGATGCAGAGTATCCCCTTCCAAGGCCCAAATGTCTCTCCTCACAGTCACACATACCAGCTTTCAGTTAACTCCCACCACTAGAAGTCTAACAGTCAATTGGCACATGGCCATTGAACGCCTGAAGCCTCCTCAAACTGCTGATCAAATCCTCTCCTTTCTCAGCTTTATTAATTTCCTCAGACACTGGATCCCCAATTTTTCTTTACTTGCAAAACCTTTTTCAAACTCCAATACTTCATTCCACAGTTCCCATCCCTTACTTTACCAAATTCCTCTAAACACTTCACTTGTTCACTGATGAAAATGAATTATTGCTGTTGGTGTTTGAGCTCAACCTCTTAAACCCACCTTTACACCTATTACATACCTAAGCTGCTCTCCTCACTAAAAAGCACTGAAACTTCCTTTAAGAAGCCCCCTACAAGTTTTCTCAAGCCACAGACTTTGAGATCTACTTCCAAATCATTTTCTTCCTCATGTCCTCCTAAGCAGATACAGAAGCTCTACCTACTTTTCCTCAAAATCCTAATATTTTCTTCTCCTCTAGTAAAAATAATGTCCGTATCTTAGCTGCTCTCTCAGAGGGAGTGGCTTTCACGGCCTCGTTGCTACATAAGCAAAGCAAAAGCTTTCCCAGGTTCTTTATTGGTCTGGCTTATACCCTCTAAACTAGGCCAAACTTCTCTGCTTTGTGCTTTTTCCTCTGTATTCTATTACTCTAGTCCCAAAAATCGAAGGACAATTTGCCATTTAAATCTGAATACATCCAACACCAGCTTCAATTCTCAACTGCAAACACCACCCCTCTGAGGTGAGGGTCCAGTCAAGCCCTGAGGCGCCCAGGGATTGCCTTTGCTCTTTTACCTCATTAAAAAGGCAGGACCTGTCCAGGGACAGCTCTCCTCCTCCAAACTCGTGAACATCCAGCATTATGTCTAATCTGAGGATCTGTCCCAGGGACAGCACTCCTCACAAACCTCCGGCATTATGCCTAATCTGGGGACCTGTCCCGGGGACAGCTCTCCTCTAAAATTGTGCATCCTCAACATCACGCCTGATTTAAAGCAATCTCAAATTGTGTAACCGAATTTTGGCTCGTTCAATCCATCTGTCCTTCAAAACATGAGAACTGAAATGGCAAGTAGTCAAGGGTTTATATTCAAACTCTTTCTTTACTGTCCACTTTCCTGTATCTCTCTATCTTGGAGTCTGCCCTGATTCCATGTCAAAATTCTCTAAAACTTTGCAAAATTGGAAGTCTGTATATGTCTATGTACTCTCACTCTCTGGCCTAAAAGCATCTAGGACGTGCTACATCACCTCAATTCTTTACACTCCTCCATGAGTTTAATCTGCCTTCCAATTGCTCCTCTTTGAACTGTCCTTGGGAACACCCTTCACAAGGGTTTTCTGCCTCTTACCATTACAAACCTTCAAAACACCAGACTGATTTAAGAAGTCGAACAAAAGTCAACTCTAAGCCTAACTAAGCTTCACTCCAGCATACCATTCATTGCCAGCTTTGGCCTCCCTACTTTGATATGGTCCTAGCTTCATCTCCGAAAACACCCAGCAGGTATCATCTAGTTTAAGTATCTGCTATAAGCTGTACATACCATATCACTCCCAGTCTTCAGGCAAAACAAGGCACATATACAGACTCACTGACTGTCAAGTTACACTAGTCTTAAGTTACCTTACTTACTGTTGCCTTAATCTGTACCTGAACAACACTCTGTTCACCTTCCTTTCTAAATTCCTTCCAACTGATGTACAGCCAACTACTTCTGCTAAACCATAACTTGCTCACCAAGCCCCTTCTTTTCGCATTGTGCCTTTACTTCTCCCTCCTTAAACAATTACTCTGAAAAACACTCACACCGCTGTATACCCAAACTTTCATCTAAAGGTTTGAACCAAGCCACTAAAGTCACTTCAGAAATGCCATTCTCATCAAACAACAGGCACCCAAGCCTCTCCTACCACCCTGAAGCAGGCCCTGTGCAGTCACCCTAACCACTTACACAGATATTAAAGTCATGGGTGACCCCCATTAACACCACCTTTCTCAAGTCAAACATGTTCCCCTCACTAAGTAAATTTCCTATGCTCTAAATGCCAATACCCAAGTAGAAGTCTCCAGTAACATTCTCCAAGCTAAGCAGACGATGATACAACAAGCCTCTGGAGAGCCACAAACTATGCAGGCTCCAACTCGGTTCTAAATTATCCAGGGTACCTGCACCTTACTATTCCTTAACCAAAGTCAAATGGCAAGCAACCTTTCTCATTGTTAACTGTGTGTCTCTTTACAACGACTCTTGCTAGCAGCAGTACCAATCAATTTCTCTAAACCACACTCCACTAAAACACCTCAAGCCATTCCATCAGTCCAAACTGAGTGTTCCACCACTCAAGAACACATTCCCTTCTGAAAACCAAAGCCTGATAAGAACGCTAAGCCCACTTGCATCTAACAGCCTCTGCAGTGAAACATGAAAACTGCATACACAATGCCAGCATAAATAAGCACACTGTAGCTAAACCAGGACAACACTTATGATGTAATAAGACTCTATACAGAATTTAACCACAAGCCTTCTCCCAAATTAACTCAAAAACTCACCTCTAACTTAAATTTCCCTTCTCTAAGACCAATAGTAATCATAGCATACTGTTATTAATCACTCCATGTCTCTTTAAGGTTTTACTTCACAGGATCAAGAAGATGAGCACCTTAATTCTCCCCTGGCCACTAATCCCAGAATGACTCACTCCAGGCTCTGAACCCCCAGATCGTTGCCCCTGTTTAGCAGGAAGTAGCCAAAAGAAAGATACATCACCCTGTTTTATCACTAAAAAGAGTCTAAGATGTTAATCTGGGCAAAGAGGCCAAAGAGAAGAATGAAGAATTCAGAACTCAAATGCTAATGGCCTTGCTGTTGAAGATAAGAAAACGGCCTTGCCTGTCTGACTAAGCTAGCAGGTGGCTCCTAAACCAGAGTGGAATGTCCCTCCCTAAAGACTCTGTCCCAGTAAGCTCACAGTGTGACTTCCCATCCTGCCTCTCCAGGATGAGGGACTCACCCAGGAGCTCCCCTTCTGCCCCCCCGTTTAATAAAGCTTCATTAAGCTTTCTCTCGTTCTCTCTGATTTCTTCTTTAAGTCCACTAGCCTAGCCTAACCTAACACTTGGTACCAGCAGTCAGGAAATAAGGAGGTCTATTGCACTGGGAAAATCAGCAGTTAGAGACCTCTCCAAATTATTGAAGAGCAATGATATCAGTTTGAAGACTAAGGTGCATCTGATTGAGGCCAAGACCTTTCTAATCACTTGCTATGCTGAGAACTGGACATTGAATAGGGATAACAGGAAAAGAACTGATGCTTTTGGGCTGTGGTGCTGGAGAATAGCACTGAACATCCCCTGGAAGGCCAAGAGAACAAACAAGTATGTCTTGAAAAGCATGCAGCCAGAGTGCTCTTTGTAGGCAAAGATGATAAGGCTTTGCCTCACATACTTTGGGCATGTCGCTAGGAGAGGCTATTCCTTGGAGAAAGACATGATACTAGGAAGGGAGGAAGGTCGGTGAAAGAGAGAAAGACCTTTGACCAGATGGAGTGACATGGTGACTGCTGCAATGAGCTCTTGTGTGTCAGGAAGTACGAGGATTGCACAGGGTAGAACAGGGTTCTGATCTCTTGTTCGTGGGGTTGCTATGAGCTGTACTTGACTCGACAGCACCTAACAACAACAACAAGAAATTATGACGAGGGCATTTATAACCATTCCTATTCCTTATTTTCTTTTGTATACCTATTGTTATATGCTATGTAGTATTACAGCATATAGTTTAGTAATTTTCATGCCAACCTCCAAAGCCAAAGATTGGATTTATAAAGAGATTGATAAGAAAAGACAGTAATATTTTTTTTTTAAGAAAAGGATTTGGCTTAAAAAAAAGGATTTGGCTTATGTCAAAACTGACTCAATGATCAAGTTAGGCATTGCATGTGGAAGAGACTGGGCTAAAGAGTGTTGCTATGGAGTTGAAACTTACTCAGAGCTGCCCGTCCTGTGAGTTTTGAGAAGCTTGTAAATGGTATAGCAGGAAATTGCCCATCTTTCTCCTGTGGAGCGGGTAGTAGATTTGAACCATCAGATTCAAGCAGCCTTTAGTTAGCAGCAAACGCCCTAGAGACAAGGCCACCAAGGCTCCTATCTCACTGCATAGACTTCCTAAATGTGTGTTTTGTACCAGAATGAAGACCTTCCTGAAGATTACTGAAAGATAAAGATTAACTTCATCTCTCAAGGGCAAGTTTAGAAACTGGGGAGGATCTAAAGCGCTTGCTGCTGAGGGTCAAGGACTGTAGCCTCCAATATGGATTGAGGCTCAATGTCAAGAAGACAAAGACTCTCACCACTGGACCAATTGGCAGCATCAGGATGGATGGCGAAGAGATTGAGATTGTACACAGCTTCAGTTTGCTCGGCTCCACAGTCAACATTCTTGGCACCAGCAGTCAGGAAATTAAAAGACTTATTGCCATGGGAAAGTCTGCTGTTAGGGACCTTTCCAAAGTACTGAAGAGCAATGGTGTTTCTCTGGAGACTAAGGAGCGTCTGATACAGGCCTGGTCTTTACAATCACTTGTTATACATCAGAGAGTTGGAGTTGGACAATGACCAAGGAGGATAGAAGGAGAATTGATGCCTTTGAGCTGTGGTGCTGGAGAAGAGTATTGAATGTGTACCATGGACTGCTAGGAAAACAAACAGATTCACCCTAAAAGGGTTAAACCGGGCGGCTCCTTGGAGCAAGGATTCTGAGGCTTTGTCTGACATACTTTGGACATGTAAGGAGGGACCGGTCCTTGGAGAGGGACATCATGCTTGGTAGGGTGGAGGACAGGTGCAGGAGGGGAAGGCCCTCTATGAGGTGGATTGATTCAGTGACTGGGGTAATCGGGATGGGTGTATCAGAGACAGTGCGATTGGCACAGGACAGAGCAAAGTTTAGGGCTGTTGTACATAGGGTCGCTATGAGGCGCAAACGACTTGATGGCACATAACAACCACAACAGCAATCATCGCAGTGGGGACAGGTCAGCCCCTAGAAATGAGAACCACATTCTTGAGTGGTCTCTGGAAGCTTGTCCTAGAAAAAGGCACAGACTTTCTGAAGCGGAAGGTCCAGGGAAAGTAAAGTATCCTTCCTTTGAGTGACCACAGAGGCTGACTGCAAGCTTGGGGCCATTTGACCAGCAGAGGGCGCACTTGCATCACCTGGTGACAGTCTACAGGCTTCATCACATGGTCTGATACGGAAATATGTGAAGGGCTTCACCTTAGTTCTCTGAATTTCTTAAAGTATCCTACCTACTCACTCTGCTCTACCTAAAGCAAGGGTCCAAACACAGTCCATTAGCACATAACTACCCAGAGAAACGTGGAGGGAAAGTTGGGGAGCCAGATGGTCCTCTGACTTGACTGGACAGAGAAGGAAAGGCTGAAGTCAGGGCAGCTGTCAAAATCCTCCCATAGCTCTGCACTCGATCCCAGCTCGCTCCAGTTGGCAGAATGGCGTTTCGTAAGGGCTTATAGCTTGGAATAGAATAATGTTCATGCATAGATTTTATTTCAAATTATGTAACTATAATCAATCAGCTGCCCTGCCAAATGATATAAAGAAGGTTCAACTCCTTGTCTGTGTCTCAGTGCTGCTTTCTTGATTCCCAAACTCCTGCCTCAGTCTATCTGTAATTGTTGTGGAGTGCCATTGAGTCGCAACTGACCCTTAGCTGACCCTCCAGTGGATTTTCAGAGGCAGTTAATGGCCCGGGAGGAGATTACCCATCCTTCTCCAGTGGAGTGGTTGGTGGATTCGAACTGCATGCATTTGACATTGCAGCACAACTTCTTACCACTAGGCTGTCAGAGCTCCCTGACTAGCTGGTAGTTGTTCATTTATTTAAGAGCCAATAGTCCTGCAAAGCACATAAGGAGAAACAGTCGTCCTTTGTTCTATTACTGTCTTCAGTTCGTCTCTTAAAACTCTTCCCTTCGCTCTTTGCCTCCATATTTATTTCTAAATAACATGCTTACATGGTTACTTCTTGATTTGTCAATTTTAAATGCCTATTGACTTTATGTAATGGAGGATGGGGAGAGGGTATGCCTAGCCCAGTTTTATGCCTCTGTCTTTTTTCTCTCCATTCCTCTAACATATTTTTACTACATTTTTGGCCAAATCAATATTCAATTTTAACTTTATTACAATTATGTATGTGCTCTTCACCGCTGAATGAAGAAATACTATAGGATCACATTTCTTTTCTTCCACAACCCTTTGTTCTTTCAGGAGTTAATAATTGCCTCATTTTTTTATCTGCTTAGACTATGTCATTATTCTAATAATTCTTCCAAAGTTCTCTAGAAGAATTTCAAAACCCCTCTAGACACTATTTTTCACAGGGTCAGGCAATCAGATAAACCAGGGGTTTCATTTTCTGCGCCCCCCCTAAGGATTCCCAATTTCCCTCTGTGCTGCGATCTGCTGCATAGCTCTGCTCCCTGGACTTCCTTGCCTCTATTGACTGTTGACTCGTGTGCTTCCTGAACTCTAAGTCCTCTTCCTTCTTCATTATGTCCTTGGGGTGTACTTGCCATTCAACCCTCTTCCCCTATTACGGTTTTAGCTGTAAAAATCAGCCCCAGAAGACTGGGCATCTCACCTTCTAAGGCATTTTGTCTGAGTTAGCAGTGCAATTGGTTTATATTTTTTGGTGGGCACAGAGAATTTTTTTCACAGTGCCTTAAATGATTCCAAACCCCCAGCTCAAGCCAGTCTACAGAGAAGGAGTTTCTTTAAACTTCCAACAGTTTCATCTGCCCCACCTCATCAGTGTTCAGCATAAACTCTAGTTAAACCTGCTGTTGTCAAATAAATTCCAACGTGAAGTTAACCCACAGGACGGAGTAGAACTGCTCCATAGGATGTGCTAGGCTGTCATCTCTGTGAAGCCCACATCTGTCTCTCACGAAGTGGCTGGGGAGTTTGAACCACTGACCTTTCAGTTAGAAGCTGAGTACCTAAACAATGCACCACCAGGGCTCCAAACTCTGCCAGCTTACCATTTCTGAGTAGATTCTGACTTGTGGTAACTCCTCATCTGGTTTCTGAGGCTGTGAGTCTTTATAGGAGGAGGTTCTCCATGGTCGACCTGAAATGCCCACTATTTGGTTTGCATCCCAACATCTACCATAGTATGCTGCTGGCGCTTTCTAAACTCTAGCTAGGTATCGCCAGATGATTTTATTCGGTCTGAAGGGTAAGTAAGGCAAACTCCTTAGCATAGAAGCAGACCTTCTCTGGAGAAAACTTATTGGTCAATCAGCAGGACAAACTCTCCTGTGGTCCAAATTTCACCTTCATGCAGATAAAGAGAAGGTACTTTTCTTCAAGTATGTTTAATTTTACAGAGTGAAAAATTGCTATAAATACTAATTTTGTTAAAATAAGCCAATACTGCCATATTATCATGAGATAAACATAAACAGAGATGATGCTAGCAGGACAAATTCTTCTGGTCGTTATTATGTGCAATCAAGTTGGAACCCATTCATAGCTGACCCAGGAACAGAGTTTCAGAGGCTATGTATAGCAGGAGTGGCATCCACTTCCTAAAGAACATGCCTCCGAAAACTCTATGAACTTTGATAAATGTCGATAGTTATAGAAAGGCTTCAGGCCTTTTGTTCACAGGGTCGCTATGCGACGTGCATGACCCAAAGGCAATCAAGAACAACAACAACATATTGCATAGAAGACTGGCCATTGTTCTCCCATGGAGCAGCTGGTGGATTTGAACTGCCTGCCTTTGGATTGGCAGTGGAACTTCTTACCCACTACACCACCAGAGCTCTCTAGATAAACTCTTGTTGTTTCTAGGTGTCATCAAGTTGACTATGACTCATGAATACACTATGGAAACCAGATCTGAACTCTTCCCTGTCCTGTGCTAGCCTCACAATCTCTAAAATGCTTAAGCCCATTGTTACAGCTACTGTGTCAATTCATCTAGTTGAGAATCTTCCTCTCTGCCTCTGATCCTCTCCTTTTTCAGCGTGCAGAGTATAACTTTCAATGTATTAAAATGTCAAACACACCTTAGTCTTTAAACTGATATTCTTTCTCTCTAGCACTTTGGAGAGGTCCTTGACAGCCGATTTTGTAGCACATCTTTCACTTTCTTGACTACTGCAACCATGGATATTGATTATACATCCAAGTAAAAGCAAATCCTCTGCAACTGCAATCTTTTCTCCATCTTTCATGATGTTGCCTGTTAGTCCAGCTATAAGGATTTATGTTAGCTTGGTGTTTAGATGTAATACATATGGAAGGCTGTGGTCTTTGACCTTTTTCAATAATTCTTCACTGTCTGCCTGCAAGGTTGTGTCATATGCATAACATAGGTTGTTGAGTCTTCTTCAAAACCTGATGCCACATTCTTCTTCATATAGTCCAGCTTTTAAAATTATTTCCTTGGCATACAAATTAAATAGGTATAGAGAAAGGATATAACCTTGACATGAGCCTTTCCTGATTTTAAACTATGCAGTATTTTCTCGTTCTGTTTGAGTTTCTGCGTGTTGGTCTATGCATAGTTTTCTCATGAGCACCATTAAGTGTCCTGATATTCCCATTATTCTCAATGTTAGCCATAACTTATTATTATCTATAGTCAAATGTGTTTGCATAGTCAATAATACACAAGTATATATCTTTCTAGTATTTTGTGCTTTCAAGTCAAAATCCACCTGACATGAGTAGTGATATCCCTCCTTCTATGGCCTTTTTTAAATCCTACTTGAATTTCTGGAACTTCTGTCAATGGACCATTCAAGGCATTTAAAAATAATCTTCAACAAGATTTTTACATACATAGGATGTTGTTGTTGTTATGTGTCATCAGGTTGCCTGAGACTCTTAGTGACCCTATGTACAACAGCTGTGAACCCTGCTCTATCCTGACCCGAACTTATTGTCTCTGACACACCTACCTCTCTTATCCCAGTCACTGAGCCAAGCCATCTCATCCAGGGTCTTCCTCTCTTGCGCTGTCTCTCTACCCTCCCAAGCATAATGACCCTCTCCAAGGACTGGCCCTTCTTGCAACATGCCCAAAGTATGTCAGATGAAACTTCAGAATCCTTGTCTTCAGGGAGCAGCCTGATTTCACCCTCTCCAGGATGAACTTGTCTGTTCTCTTAGCAGTCCATGCTACACTCAAGACTCTTCTCCAATCCCATAGCTCAAAGGCATCAATTCTCCTTCTATCATCCCTGGTCTTTGTAATTGTGAAGCACGTAGCTGTGAAAACCAAGACCTAGATCAATCACACTTTAGTATACAGACTGACATAATTGTTCTTCAGTACTCTGGAGATGTCCCTTACAGTAGACTTTTCTACTGCAATTTGTGTTTTGATTTCCTGGCTGCCGGTAACAAAAGTGTTGATTGTGGAGCCAAACAAACTAAAGCTGTTAACAATCTCAATCTCTTCGCCATCTATCCTGATGCTGTCAATCAGCCCACTGATGAGAATCTTTGTTTTCTTGATGTTGAGCTTCAATCGACAATGAAGACTACAGTCTTTGATCTTCTACAGCAAGTGCTTCAGGTCCTCCTAAGTTTCACCAAGCAAGGTTTTATCATCTGCATAATGCAGATTGTTAATGAGTCTTCCTCCAATCCCGATGTCGGATTTCTCCTCACAGAGCCCAGCCTCCTGGATAATCTGTTCCTCATATAGTTTGAAAAGGCATGGAGATAGGACACATCCCTGGCATACAGCTTTCCTGATTTTAAACCACGCAGTGTTTCCTTGTTCTGTTCTGATGACTGCTTTCTGGTCCAAGTATAGGTTTCACATAAGCACAATCAAGTGTTCTGGGATTCCCATTCTTCTCTGAAAGAGCCACAGTTTGTTGTAATCCACACAGTCAAATGCCTCTGCATGGTCAATGAAGCACAGATAGACATTCCTCTGGTATTCCCTGCTTTCAGCCAAGATCCATCTAACATTAGCTACAATATCTCTAGTGCCACGACCCCTTCTAAACCCAGCCTCCACATCTGGTAGTTCTCTGCTGACATGTTGCTCCAGTCGTTCTGGATAATTTTCATCAGAATCTTGCTTGCATGTGATATTAATGGTATTGTTCAATAATTTCCACACTTTCTTTGGAATGGGAACAAATAGAGATCTCTTCCAGACAGTTGGCCAGGTGGTTGTCCTCCAGATTTCTTGGCACAACATGAGGAGCATACCCAGAGTAGCATATTGTTCAATAATTCCTTCACTTTGTTGGATCACCTTTATTTTTAAAAAACGGGTCTCTAAAATGCATGTTTCTTCCAGTCAGTTAAACAGGTAGCTGTCTTCCAAATTTCTTGGCACAGACTCATTTTACTTGAGTATTAGCATCCTTTTAACCATGAAGTTGGTATTTTTTTTGCGAATTATGTTTCTGTTGTTGATTTGTGACTTAGGTGATTCCACGGTTATAGAGTGCTACCAGGCCAAGGAGTCATCTTTACGTAAGCCAATCACCAGCCCTGTTTCTTCCATGGTGCTGCTGGATAGATTTGAAAAGACAACATTTTGGTTACCAGATGAGCAAAAACCATTTGTACTTCGAGGAACCTTGAATTAATATTTTTAGCATGTGTTAGCACAACAAACATTGGCTTCAATATTACATAAGGGAAGTATATATCATATTCCAAAGAAATAGATATGATGGAAGGGGAGGAAATGGGTCCAGTTTGTTGCCAGGCTCACACCTATATGTGAACCCACTGAATCAGAGGTGAACAGATGAGCAGATGTTGACAAAGGAGGAGGAACCGCACTGATGTGATGGAAGTCATTTCAGCTTGCCTGGAAGTTCCCAAGCAGCTGAGAGCTCTCTCTCTTCCCACAATTAATAGGATCAACCTAGAAGCAAAACATGATGATGGCAGGATTTCAGCATCCTTCTCTGAGGAGAGACCCACTTCTCTAATTTAAGTATCTTCAACTTCCTCAATGATAATTTCACTGCCAGAAAGAGGACCAGATGAATGAGGAGGCAGACTTCTCCTCTAGACTCAACATTACCTTACACTGAACCATGTAACCAGGACCTTGCATTGCCAGCAAGGGGGATACAAGAGGTAACATTGATTTTTGTGGTTTGACATTGAAGAGAACATGAGCAGATGAGCAGAGCTGAAATGTGCATTGAGCCTGGGGAAGATTTTTTTTTTAAAAAAAAGGTCAGAGGACAGATAGGTCAGATAATAGATCATTATTAAGGGGAAAAAAAGATCACTATAAGAGACTGTTGGAAAAGCCTGCAACTTTTCTTGAACTAAAGTTGGGCTAAATGAGAACCATTTGCACCTGTTCCAAGTCACCCACAAATGCTACTTTAAGATTTAAAGACACAGTCACTTGTAGGCAGCAAGTGAGTAATTAAAAGTGCATTTAGCCCGCAAACTACAAGTAAAGGAGACTTCCTCAGTGTGAGAAAGGGCAACCACAGAAAGCCCACAGCCAGCATCAGACTTCATAGGGAGTGGCTGCATAGGTCCTCCTTCAATGATCGCAAGGACGTGTGCACTCTCCATTTGTATGTTGCCATCATACTGCAAGTGCCAGCCAGGACAGTGAACCACTAAAAAGAAAGGAAAAGTGTCCATACTGGAAAGGAAAAAAAAAGACATCTATCTCTAGTTATAAATGGCATAATCTTGTACACAGGCTGTTTCTGGGTTACACAAGAGATCTGCTCTTAAGTGGAATGTCTGAGTCAGAAGAGGTGCATGTGGTTCTAATTCAGCTTTAGTAGAAAAAAAGGCGAAAAGACCTAAAGCTTTTCCAGAGATTTAAAAACTGCAAGTGAGAGTGACTGTGATGAAGAATTTGCTGTGAACAGGGGTTGGGAGCTCTGGCGGCCCAGCGAGCAGGGGTTAACTTGAAGGTGGCATCTCCCTGGCTGCTCGAATCCATCGGGTCCATGGGAGCAGGATGGGTGATCCTTCCCTTGTGATTTGCAGCTTCTGAAAATCCACCGCAGGGTCAGCTTTGAGTGAGTAGCTTCGACTCCAAGGCAAGGCAGTTTTGAATGTTAGTAATTGTTTCAAAGTGAGGGGAAACACACATATTAAAGGGCAAGTATGCGTTATGTCGCAGGCTTGTAACCCAGGGGTTTATTGCACAGAAAATATTAAGGAATTCACTAAACAACTAAGTGGACTAAGAAAAGAGTTCAGTAAGGTTGCAGAATATAATAAAATACATAAAAATCAATCATATTTTTATATCCCAGCAATGAAAACTCCGAAAAGGAAATTAGGAAACCAATTCCATTTACAAGAGTACTAAAAAGAATAAAACACTTAGGAATAAATTCAGAAAATGTGTAAAACCTGCATATTGAAAATTACAAAACATTGTTGAACAAAATTAAAGACCATCAGCAAAATTTAGTAATAAGCTATGTTTGTGGACGTGGTCTAGAAGACTAACTATTTTTAAGATGACAATATCTCCCAACTTATTTACCTTTTCAATGATTCTTTATCTCAGTTCCCTTTTTGTGAAGACATTAAAAAATTGATGCTAAGTTTATATGGATTTGCAAGGGCCTTAGAATGTAAAAGCAATAGTCAAAGGGATCTTGAAACAAGAACCGACTTGGAGGACTCACACATTCTTATTTTGGAACAGAATCAGCAAAGTCTGGTACTGGTTCTGATAGGACAGGATAGATCAATGGACTAGAAGGGGAATTCCGGGAATAAAGGCTTACATTATGGCAAACTGATATCCGCAAGGCAACCAAGACAATAAATGGGGAATCGTCTCAAGGAATGGTTCTGGGACGACTATGTATCTACATTCAAAAGAAGGAAAAGAGCAACACACCAACATTAACTCAAAATGGACCTGCAAATTCAACTGATAGCTGTTGAGTTGGAACTTACTCATAGTTGACTCCCCACTGGGTTTTCTGAAGCTTTAAACGGAATGGGAGGAGATTACCCATCTTTCTTCCAAGGAGTAGATGGTGGATTCGAACTGTGTGCCTTTGGATTGGCAGTGCAACTTCTCACCATTAGGCCACAGAGCTACAATTTCTAGGGGGAAAATATAGGAATAGATCTCCATGACCCTGGCTTAGGAAGTGAATTTTCAAACACTACACCAAAAGCGCAAAAAAGAAACTCAACTTTGCTAAAATAGAAACATAATATGATGCTAATAATGCCACCAGCTAAGTGGAGAGGAGACATGAAACATTTCACAGGATTAAGAAAATATTTTGCAAATCTCATCTGTGATATAGGACTTTTACTTAAATCATAAATAACATTTACAATTTGCTAATAAAATGATAACATAACCCAAATTTAAAAACATTAATAAAAAAGGAATTGAGTCCACACTTCTCCCCAAAAGATACCCACATTACCAATAAGTACAGGACTATATGGGCAACATCATTAGTCATCAGGGAAATGCAAACCAAAACCTCTATTGCTGAGTCCCTTCCGACTCGAGGTGATCCTACGTGTCCAGAGTAGAGCTGCTTCATTAGATTTTCCAAGAAGCCTTATAGCACAATGATTGCTAAAGGGAAAGCCACTGGTGAAAAGTCCACGGTTCAATCCCACCTCTGGCTCCACAGAAGAAAAGGCCTGACAATAGGTTTCTGTCAAGACTTCAGCCCCAGAAACCCTACTCAGCAGTTCTACTCAGTCATGGCGGGTCTGTTCGTCAGAATCGACTCACCACAACAGTCACATGAAGTTTTCAAAACTGTGAGATATTGGGGAAACTCTCTTTTATTTACTTATTTTTAGAATTGCTTTTGCTTTCCCTCCCAGCTTATTTTAATGCAAGTTTAGAAATCATATTGGCGTTTCATTTAATCATTCATAAACATTTTGTTTTATAACATTATTTATAATTATTGTAATATCTAATCTGGTGGCCTGTTGTTATTGTGTGCCATCACGGTAGAACTGCCCCATAGCTGACTCTCTAGTGGGTTTCCAGAGGCAGTAAATTGCACCAGAGGAGGATTTGGTGGGATTTGACTTGCATCCTTTTGGGTTTGTAGCACAGCTTCTTTCCACTAAGCCACCAGAGCTCTCTAATCTATTGGCCTCGTGATAAGGATAGCTTCAATATGGATTATATCTCAACATCAAGAAAACAACAATTTTCACCACTGGACTCATAGGCAACATCATCTGTCAGAGAGATGGAGAAAAATTGTAACTGTCAATGACTTCATTTTACTTGGATCCACTATCAACATACTTGGTACCAGCAATTGGGAGAGATCAGAAGATGTAAAAGTCTGCAGTCAGGGATTTCTCCCACTTACTGAGGAGCAGTGATGTCAGTCTGAGGATGAAGGTGTGTCAGATTCAGACCTTTTCAATCACTTGATAGGCATCACTTTTCAATGATCTTTTCAATCACTTGATATGCCATCAGAGAGCTGGATAATGAATAAAAATGACAGAAGAAGGGCTGATGCCTTTGAGCTGTGGTGTTGGAGAAGAGTACTGAATGCTAAAAGAACAGAGAAGTCTTGGAGAGAGTATAGCCAGAGTGTTTCTGGGAGGCAAAGCTGACAAAACTTCATCTTACATACTTTGGACATGTTTCTAGGAAAGGCTATTCCTTGGAAAGGGATACCATGCATGGAAAGGTGTGGGGTCAATCAAAGAGAGAGAGGGACCCTCAACCAGGTGGACTGACACACAGTGACTGTTATAATGGGCTCAAGGATGTCAAGTGATGAGGCTGGTATGGGACAGGACAGGGTTCAGGTCTGTTCATAGGGCCGCCATGAGCAGCAGCACCTAACAACAGCAACAGTGATGAGGAGCTGTGTTGTCTACACGAAGGCACTAGGTTTGAAACCACTAGCTGTCCTGTGAAAGAAAATTGGGTGTTTCCTCCTTGTGATCTGCTGCCTCTGAAAACCCACCTGAGTCCGTTTTGACTCCAATCAAACTCTTACTGCATATTGACTTTCCTGTCACTTAACTTACCTATTAAATTTTAGCCCCCCCCCCCCCTTCTCATCCTTGTTAACCCTCTAAGATTGATTCTGTGTGCAAACCTTTCCTTAGTTTGCCGGTTGGGTTTGGTTTCTGGTTTTTTTGGTTTCTTTGTTTGTTTTGTTTGTTTCTTTACCTTAGTGCTTTTACTTACATTATAATTACCAGGAAACAGTGAGTTCTTGGAGGCTCTTGGAAGCTGTTTCTCTAGGTTTCCCTGAGTATGTTTGAACTTTCAGCCTGTTGGCTAGCAGTTGATCACATAATCCTTTCCTCCATCCAGATCCCCCTCACTCTCTCTGGTACTGAGTGCCATTGAGTAGGAACCAACCCATAGCTGACCTTCCTGTGGGTTTTCAGAGGAATTTAATCACACAAGAGAAGAGTGCCCATTCTTTTCCCAAGGAGCACCATGTGAATTCAAACTGCATGTGTTGGGGTTTGCAGCACAGCTTCCTACCACTAAGCCGCCAGAGCTCCTTCTTCTATAGCTGTGACCAGAAAGATAGACAATAGCACATTTTCACAAGGATGTCAAGAAACTGGAAGCTTTGTTTGTTGCTACTGGGGATGTAAAATGTTGTTTTGGAAAATGATTTTTGACAAATATTACACTTAGAGTGACCACATGATTTAGCAATTCCACTCCTGTTGTTGTTATGTGCCCTCAAGTCACCCGTGACTCGTAGCGACCCTGTGTACAACAGCTCTGCGTCTTGCTCTAATCTGAGCCAACCTCATTGTCTCTGACACACCCACCCCCATTACCCTAGTCACTGAATCAATCAATCTCATCCAGGGTCTTCTTCTCTTGCGCTGCCCCTCTACCCTCCCAAGCATGACATCCCTCTCCAAGGACTGCTCCCTCCTTGCAACATGTCCAAAGAATGTCAGACAAAGCTTCAGAATCCTTGCCCCCAAAGAGCATTCTGGTTTTACCCTCTACAGGATCAACCTGTTGGTTCTAGGAATAAATAAAACTATGTGAAATAAAAACAAACATCCTTGCAAAAAAATTTAGACAATGTTGACCACAGCTTTTTTACACTGGTTAAAAACTGGACAATAGAAATATTCACTAACTGATAAATGGATGAATAAAATGTGACATTGCCACACAATTACTAATCAGTGGGGAAAAAAGAATGACATTCTGATATATGTCACAGCATTGGTGAACTTTGGAAACATTATGTGAATGAAGCTAGTGACAAAAGATCACATCTTGTATAATTCCATTTACATAAAAAGGCCAGAAGAGAGATAGAAAGTAGACTGGTGTGTTGGTTGCCTAGGGTTGTAGGCATGGCATGATGGTGGGGAAGTGGTTGCTGATAGGAATGAGGCTTCTCTTTGACACGTTGTAAAAGGCTCTAAAGTTAGATGGTAATGGAAAAATTTATAAAGTTAGAGATGCTAGTTGCTCAACTATGTGACTATATTAAACACCATTTAATTCTGTACTTCAAATGGATAACCTATAGGGTAGATGGATTATATCTCAGGAAAGCTTTCTTTAAAAAAAAACCAGGAAGGCATGGACAAAAAGTGTATGGACTGAGTGCTATTAGTGATTGGGGAAGAGTGGATGATATGGAGGATCAACTGAGCTAACACATAACCAGTGAGGAATTAGGTGACTGACCCCCAGGGCAGAGCAGACAGGAAGGGCAAAGGATTGAAGTTCAGAGAGGGATGGACAACAGAAGGAAATAAAGGAGATGCTGGTATGTGCGAGGAAAGAGGCAATGAGGTGGGAGTTAAGTGAATGAGAAGGGACCAGCTCTTCAGGCTCTTGTGGTACATAACAGTGACCTTAAACTTAGATGAACAGTGAGGAGAAGGAATTGAAAGGTTTATTAAAATGCTTTGGTTTGGATATTCCAAAAGTGTTCTAAAGCTGCAGGAAATGGATTTGAAGGATGTATGAGTAGATATAGCAAACCGAGATGAGAAGTCAATGATGAGTCAGGGGTAGAGGGGATAACCGAGGTGTACGGCTTGAAGCAGGGAGAATGGAGGGGGAGGTTATGGGAGCAGTTCTATCAAGTGTGGCTGTGGACAGAGGAAAGAGAGGGAGCTGTAGCTGGTGGGGACTAGGAGATGGATGTGTTTAAATAAGGACTGGGAGAATCCAAAAGAAAGAGAAAAGTTTAATATTCAGAAGACAGAGAAGAGCGTTTATTCAATCAGCCTTGTAAGCTGGAAGGTAATGAAGGTAATGAATCCAGAGCACTCACACGGGACGGAGTTGCATCCTTAGTGCAGCCAGAGGACGAGAGGGTTACAGAGGGAAGCGTGTTTGCAGATTTGGAAGCACAACATTCTCACCTTCCTGCCTCCAGTTCTGTGAAGTACCATGAGCTGAGATTGAACAGATGTGTTCTATTGAACTGAAGGATAAAAAGGTAGAAAAGTATTTCTAGGAATGTTAATGGCAAGTCACGAAAGAGATCGAAACTCAACCATGATTTTATATTATACGACTTTGTATTATACTTTCATCTTATAAAATCTTCAAATCAGGAAAGGCGACAACTTAAGAGGGAAATAGAAATCCACATCAGGAAAAACCCCAACAAAATCCCTTGCCATCAGGTTAGTTATGACTTGTATTTCTCTTGTGGAGCACCTGGAGGATTCAAACAATCAACCTTTGGGTTAGCAGCCTGGTATGTTGGTATGTTATTAACTAGTCCACGAGGGCTCTGGTGAAAAGGAATCCAGTTATTAAAAAAGTTCAATATGTTAGGCCCTATGAGGTGAATTAACTTAAAGATATACTTGAACAGTCATCTCTGGTACTAGAAATTGTGCAGAATGGAATCGGTATCAGAAAACTAGAAACTATGAAATGCTCTATTTATAGGGAAAAGAGGAAAAGAACAGAGTTGAATACAGTTGAGTCCAGTTAACTATGATCTCCATGAAACTATTGATGTGTTCATTTAGGAGGTGGCCAAGGTTCATCAGGAAATACTTATGCTAAAATATTGGGTTTTTAATGGAGGCAGTGTCTGTCTCTTAATTTCAGGGTACATGATCAGGAGATTATGTAAATGATATTTACAAAAATAATATAGAGGAATGAGTCCTAGTGGGAGCTGATCATGGGAGTGCTGTGTGGAGAACTTTACACTTTAAAGAGATGCCAGGTGAGAATTGTCAGGGAGGGCTAAAGATGAGAGCCCCCCCCACCCCCACTCCTGGGCTCTGCAGCAAAGTCAGTTCTTCGTATTTGAAGTTCTGACTTGTCCAGTCTTTCTACAGTAATCCAGACTGCAGAGCTGGAGTAAGAGTGGAACATTCAAGAGAAGTACATACTGTCTTCTCAGCACAGGAGTTTATCCACCAATGGGAAACACAGATGGCTGAGCTCTCTAGTCCTTGGAGAAGGACATTATGGTTGGAAGGGTGGAAGGTCAGCGCAGGAGAGGAAGTCTGTAGATGAGATGATTGACACATGACTGTGGCATTGGGGTCAAGTGTGTCAGAGACAGTGAGGTTGGCTCAGGATAGGACAAGGTTCAGGGGTATTTTTCATGGGGTTATACGAGTCCATAATCCACTTGATGGCACCTAACAATAACAACAGTCCTACAGGAGTTCAGCAGACTTGGGGCTTCTGCCACAGCTGGAAAGTAGACAGTGGAACTCTAGGTCTGTTCCTTGAAAATAAGCTTGCAGAGGAAATGTGACATGATGTTAATTGCCAGCACATTTGATTAGCTGTGTGGACACTGGTGTCTCAAGATACCCATGATTTGACCTAAATAAAGGAAAAAAAAACAAAACAAAACCTCTCCCTGTTCATGGATAGGAAGACTCAATATTGTGAAAACAACAATTCTACCAAAAGCAATTTACATGTTCAATGAAATCCCAATGTTGTTGTTGTGCCATTGAGTTGAGCATGACTCATGCATGGCCACCATATGAACAAAAGACCTGAACTCTATTTTATAACTATTGTTTTTTTCTCTAAATTCATAGCGTTTCCAGAGGCATGTTGTCTAGGAGGTGGATACCACTCCTGCTTCCAAGCCAGTCTACATCTGGGAGCTCCACCAAATCCTGTCCACCATGAGTAACCATTATGGCATTTGACACACCAGTGGCACGGCGTTCAGTATCACAGCAATGCCAAGTTACCTCAGTACAGTGAATTGACAGACAAGGACTGTATCACTTAGAAGAATGTTCGTACCAAACACAACACCAGGCCTGAGGGCTGTAGGCTAGAGGGCCCAATCAACTTTTAAATCCCAGGCACACCAAATGCTCTGCTCTGCTGAAGAAGGAGGTGCAATCTCCTCTGATTCAAGGCACACAGCAAGGAAAAAGAAGAGGAGGAGGAGGAGGAAAAGAAAGAGGAGGAGGAAGAGGAAGAGGAGAATAAATAAATAAATACCCATGCCCATGCCTCAGGCCCTGATTGGACCTAAACAAGAGGCTTCCAGTCCACAGCTCATTGTTAACCAAATCCAATAATTCCAATCAGCTCACACATGGTTGTGAACCAAATAAAACCAATCAGTTTACACCTGACCTTCAACTAAAACAAGAAGAACCCACCTCTCAGAATCCAAATGGTTTCACATATGAGCCTCCAAAGGAAGGTAATCCCAATGCAGCTATCAAATAATTTTTTAAGGAGACTGAGAGGGAAATTGTCAAGCTTATTTGGAAAGGAAAAAGATCCCCAATAAGCAAAATACTTCTGAAAAAACAAAAATGAGGTGGGAGGCATAGCACTCCCTGACCTCAAAACTTACAATAAAACCAAAACAGCATGGTACTGATACAATGATAGATACATAGACCAATGGAACAGAATTAAGAACCCAGAAATAGAACCAGCTACCTATGGTCAACTGATATTTAACAAGGAAATAAAACCTATCAAATGGGGAAGTGACAACCTCTTCAACAAACAGTGTTGGCAAAACTGGACTGCTACCTGCAGAAAGCTGAAACGGGATCCACAGCTCACACCAAACACAAAAATCAACTCAAGGTGGATCAGAGACCAGGGAGTAAAGCCCCAAACTATAAAGCTCATAAGAGACAACTGGGGATCAAGCTTAGATTGCCAAATACAGACAGAAATACACAATTTGAAGAGGATAAAATTGATGAATGGGACCTTCTAAAGATTAAATCACTGTGCACATCAAAAACATTTTCCAACAGAGTGGGAAAAAAACCATACTGACTGGGGAAAAAACATTTGGCAATACCATTTCAGACAAGGATCTCATACCAAAAGTTTACAGAATCCTACAGGGCAGGGCCTTGACAAGAAAAAACCTGATAACACAATTACAAAATGGGCAAAAGATGTGGAAAGAGTTTTCACAGAGGGAAGATATTTGTATAGCTAATAGACACATGAAGAAATTATCAAAATCACTGGCAATAAGAGAGATGCAAATAAAAACCACAATGAAATACCATCTCACTTCAGTAGCAGTGGCAAAGTTTAACAAGACAACAAATAATAAATGTTGGAGAGGATGTGGTGAGATAGGAACTCTTCTATATTGTTGGTTGTTGTTGTTATGTGCTGTCGAGTCGTTTGCGACTCATAGCGACCCTATGTACAACAGCCCTAAACCCTGCTCTGTCCTGTGTTGGTAGGATTGTGAAATGATACAAGCACTCTGGAAGGCAGTTTGGCATTTCCTCAAAAAGCTGAACATATGACCCAACTATTCCATTGCTTGGAATATACCCCGAGAAAATAAGAAGTGAGGCATAAATAGAGATTTGTACACCAATGTTCATAGCAGCATTATTCACCATTGTGAGAACATGGAAACAGCCCAATGTCCAATGACAATCTAACGGATTGAGAAATTATAGTAAGTTCACATGATGGAATACTATGCAGCATGCAGGAGAAATGATTTTGAAAATCACTACCTAACTTGGGAGGGACTGGAGAGTATTATGCTAAGTGAATTAACTCAGTCCCATAAGAATAAATACTGGTTAAGACCATTATTGTAAAAATAGAAAGATTACTAGTAAAATATGTATGAGGATCCAATGGAGGGGATGGTAGAAGCAGAGGGATAATGATGGGAAGGGGGTTAATTTTAGGGTTGCACAATTTGAGTGGAGGGAGGGTGGATAAAGTAAAGGGGAAAGATCTGGTATAAAAACAATATATACAAACTGTATAAGTAAACCAGTATAAAATAACAATTTTATTTAAAAATGCAAAAAACCCATCATGCATGACAATGATTGTATGAAACACAGTATGAATCAAGAATAATGTGAAACAAAGTGTATACAAACTTTGTAAGCAAATCAATAAAATGAATTAGCAGAAGATGAAGAGATGCCCATGATTTGTCCAAAGCTGCATGTACAAGTCTCTAGGTTATAAATGAAATCCATTCTTAAATAGGTCTATAAGCAAGTCAGAACATATGCATGCAAACTTTCTCATTAAAAACAAACACACAATCAACCCAAGCTCCCGCTCCCCAAACCCATCTGAAGTCCTGTCAGTGATCTCAAAGCTGTACTTAGGGTGAGTGAACATGATGATAGAGGATTTGCTGTGAATGGAAGTTGATTTAAGGAGCCCTGGTGGTGCCGTCCATCTCCTGCTATGCTCCCAGTCCAAAGGCAGCAGCTCTTGGCAGTTGAATTCACCAGCCGTTCCAGGGAGAAAGACAGGCAATGTCCTTCCATGTGGTTTGCAGCCCTGGACACCCAGTCAGCCACGAGTCAGCAGTGCCTACCAGTAGTAACAGCAGGAGATGATTCAATCCCTTCAGAGTGAGAGCAAATTTGCATAACATTAAAGGACAAGCACAAGTTGTGTGTCCCTCAGACACTCATAACCTGGAGACTACCTACAGTGATGAAACCAGAGAGGGACAAAACATGTCTGTCTTCCAGGCTTGACCAGCCACTTCCATCCTACACATTCGCCTTTCTTATGATCAATGATCACCTCTCTTTTTTGAAAGTCACCTCAGAATTCTCTATTCCTCAGTCAAGTCTTTCAGACTTCCCTCCTCCATGAAGCCCACTGGTCCCCATGGCCTGGCTGATATCTGTAGCATAAGCTCTGGACTTCAGGGGTCCAGAGCAGTTGAGCCTTGGCCTACAGGAATGAGGGTCCTGTGTGTCCCTGTACCTCTGTTCACAGATCCCTCTGGGTTGGTGAAGGAGCAGAAAGTTGCTCCATAGGAAATGATCCAAAGCCGTGCCTTACTTACCTGGGCTCTCGGGGCTGCTCTACCTCTTGTCTCAGCTGTACATGACAAGGTTCATCCACTGAGAAATAAACATCCTGTTAGCAGCTGTTGGGTCAATTACAACTCATGGCCACCCCATGGGGGCAGAATTGCTTCACAGGGTTTTCAAGGTGGCAAAACTTTTTCGTTTGTTTGGGTTTGTTTTTTTTTAACATTTAAAATTTTATACTGGTTTGCATATAAAATTCATATACATTGTGATTCATTTATATACATTGTGTTTCACACATTCCTTCACTCACATTGTGTTTTATAAAATAAATCATCGTGGATCTATGCCCACTATCACCCCATCTTTTCAGTTCCCCATGAATCGTTCCTAATAGTGGCAACCTTTTGGAAGCAGTTCACCAGATTTGTCTTCTAAAGCACCTCTATGTGGGTTCAGTCCACCAACTTTCTGGAGAGTTGTCAAGCCCTCAACCAAAGGGGAGTTCGTTTGTCTTTGTAACAATACATTGTAGTTTCAATACAGAGTTGGGCTAAAGCTCAGTCTACTCTCCTCAGGGCTTTCTAGCTAATTCCAATCTAAGAAGGAGGCCTCAGTCGCCTTTCCCAAACCCCATTTTGCTACTCCATTAAGAGTCAAGGAATGAGAGGCAAGAATTTCCTGAGGTCAACCAGCTGACCAGGTCAGGAGGCTCTTTCTGAAACACAGTGGGAGTAATTTTAATGTACAGTGAGCTCACTCTGCTGCTCCTTAGTCCCCTCCTGGATTTACGACTCCCACATAATCCTCAGCTTTATTAAGCTATTGGAAAAAAATAAAATCTGTCTGCCAAGATCCTAAAGCAGCTGTGGCAGCCAGCAATATATTAAGGTGGCCATTGGCGGCAGCCTCCCCCCAGCCCCAGCTTGGCTGGCCTTTGATGAACTGCTTAATATCCTCATGGTGAAAAATGCCCCCTGAAAGCAAGCCAGGAGAGGTAGTCTGGGGCTGCACCCAGCGCCTGGGAGGGGAAGGCAGCTTACCTCTGTTTCTGTCAGGTAGAATCCTTCCCCGTCTTTGGAGAGGTTACGGAAAGCCTCTGAGGTAAAGAAAGAAAGGTTCAATCACGGGAAGGAGAGGAAACAGGCCAAGGTCGGCAGGCTGGGCCCTTAGCAAGAGAACAGCCATGTGGCCATTCTGAACAAGGCCTCCCCCCTTTCCCCAAATGCAGCCCAGCCTCCCACCTCTTCTTCCAGCCAAGTTCTCTATCCACGCATGGGGTGGCTGGAGAGTCACGCTTCAAAAGAAATCTCTGTGAACAGTGGGCTCATACCCTTTTCTTCCAGCATCCTTAGTTTTGAAACTCTCTGCCCTAGGCCTGAGGGAGGTATGGAGCCTTCTTTGACTAAATATTTCATGGACCCAAGTTAGAAGCCTCCCCCTATCTGACTTTGAGTCTTCTGGCTTGTGCCTCAGGCTTCTCTCCTCCCACCCCCAGGGCTCTAGACCCTCTGTCCTTATCGATTGTCTCTTTCATTGGTTTTCAGAGTGCATTCTGCAGAGCCCTGGGGGTTTTTAGGTGGGAGGTGGAGCTCTGGGCAGATGGGGGCAGCCCAGCTCTACTTCACAGTCACTCTGTTTTGAACCTCATTACGGTCTGAGGTTTCACTAGAGTTTTAATTTGAGACAAAAGGTTATGTAGCTAAAAAGTGTCAAAACCTCTGGCCTGCAGAGCTGGATTTCTGGAGCCTAGGGAGAAACTTTCTGCCCTGTCTAGCCACTTGCCTGTGAAATTCCTTCAGCAGAGACCAAAAGTCTGCTGTTGCGCAATTGCAAAGTAGTTTAAACTAGACACACAACTGGGAGAGGAGACCCAGTGATTGAAAGTAACTCTTTTCCTGAGAGGGGCTGAGTGGAGCGATGGGGGCTGAGGGAGCTGAGGTGGGGAGATAAGGGCAGGTGCAGTGGGTGGTTGGGTCTGTGAGCTTGGTGCTCTGTGATAAGGTTGAAGTCGACAAGTCTCTCTAGGAGCCAATGTCCCTACACAGAGCTCCTACTAAGGCAAGTTGGGGCAAGTTGTCCTGCTCAGGCTGGAAGGTGCTCCTGGTCCTCTCCTGTGTCCCGTGCCCATCATCAAGGTTCCCAGGGAGCCAGCACTCCCATCCCCAGGCTGCACGTACTTGCCATGGCTTCCAGTCTTATCAGGAGGCAGGCCAGGCTGGGGAAGCTCACCCTGCCCACAGGGTCGCTGTACCGGAGGCTCAGGAGGCCCAGCAGCTCTCTGCTGACGGAGATCCCTGCAAGGAAGGCTGGGGCCACAGGGGGGCACTGGTGAGTGGGAGGAGGGAAGTGGGCACAGCTCTCTGCCTCACAAGGTTTTGATGAACCCATTCAAAGCGCCTTAGTGTCACTGTCATTTCCTACTCAGCCGGAATTGGCAGCCCATCCACCCAACATGCTCTGGTTTTGGTGACTGGTTAGCTAGATAACCAAGACACTGTTCTTGTGGGAACCCCTCAGACTTCACAGCCCTCCATTAGTACCCGCATGGGGGAAGATGCCAGGACGTGTGGGCTTCTTTCCCAGCCCTCCACTGTCAGACTTCTCTTTGCTAACAATCTTGTGAAAGAAACTTGCTCTCTCCCTCCGTGCCTGTGGGTTCTTGTGTGGGAAGGTGAGGTCTGTGGAAGTCAGGGTTCAATCCCAAAGTCACTCCTCCAGGAAAGAGGCTGGTCTTTCAAGAAGAGATAGAAACTTAGAAAGTGGCTTCAGGTGGACTGGAGGTCCCTTGTTCTCTTGAGTTCTCTTTGGTCTCTTGGGTTGGACCTTGTCATTGTGAATATCTAGTTATGGGGTCCAGGGAGCCCCAACCACATAGGGACCATTGCATACAGGCCAAGAATCATGGGACATGAGGAGATACTTTCAAGCCAAACCTTCCATCAAGGGGATAGCCTGGTGGCCTGAGAGTCTCTTGTGACCCAATGCCATTTCATTTCTCTGGAATAATTCACAGGGACACCTTTGAATGCACCCTCTAGCTGATCACATTCCCAATGCACCCTGTTTTCTTATCCTTAACTCCATCCCTTCTTTATCTTTCTGGCCCTGACCCCTTTTGTTATTCTGCAAACAACATAAGGTCTCCCCCCTTAAAGTTTAATTTTTAACTGGCAATGCAATAGTTCTCAAAGTGTGATCGTTGGGCCAGGGACATCAATATCCCCTGGAAGCTCATTGATATTTGAGACCACTGAGTTGGAAAATACTCTCCAATAGGTATTCTGAGGCAGCAAATCACATAGGAGTTGCTGACCATCTTTCTCCCAGGAGCAAGTGGGGGATTCGAACTGCTTGCCTTCAGGCTGACAGTGCATCTCCTTACCACCCCGTCCTAGACCTCCAGAGTTAGAAATTCTTGGGGTGGGACACTCTATGTTCTAACAAGTCTTCTGGGAGATTTGGATGCATGCTCAGTGAGCTCTGTGCTCTGAACAACGAATGAGGTGGATCTCTACTAGCACAAGGGCAGAAACCCCCATTTCTACTCTGTCTTCAGACCAGGAGTTGAGCCGGGGGGCCACAGGGCCACTCCTGCCAGAGCTAACTGGGGAGAGGGTGATTTTACATTTTCCTCAGGAAGGAGGTAATTTCCTGACTTAACCTCTCCCGTGATCCATTTTCCCCACCAGCACAGTGGAGATAATGATTCCTGGCCTTCGCGGTCCACAGGGTAGTGTCGACAGTCACAGGAGACGTGAGGAGAAGTTCTTGGTGAACGATGAAGTACTCAGCGCGCCCTACGGCATTATTATCATTACCCCCAGACTGAAAGCTTTTTCCTACTTGAAGCAGATAGATGCCATTTGATTTAATTTAGCCCCCAAACCCTCCGCAAAGAGAGATCATTAGTCTGCAAGTGGATATTTAACCCCGATGGCCCAGATGCTGAGGTGCAAGCATCTTGAAGGCTGAGCTCCAGGTCTGGTAGGTTAACAATCACTCAGGGCTTTTTTCTCACAATTAGCGCTGTGCCAGGGAAGAAAGGCAATTAGGAAAACGGACCTGCCTGTGAGAAGTCAGATGGGGAAGGATGGAGCCCAGGAGTCCCACTCCAGAGCTCTGGGAACCCACAGAGGTCAGTGTAACCCAGGGGAGGACACAGAGACACAGACATGGATGCTGTTGCTTATCTGTCCCCTGACTACTGCCCAGTGTGGTTGACTCAGCCCTACCTACAGAATGTTAAAGATCTCTCTCTCCCTCCCCCACTTACACAGCCCCTAATCTCCACCTCTCAGAAGCACCCCCGTACCTGTGTTCTTTATGGCCTTCCACAGATCGGAGGTCAGGAGCACCCCAGACGCCTTCTGAGAGTTCCGGAAAGCATACTGAAAGGGGAAAAGAAGCCTGTGTGAGGCCCATTGCCACCTGGGTAAAGGCAGTTCTGGAAACCCAGTCCCCAGCCCGAGAGGCTTCCCCACTCACATGTGGGTGAGACTCGGGACAGCAGAGCTGAGGAGAGAGGAAGGCAGGTGTGAGTTACAGCTGCCAGAATCAGCCATCCCAGCTGTCAGCCTGCAGGCTGTGCATTCCTCTCCTCAGCCCGCTCACTCCTTCTCAGCTCCCTGCCAGTCTCTCCTCTCCTCTCCTCTCCTCTCCTCTCCTCTCCCCTCTCCTCTCCTCTCCTCTCCTCTCCTCTCCTCTCTCCTCTCCTCTCCTCCATACTCTGGACAAGGCACCTAAAAATCTAACCAACAGACTACCTGCTGCTTTTGAAGGAGATGTGAGGCTCTCTATAAGAGAATGTGTATATAATAAATGTCAAGAAATCAAACAAAAAAAAAGGAAAAAGAAATATTGAAGAATTGGTGCCTTTGAATTGTGGTGTGGGCAAAGAATATTGAAGATAATCCTATGGACTGCTAAAAGAACAATTAACTCTGTGCGGGGAGACATGCAGCCAGGGGGCACCTCAGAAGCAAGGACGGTGAGACTTCTTCACCTCACGTATGTGGGCATGTTAGTGGGGAGATCAGTCCCTGGCAAAGGACAACATACTTGAAAACTATCCATTAATAAGTTGCCGCAAATGATGGCAAATGTCTTTCCAAGCACGGTCGTCAATTTAAAAAGTGTACGGCAACGTGTTTAAGGAGAGGCAGACCCTCAATGAGATGGACAGAAACAGTGGCTGCAATAATGGATTATAGTAACAGCAGTCAAGAAACCAGAAGAGGTGTCGCACTGGGGATATCTGCTGTTAAAGAGCTCCTCAAAATGCTAAAGAGAAAGACTTTCAGTTTAAAGACTAAGGTACACCTGATCCAAGACATGGTATTTTCAGGTTGCTTCCTAGGCATCTGGAAGTTGGATAATAAGGATGTAGAAGAATTGATGCTTTTGAATTGTGGTGTTAGAGAAGAGTACCGAATACACGAGCTGTGGAAAGAACAAACAAATCTGTCTTAGAGGAAGTGCAACCAGGGTGCTCCTTAGAGGCAAGGATGATGAGACTTCGTCTCTCATACTTTGGACATGCTATTGTGGAAAGCCAGTCCCCGGCTTAGAAAACTATGCGCGAAGGAGAAGACCTCGATGATGTGGACTGTCACGGGGACTGCAACAACAGATAGATAGGACTGTTGTAAATATGAGGGCGGGGCAGGACTTCACTCTGCCATATATGGAGTTGCTGTGGGTTGGAGACAATTTGACAGCATCTATTGACAACAATAACAAGCCATCAAGAGCACAGATTTTAGAGGCAAATGACCTTGTTTTAAAGCCTGTTTGATTATTTATCAGCCCTGTAACCTCGGAGTTCAGTTTCCACAGCAGTGGTATGGGACTCGTTACAGTACTACCAGAGGTCTGTGATGTGGAGTAAATAAATAATAAGAGGTTCTAAAGGGCTTCGAGAATGCCTTGTGTGGACTGCACGGTGGTTCCAAGCCCAGATGCAGGCTAGAATGACACCAACACTCACCCACACAAGATAGCTCCCACATTCAAATGGAACTTCTCTACCTCTGCCTGGTTCTCATTTTAATCTGGTTCACCATCCTTACTTCACGAATGAGGAAACTGGTGCTATGGGAGGGGAGCCGTGCTCCTTGGATTGCACACGAAGTGCCAGAGGCCGGATTTCTAGCCCATCCTACCTCACAGTGACCTATGGGGGGTCATAGCAAGGCTCTGCCCCTCAGCATTTCCAGTGGCCGAGTTTTAAGAAATTGATCTGCAGGTTTTTCTTTCAAGGCATCTCCGGGTGGGCCCAGTCTTTCAACTTTTCAGTTCACTTTTAACACTCTGGGGCTTGGAGTAAATTCAAAACCCTTAAATTTGAAGGAAATTGGAAAGATCTGGCAAGGAGCTGAAAAGACGAGGTAGTGGTAGGCAATGGTGATTAATTTTATAAAACACAGTGTAAGGGAATGATTGTACAAAACACAGTGTGGATGAAGAAGAGTGTGATACACAATGCATACGGATTTTATATGCAAACCAATATGAAATAAATCACAAAACCCAAACAAAACCCCCATTAAATTTGATCTATGCATGCCTTCCTGATCCAAAGGCATGCTACTTCACAAGTAGTGTGACAGAAGCCAACTGTGGGAGAAAGGCTGTGAAAAGGGCAGCTTCTCTGACCTTTTGTGGCTCTTGTTGTAGTTGCTATTGTGTGCTGTTGAGTTGGAACCAGCCCATAGCTGACCCTCCATCAGGTTTTCAGAGGCAGTAAATCACATGGGAAGAGATAGCCCATCCTCCTGAGGAGCAGTGGTGGATTTGAACCATGTGCCTTTGAGATTGCAGCTCAGTTTCTAACCATTAGGGCACCAGAGTGGTCATAAAGGAAGACCTGAGTGTTCTGAAAGAAATATTAACTTGTTCATTTCTCTCTTTTTTTTTTAACTAAGCATTTGTGGGTCAGAAATTACGTAAGGTGTTGAGGACAGAAGAGGACCACATGGAACCCTTTTCCTGGAGGACCAGAAAGTTAATGGCAGATGGTCATACCAGCACAAGGCCAGGCAGTGAACTCAGTGACCCACAGGGAGTCAGTAACACATCCTGGTGTTTTACTGAATCTTTAAAAATATGTAGAAACTGACATATAGGAAAGCTATTTTTTTTAAAGCAGGTTATACTTTTATTTCAATATCATGTGTCTAAATTGCTAAGAGGTGCAAATGAGCTGAATGACTGGAGGGCCAAGTCCATTCAGAAGGTGCGTTGGAAGAAAGGCCTGGCAATCTATTTTGGAAAAATTCACCTTTGAAATCCCTAAGGAGCACAGGTATGCTCGGATAGGGATGTGGGCACCACAAGTCAGGATGGACTTGGTATGCACGCGTACACACGTATGTAAACATGCACATACTGGAGGACAAATGTTGAAGAATGTTCACTAGGTGATAATACTTCTTTTTAGTTGGCGCATCCGTGTTGGGTTTTTAAATTTCTTTTTGCCCATTTGTATTTTCTATTGTTTCACTATAAACAAATATTGCTTTTATAACATGCAGATGCTATTTATAATGATGCAAATAAGGCAAAATTATGGCCTGCCCTAACAAGTGTGGGCTTAGATAGATGTTAGGAACCAGGGAGATGGAAACTCTAGGGACCCAGGGCAGCTTGGTCTTTGGGGAAGGCTCAACAGACAAGGCATGTTGGAGGCTGCCTCTCAGACTGAGTGGTCACTGGCTGGTCTTGGAATGAGAGAAAGAAGAGGTTAAGGTCAGGGGCAAGGGCATGGTGCTTACAGGCAATAGTGCGGGGCTCTGAGGTAGGGCTCTGTAAGTGGCTTCTCCTGGACCCAGAATTAGAAGGGCTTGTGTGCCACTCGGAGGAGCTGAGAATGTCCTGAGATTAATGAGGAGCCACTGAGGCCTCAGACCACATCTGTGCACTTGACAGGCCCTTCCGGCAGATGGATTGGGAGAGAAGGGATGGCTTGTGGAGAGAGGATCCTGCAGTGGGCCCGGGAGAATGAGGAGGCAGTTGGCAGTTCAGCTACAATCCATATAGACCTCTTCCATTTCCAAACTCCTAAAGCACTCCCACTCTGCTATCAGGAGTTGCCTTGTGCGTCCTGATGTTGTAGCTTTCCTAATAGAATGCAAGTGCATAACCGCCATCCAAGCAGATATATGCACACCCATGTTTATTGCAGCTTTGTTCACAATAGCAAGGAGTTGGAAACAACCCAAGTGCCTATCAACAAACTAACGAATAGAGAAGCTGTGGTATATTCACACAATGGAATACTACACTGCATTGAAAAACAAGGAACTCAATATTATTAAAAATGGGTGACCCTGGAGGACATTATGCTGAATGAAATATCTCAGTCACAAAAGGACAAACACTGCATAGTGCCACAGCTGTAGAATGGGACTGACATCAGGGTTGGGGTAAGAACGAGAAAAACTGGATAAATTATGTATACTGCATTGAAACAGATGAGGGAGAGAACAGGTTAAAAGAGATATATGAAAGGGTATTATGGTTATCACAAGAGTTCAGAATGAAGGTTGCCTAGTTGAGTATACTCAGGGTGGCAGGGGTGGGGGGGAAGAAGGAATTTTTCTTTTACTTTTCAAAGAGAAGAGCAAACTGGGGAGGGGGAGGGACGGGCAGGGAGAAAAGTGCAACAGTGAATGACTGCAAATCCAAAATCTCTGTAAATGTTCATTAAAATGAATAAAAAAGAAAAAAAAAAGAATGCAAGTGCCCCATGAGATGGCCTTCTTTCATGACTCTCAAACCTGAAGCAGAACTGGGAACACAGGTGCAAATGGATAGCACCCTGAGCCGCTAACCAGAAGCTAACCAGAGTCACCAGAAGCACCTTCCAAGGCAGAACTGCCTTAGAATGAAGGTGAGACGAGCTACTTTCTAAAATATAACCTCTGAAAAACCCCATGGAGCCCGGCTCTACCCTGACACTTAGGGGTCGTCATGAATTGGACTCAATGGCAAGTTTCATTCTGCAAATATTTGTGACACTGACTTGAAAAAGAGTTAGCTGAGAGATAATGTGTCACATACCTGGCAGTCAGACAGCATGGTACCGGTACAATGACAGACACATAGATCAATGGAATCGAATTGAGAATCCAGAGATCA